>NC_073304.1:103486926-103834426 GCF_027595985.1 Sorex araneus
CCTACCTGTGTGGCAGATGATTTCCACATTATTCTCTACTTTGATTACATTCAATATTTCACCAGTCCCACCATTATTATTTGGAATTTTCCCTCAATGCTCAGACCTTCCCAGGCCATTCTTTTTTTTTTTTCTTTTGCTTTTTGGGTCACACCCAGCGATGCTCAGGGGTTACTCCTGGCTTTGCACTCAGGAATTACTCCTGGCGGTGCTTGGGGGACCATATGAGATGCCAGGGATCGAACCCGGGTCGGCCGCGTGCAAGGCAAACGCCCTACCCGCTGTGCTATCGCTCCGGCCCCCATCCAGGCCATTCTTATGGTTTATTTTAATCTTAACATGTACTGATCTCATTTTATTCATGTCACAAACACTGTCTCTTTGGTTGTCTCTGAGTCCAATAGGAGCTAGTAGAAGGCAAATAGGAATTGTGGCCAACTAAGTCTACACATGGGAAGGCACTGTCCTATAAGAAGAAAAACTAGCACATCTGGGGCTGGAGAGATAGTGCAGTGGTTAAGGCGCTTGCCTTGCATGCAGCTGACCCGGGTTCGATCCCCATCATCCCATATGGTCCCCTGAGCACTGCCAGGAGCAATTCCTGAATGCAGTCAACTTTAACCCCTGAGCATCACTGAGTGTGGCCACAAACCCCAAAATATACCAATTAGCCCATCTGAACAGCCCTCTTTATAGCAGTCAGTTTGGGCTTGAAGGAGTCTCTAGAAAAACTAGAAGAGAAGAAACTTCAGTACTAAGAGAGATCATATTTGTATCTGGAAAAGATGAGACACTGGAAATACTTACTCTCAACAAGAAAATCCTGAAAAGGAACCCGAAAGTGAGAACTCCAGTATTTGACAGCCCCCTTTGCAAAGACGGATATGTGCTCATTCACTCTTTAAGTCCTGACAAAGTGCTCGGCTTGACATTCACATAGAAGCTGCTCAGTGGAGCTGGGCAGGGCCTGCATTTTGCAAGGAAAGCACTGTCGCTGGAATCATGGGTCTGTACTGTGGTATCTCTTCCAATTCTAACAGTTATGATATAGGAAGGAGCAGAAAGCCTAAAGGAGGCTTTAGGGAGGAGGGTTGTTGGGAGGAGCAGGGTGAAGGGAGCTAGTGAGGAGAGCAAGCCCATTGCTCCTGTAAATGCTTCTGGTGACAGGGGTGTGGCAAAGACAGGCTGGCCACACAGCAGATGGGGAAGAGGCAGCACCACATGGCCAGTGCAACCTGAGTGTGGGGCAGGCAAGGGACCAGGGTGGAATTTTTGGATCAGCAGGATTCAGAAGTTTCTCAGGTCTGTTGTTTTGCTGTTTTATTAGTGGGAATGGGCCATACTTGACAGAGCTTACTTCTGGCTATGTGCTCAGGGATCTCTCCTGATAGTGCTTAGGGGACCAGATACGGCGCTGGGAATGGAACCAGAGTTCCATACCACATGCGAGGCAAGAACCTTAATAGCTGTTCTTTCTTTCTTTCTTTTTTTTAAATCTGGGTCATACCAGTAGTGTTAAATGTTTACTCCTAGCTTTGCACTCAGAAATTACACCTGGCGGTGCTCAGGTTACTATATGGGATGCCGGGGATCAAACCAGGCTTGGCCGCATGCGAGGAAAAATCTTGACCCACTGTACCATTGCTCTGGCCCATCAGTGGTACTAGCTCTCTGGCTATTATGACTTTTAGATGGTCTGATTGCCGAGGACAAGAATGCTGTTTAGCGCTTCCTGCATCCCCATTTCTTAGATGCTGACACCAATTGAGACACACTTTTGCCACTCAGCATCCTGCCAAGTGACTGCAAGAATAAAGGGTTGGCAGGTGCTCAAGAAATGGTTATTTAGCTTGCATGGTGGTGGGAAGGGTTAATGGTGGTGGGAAGGGTTAATGGTGGTGGAATTGGTGTTGGAATATTGAATGTAATCAATTACTGTGAACAACTTTATGAAAATAAAATTTAAAAATTTAAAAGAAATGATTACTTAGTCAATTAGTTGATTGATTAATAGGGATTTGACCCATACAATCTTTCTGAGCTCAGCAGGGTGAAACTACAAGAAATTTCATAACACGGACAAAGATGGAAGAGATGGAAATCAAGGAAACAAGAAACATGTTGGAGGAAGGATAGAGAGAGGGAGGAAAACAAAAGCAAATAAAGCCCAATGAAAGGAGTCTCAGTGCAGACCTAGAGAAAAGATAGCTCACTTGGGGTACAGAGATAGGGCATTTGCTTTGCATGTAACTGTTCAGTCACTGGCACCCCATATGGTCCCTTGAGAACCACCAGGAGTAATTCCTGGGTGTAGAACCAGAGGTAATGCCTGAGCACTGCCAGGGTGACCCCAAAAGCCAAAAAACCTAACAAGAACAACTCATTGTCCACCTTTCTATCCATTCATTCATCTAATTACCCACCCACCCATCCAGTCATCCATCCATCCACACTGCAAGGAGTTCACCTTCCATGCACTCATGCATCTATTTACTCTACCCATTTCTTTGACCAACCCTTTTGGCAAGCCTGCTATCACTGTAGTTTGTTCTAAATACAAGCATACCATGAAGTATAAGATTCGCCCAGTTGCTTCTGGGGTCTCTTTTAGAGAGTCACAAAAAGACCTTTTCTCAAAAAAAAAAAACCAATACACAATGCACGATGGCTAAAGATCATAGTGCTATCATAGTCTCTGGGCAATAGAGTCTGGGAAGACTTTCTAAAAAATATTTCTTTGACCGCTTTCTGTCCATCCTGTGCACCTTGGATCTCTGCACTGCACCCCAACCTCATGTGGCTCAGTGGGTTCCCAGCTAGTGGCATGCTGAGTTTATTGGGGTGAGTAGGAAAGGCTCCTGATGTCAGCGTGCTTCTGTCTTCTGACATGGTGACGTTGGCCGGCACCACTGGTGCCTGAAGCAGACACAATGAGGCCTACCAAGACCTGGGCACTGGGGATGCCAGGACAGGACATGGAGCCGGTGTTCTCCTGTGCTGATACCTGCACCTGGTCTGTGTCTGCCCAGATCGCACTCTTCCCCTGCCCAGGTCCCGCCCAGGAAGAGCATCTTCCCCTCCACTAGGATTGGTGTGCAGGCCGAACATGCTAGTTCCTCTCTCATTGCGCTGTAGCTCTCTGCAACCTCCAAGGTGCAGAGGCTCTTGTGTATGTTTTTTTCAGCCCTTCCTGAAGAAAGGGGCTCATATGCCATCTACTGTGGCTGGTCAAGGTCACTCTGAGCAGCAGAATCGCCACCACCCCTTCCCATTCTCAGGTCATTATCCCCAAAACAAGTGAAAGACTTGTCCCTATAGACTAATCTTTGTCTCTAAATACCTAGGCGTAGGGGGCAGAGAAACAGTACAGTGGGTAGGGCATTTACCTTGCATGAAACTGACCCAGACTCTATGCTGAGCACCACAGAGGGTCTCCCACATAGCACCAGATCTGGTCCTTGAGCACAGAGTCAGGAAAAAGTGAGCACTGCTGGGTCTGGTCCCCAGACTAACTAACTGAAGGCCAGATTTAATGCCCCACTGCTGATACTTTCCAGGTCTTCCTTGATAACGCAAATGTGCTCGGGCCTCTGCATTTTCTCCATATTCCCTTTTTACTTGATTTTTATGCAACATGGTATTATAGTCATGTTTAAGGGCCTGGGGGAGCCTGGCCGGAATCTCTTGGAGGGCAGGGTCTGTGAATTCCATCTTTTCTGATCTTCACAGTGATCTGCCCCAGGCTGAACGTCCAGTTCATGTCTGAGGACCCATACTGATTGAAGGCAGTGGTCAGCCTGGGATATACTTCCACTGCCCACTCATGGAGGAACATGGGTGAGGGGGGTGAAGGAGCAGGCAGGCATACAGCTTCACCACTTCTTCATGGCAGTTCTTAGATGTTCAATGGAGGCATGTGTGTGTGTGTGTGTGTGTGTGTGTGTGTGTGTGTTCTAGTGTATGAGACTAAAATGCCATGGAAGAGCTGTAGGGCTGCACCCAGATCCCTCAATAACCAGGGGCAGCTTCAGTAACAGTGGGGCCTGGTGGGGCTTGGAGTCAGCAAGGAAGACAAAGACAGAGTCTGCATTTAGGAAGAACATTGGGGTGAGTTTCCTGGCTGTGTGTTCCCATGAAGGGTGGATAAAGCTGATGAATTGGCGCATTCTGAAATGATCTGGAGTTGGTCTGATAATCCATCACATATAAAGATGCCTTTGAGGGCAACTAATCCTTTACGATTGCTGAGAAGTCCAAGTCTTTATGAGGAGGGGGACCTGGGCCACATCCCACAGTGTTTATCATTGGCAGCAGCACCACTGTGGGTAAAGCGTTGAAAGGCCTGCTTACAGAGGCTGCTTGGAAGAGGCTCCATGCTCAGGCCCACGGCCCGTCACTAGCCGACCCACATCAGTCTCCGAGCTAGGACGCCAGGTGGAGTGACGGGTCATGCTTGGCTTCTGGAGTCTGAATAGCCAGCAGGGAGCTCCTGAGTCTAAATAGCCGCCTGGATTTAAGAGGATGACATACATTCTCTGAGCTGTAGACTTTCATCTGAGAAAGGGGTTGCTAATACTTCTTTCTCAGGATTGCTGTAAGATGTAAGGGGCAATCCACTATTAAATATTGGGATAAGTGTATCAGTCCCTGCCATACATTTTGAAGGGAAGGCCAACAGTCACCATGCTGGGAAGGGGCTAGCAGTGAGACATGAGGGACAGGTGCCAATAATTAATCACTGCTCTGCACTGCTAGGCTTAGGTGAGAACCCAGCATTTCCCCCAGCGGCCCTGGTAGCAAGGCGAGTCACAACTGTAATGGCTAGTCTTCCCTCCCTCCCTCCCTCCTCCTTCCTTCCTTCCTTCCTTCCTCCCTCCCTCCCCCTCCCTCCCTCCCTCTCCCTCCCTCTCCCTCCCCTCCCTCCCTCCCCTCCCTCCCTCCCTCCCTCCCTCCCCTCCCATCCCTTCCCTCCTCCTCTTTCTTTCTTTCTTTCTTTCTTTCTTTCTTTCTCTTTCTTTCTTTTCTTTCTTTCTTTCTTTCTTTCTTTCTTTCTTTCTTTCTTTCTTTCTTTCCTTCTTTCTCTTTCTTTCTTTCTTTCTTTCTTTCTTTCTTTCTTTCTTTCTTTCTTTCTTTCTTTCTTTCTTTCTTTCTTTCTTTCTTTCTTTCTTTCTTCCTTCCTTCTTTCTCTTTCTTTCTTTCTTTCTTTCTTTCTTTCTTCTTTCTTTCTTTTCTTCTTTCTTTCTTTCTTTCTTTCTTTCTTTCTTTCTTTCTTCTTTCTCTCTCTCTGAGGGGGGCACTGCTGGACCACTCCTGGATGTGCTCATAGCTTACTCCTGTCTCTGCACTTAGGGATCACTAATGGACCATATATAATACAGGGGATCAGATCTGGTCAGCCACTTGCAAGGCAATTGGCCTTACCCACTGTACTATCTCTCCAGCCCCATCAGAATAAATTATTTTCTGAATGAGTTTTTTTAATTAATTCATTTATTTATTTTTAATTGAATCACTGTGAGAATAGTTACAAAGCTTTCAGGTTTAAGTCTCAGTCATGCAATGATCAAACATCCATCCCTAGTCTCAGTCATGCAATGATCAAACATCCATCCCTTCACCAGTGCACATGTTCCACCACCAAGAACCCAGTATACCCCCCACCCCACCTGTCCCCCTGACTGTGTGGCAGATGATTTCCACCTTACTCTCTCTCCACTTTGATTACATTCAATTTTTTGACAGAAGATCCACCATTATTATTTGGAATTTTCCCTCAACAATCAGACCTGCTGAAAAGGCATCATTAGATAATTTGTTTCCTATTGCTGATAATGAAGACTATTTTAATTTCTAGTATTTTTTTAAATTCTTTTATTAATTCACCATATACAATGCTCAAACACCCATCCCTTCACCGCTAGTATTTTTTTTGAAGTAACAGATTTTATTTAGAGGTTTCTGAGGGAAGGAGGAAGGGATAAGTGGGAGAGACAATAGTAAGAGTAACGCGCTCAAGAGAGAACTCGGGCTTCTCCAAGGGTGGAGAGAGCTCTACACACATCCTAGCACTGGACACGAAAGCATGAAAGTACACATCTCAAGGGGGGAGATGCAGGTGACACATGTGCTCGGGCACCGCATGTGCTCGGCCACGTGGGCACAAGCAGCACATGGGCTCAGGCAGCATATGCACCAATTTTAATTTCTAGTATTTTAGTAATTAAGTCCAGAAGGATTTCTGCCAAAAGCCGTTGGGTTCCGAGATTGGTTTGTGTGCCTCTGGGTTAATGGCCGTTCAGGAGCAGGAGGGTCTGTTTGTGGGTGGCAACTCGGGGTCTCATCAGGGTAGGGAGAGGGGCCGGTTCCACCTCCTGAATGAGTTTTTGGGTTCATCCTTTTATGGAGGGGGGTGTCCACTGTAGTATATTTTGGGGAAACTCATTAAGAATCTGCTTAAATGAGGACCCAAGACACTTCTTGGAAAAGAACTTCTTAAGAAAGGAGAGAGGAAGGGAGTGAGAGATTGGGCTTGGGGCTGAGTTCTGTCTCAATCCCAAGGATATCTAGCAGGACATCCTTGGTCATAGCTTTCTGAAGTGCAGAGCCAGGACTCGTCTCTCAAATAAGTCCATCATGCCCCTTCTCAGTCCTGCCTTCCCCATCACAGTGCTCAAAACAATGTCAGACGACAGTGCAGCCCCTCTTAGCAGCAGTTCCAATAGCCCTGGTCCCCTGAGGACTGGAGAGTCCTGTGACTCACTGGCCTGGCCTGAATTGTTGGAACCTACTGATGCTCTTGTTTATCAGACACAGTGGACACTGTTCTACACCTCATGATGGGAAAACTTGTGGGTGATTACCATGTGCTGGCTCTGCCCTTGCTGGGACGAGATGTAACTCGCTATTATATGCTCACGTCCTGATATCTGGACAGTTCTGAATTCTCTGGCTGGGCAGCCTGGCTCTATAGCATTGGCCCACGTTCCACACACTAACTCCCACCACTATGGTGATCGCAATATAAGATGGAGGTTGGGCAGGCTCTTTCTGGTTAAGGGCCAGATAGTAAATATTTCAGGCTTTGTAGACTACATATGGTCTCTGTTGTAACTCTGTGACTCTGTAGCAAGAAAGTAGCTACCACAAATAGGCCTGGCTGTGTTCCAATAAAACTTTATTTGCAAAAACATACAGCTGGTTGGATTTGGCCGTGGGCTGTGCTGTGCCAACATTGCCAGAGAAGAATGGAAGGATGGCTCCCCAGAGGTCACCCACTTACTCCATCCCACCTCCACTTGCCCTTGTGACCTCTCACAGGCCGGACGAGGCAGAGTCCAGTTGGTGACTCACTCAGCAAGCACTGGCGGCAATTCCTAAAGTGGACTTTGCCAGGGACCAGGTCGCTGACAGCCTGGGAGTGGAGAGAGGGCCAGTGAGTATTTTCCCCTCAGCCCCAGTGCCAGGGAGCACTAGAAGCAGAAAAGAATCAGAATTTTGTCCTGCAGCAGGATGAAATGCCAGCTCGAACATCAAAAGCCAGAAGCAGCGTAAAAAGAGAGTCTCAGTTACACTTTACTTTCTTTTTACCTTGATTACATACAACAACAACAACAACAATAACCTCACTATTATTGTTTGGAGTTTCCCCCCCAGAGTCGGACCTGCTGGAAAGGAAACATTTGATAATTTGTTTTCCATTGCTGTGATTGAGGAGATATGAGGTCATACTACACAGATGGGGTGGGGGACGGGGGGGGCAGGGCAGGGTGGGGTGGGAGGTTTACTGTGGTTCTTGGTGGTGGAATACAAGCACTGGTGGAGGGATGGGTGTTCGAGCATTATGTAACTGAGACTTAAGCCTTAAAGCTTTGTAACTTTCAACATGGTGATTCAATAAAAAAAATAAATAAAAAAAAAAGAAAAAGAAAAAATAGCTATTAAAGTAAAAAAAAAAAAGAGAGAGAGAGTCTCAGTGCTCTGTGAAGGTCGCTTAACAGAGTGGCCGGGCTGCTGCGGGAATGCTGCTAGCCAAGAAATCCTGCAGCCAGAGAGGTGCAGGTGACAGTCACCGGAGCCTTGGGACAGGCAGCTCTGCTCGCCATCTGCCCTGCTCCTTTCCCTCTCCTCTGCCCTGGGGCAGCCACTACAGGGGGCCAGGAAGCAAGAAAGTAGAGATGCCTGGGGGTGGGAGATGAGGAAAGTGGGACTGGAAGGACCCGCCAGCCTGTACTGTTAGGAGACGGACGGGCTGGGCAGTCCATCTGTACTCAGGGACGCTGCTAGGGGCAGCAATGGCATCCAGAGCTGTCAAGGATGGGAGCAGACGGGAGCTCTAGCAACGCTCTTACCTCCGCCCCTGTTCCCATTCTACAGGTGAGAAGACCGAGAGCCCATGCCACTTGCTTATAGTCAGCAAGATGGGAAGTGCAAGCCATGAAGCCTAGGTGTCTTACCATGACCCGGATGCTTCTCTTACCCGACAGGCTTTTGTCCTTGGCAAATGTGTCAACCTCTCCCGGGGTGCCTGTGAAGGTTAAGTGAATAAATAAGTGGTCGAAGCTTTCCCAGAAGTGGGTTCCATCACTCGGCTGCCCTGCAGTTCCTCTTTGCTGGTTCAGACTAATTGATTTTTTCATGGATGAAAAGGCTGCTCTGACTGGCCATTGATCGGCTCAGCATAAAGACTCTGCCTTTGTGCTAGTCAAGAGAGAAGGAATTATGTGGCTGTCATCCTCCTCTCTACACACACACACACACACACACACACACACACACACACACACACACGGGGGGGGGAGGCGGAAGGGAGAAAGAGGAAGAGGAGGAGGAGGAGGAGGAAGACAGAGAGAGAGGGAGAGAGAGAGAGAGGGAGAGAGAGAGAGGGAGAGAGAGAGAGGGAGAGAGAGAGAGGGAGAGAGAGAGGGAGAGAGAGAGGGAGAGAGAGAGAGAGGGAGAGAGGGAGAGAGAGAGAGGGAGAGAGAGAGAGAGAGAGAGAGAGAGAGAGAGAAAATTCACCTCACTGAGACCAGCTCAAACAAACACAAAGTTCACTTTCCAGGAAGCCCCTTTCTTCTTCCCCAGTACCTGGGAGAATGGGAGCAGCCAGCCCCAAGCCTTCTCAGACACTCCACCGTGCTCAGAGCTGTCCCTGGAGGCCTCACGCTGCTGGTGGATGCTTCCAGCTGAAAGCCAAGCAACATGTTGTGACCTGAGGTCTGGCTCTCTCTCTCTCCCTCCCTCCCTCCTGGCTCCATGATGCTGAGAGAGACAAGATCACATCATGACTCCGATTCAGGCCCGGGAGGATGCTGGATCCCTGTGTCATGTTTACCACTTACTTCCTAGGTGACCAAATCACTTCCTCTCCCTGCACCTCAGTCTCCCCATCTGTAAAATGGGGAGAAGAATGGCACCTGTATTATAGAATGCAGAGAAGTATCTATACAATCAGTTCCCTGTGGTCAACTCATAGGCCATACATGTGTACAGATTTTTATTTCTCATCTAATTTCCTAAACAACACACAATAGCCACTATGCAGTTAGTCTTTACACTACATTTAGAGTCATCTAGAGATGATTTAAAGATGATGGGAGGAACTTTCTCAGGACAAACCTCACCAAGAAATTAACCTGCTGATCATTCAGATATGTGGGTTTTGTGACTGGAATCTTCAGGCCTTCTCTGAGTTGTGATGGGCTACCTCCCCCCACCTTCCTGTACTTCAGGAAGTCCTGGCAGTCATGTCCAAACCCCAAAACAGCCACCCAGTAAAATATTTAACTCCAGCAATACCACTCTCCATTAAAATTTCTGGACTTCCACCATGCAACATCTTAAACTCTACAACACTGATAAACCAATGCTAGCACATCAGATTGAATGTATGTAACACAGAAGGCAACCAACCTCAACTTACAAAACAAAAACACAGAAGGCTTGACCTGTAACCTCTCTAAACGTAACCTGTAACAACATTATTAAACCTCTTGTACAAGGATTTTATGCCTCCGTGGTGAGAGACAATTTAAACTAATTTTCTTCTAAAGAAATATATTTTGATCATTCTGTTAGCAAAATATTGAGAACAAGCAATGTAAAAGAAATTATTGAGCACCTGCTCTGGGGGCAGGCTTAGGGAATGGTTGGGAAAAATTGGAGACAATGGTGGAGGGAAAGTGTAACGGTGGTGAGATTGGTGTTGAAATATAGAATGCCTGTAACAAATCATCATGAGAAACATTGTAAACCTAAAGACCACTGGGACTGGAGAGATAGTACAGTGCAAAGGCACTGGCCTTGCACTCAGCAGACCCGAGTTAGATCCCTGGATCCACAAATGGTCTCCTGAGCATCACAGGGAGTGACTTCCTGAGTTCAGAGCCAGGAGTAAGCCTTGAGTGCACTGGGTGTGCCCTCCACTCCCACTCCCACCACAAAATAAAAAGAGGGACTCAGGGATTCACTGATTGGCTGGCTGGTGGCAGGCAGTTCTGGTGACCCTACAGCAAGGCCCTGGCACCAGTTAACAGGCTAGATGAGCCTAGACTCTGCCTTCCAGAAGAAGCAAATCTGTTTTTCTAAGCCCTTCACCCATGTTCCCTGAATCAATTTCCCTTCTACCAGAGGGCACACTTGGGCCTAAACTAATTTCTGCGAAGAAGCTGCTGAGTTTCTGCTCTGTCAGGGTTGGAAAATCAGCTCTGATGCATCCTGGTTCAGCCTTATGGATTACACTCGCCAGTGCCCTGGAACCCAGCTATCTAATCAATACTGCTCAGTGGGGACCTTTGCAGAATGGAGCCCCCAAGAAGTAAACAGGGCTGTGCGCTTACTGTGGGTCTGGTCAAATGAGGATGACATTTTATTTTTTTCTTCTCTTGCTACCTATCAGTTGTTTTAGCTTTTTTTTGGTGGGGGGGTTTGTCTCTCTCTCTCTCTTAGCTCTCTTTTCTTCACTCCTCTCTCTGAGCACAATAAAATTTATCGTATGCCTTTGGTAATAAAGTGATAGCTTCAGGATTTGTTACACCTGCCTCAAATAACTTCCAGAACAGGATGAGATATGAGATAATTGGAGGGAGGGAGGAGTAGAGGGAGGGATGGAGCAAGGAGTGAGGGGAGGGATGAAAGGAAGTATGGAAAGAGGGAAGGATGGATGGGGAGGATAGTATGGTGGAGAGAAGGATTGAGGAAGGGATGGAGGGAGAGATGGGGGAAGATTAATGGGTGGAAGAAGGATGAATGAGTGAAGGTAGAAGTGGGAGAAAGGATGGAGGGAGGGAAGAAGGGAGGGATGGGAGGCAGATGGAGGATGGGTGATAGATGGATGGATAAAGGGAGAGAGGAGCCACAGAAAACTCAGCGTATGGCCCTGTGCGCCTATCTACCCTTCCTTATATGGGATTCTGTTTTCACCTGTCTCCTAGAGTTATTATAGAAGAAGCAAATTAGGCTAAACTTTCTGAACAATGCTGTTTTCTTTAGATTGGGTCTTTCTTTGCTTCTATGTGTGGTTTGGGTTTGTCAGGTTCTTGCATACTTCCTGGGTAATTGACCTGCAATCTCCATTCCTGTGGAGCTGTGATGTGCATGGAAGCTGTGCCCAGGTGGTAGTTGAATTGTGACCTTGGTATCTTGCTTTCCAAAGGCGGGGGGGGGGGGTCATCAATGCTAGAACACATAGTCAGGTGGAGTGTTAAGGATGTATGGGATCAGGTAACCAAGCCAAAAGTCACACAACTAGCTAGTGACAGAGTCCAGGCTAAGGGAGACAGACAGCAAGAATTCCCTGGAGCCTGCAGCAGGGTTATTTGTGATCAGCCAGCAGAGCCTTTCTGGAGGCAGAGGGTAGAGGAGACCCCAATGAGTAGAACCTCCAGAGACCACTCCAAACTTAAGCTGGCTTCCTCCTGGATCTGTCACTTTTAGTTTGCTAACCTTCCTAGAAAAGACAAAGTGAGCTACCTCTCCTTCAGACACATTATTTTAAAGGAAAAGGAGAAAAGGAAACAGAAGAAAAGAAATGTGAAAAATCTTCAGACAGTGGGGTCAGAGTGATAGAACAGCGGGTAGGTTGTTTGCCTTGCATGAGGCTGACCTAGGTCAATCCCTGTTATCCCATACAGTCCCCTCAGTCCCACCAGGAGTAAGCCCTGAGCACTCCTGGTGTGGCCCCCAAACAAACAAGGGCTCGCTCTTAAGTCCATGCTCTCCCTCGAACACGTATGTCGCTTGCTTCTCTGTTTCTCTGCTCGCTTGGTTCCACTCTAGAGAAGCCTGTGGTCCCTGTTAAACGCATTTCCTCTCTTTCTCTCTTCTCACATATTTCTGAGCAAGTTTTGTTCAATAAACCTGGCTTCACTAAAACAAACAAACAAATAAATAAGTAAATAAGATCTTTAGGTCCTGCCTGGAGAAAAAAGGTTGGTTTGTAGAAACTGGGAGCAAAAGCAGCTAGTCTTCTTCGGCGTTCAGGAAGCTGCAGGAGTCACAGTGTGGCTTGCGGAGAAAATGATAATTAATTGCTGGCTGTGCCTGGTCAGAGTGGCGGCCCCACCTACAGCTGGTGCTTTGGGCTGGACCCATAGGCTTCTCTGGGCCTCAAAAGCTTCTGTTTTTCTTGTCTTCAGGACCTTCAATTTGCCAATGGGTCCCTAAATGATCACTGAGAGCAGGAAAGTTTATTTTAGGAGTTCCAGGGAAAACCCTGCTAAAATGAGAGATTTCTTCCTTTGCCTAAAACAAACATGGGTGCATGTCAGAATTACAGAGTAGGAAGGTACAGTGGTGACAGGTGAGGACTCTTCAAATGGCTTGCGGTGCCCATTCCACTGGGGAGAAGGCCAAGGAATGTGCATTTCTAATAATTCTCCCACTAAGACCCCCTGGCCATGTCACTGCCATTAGCTCTCAAGAGAACTGAGTTGGCAAGAGGAAGTGATCTGGAACACAACTAGGTTTGTCTCTTGTCCAAAGCTCTTGAGCAAATCACTTTCAAGACCTCTTTTCTCAGCTATAAAATGAGAGGGGCTACTCAGCTGAATATTCTTTCTCCAAAATGTGTTAAATTGTGAATTTTATCCCCCCCCCCACCCCGGGCATGTGGGCTTCTGCATGAGAATCATGCAGGACCTTGTTCGAATGCAGTCTTTTCTGTTTCCCTACCTACTCAGCCAGTGCTCAGGGCTTGGGAGTTGCTCCTGACAGTGGGGGACCATGCAGAGCCAGGGATCAAACGCTTGCATATGCGAAACATGTGCTCTAGACAGCTGAGCTCTCTCCAAACCAGAAATGCACACGCTGCACTCAATTGTCATTTTGAGCAGAGACTGCTAGTGTAACTTCCCCACAAGAGTTCTCCCCCTCTTCCAAGTCTTTGGCGTTAGATTAGCTGAGCTTCTCTGGGTCCATTGCACTCTGGGTGAAAAGAGTATTTCTCAGGACTGGAATGATAGCACAGCAGGAAGAGCACTTGCTTTGCATGTAGCTGACCTCGCACCGTATATGGTCCCCTGAACCCTACGAGAAATGATCCCTGAGCACAGAGACAGGAGCATTTCCTGAACACCACGGGGTATGACCCCTGTACCCTCACAAACAACAACAAAACAACAACAATATATTTCTCAGCTTTCTAGGCAGTCAGATGGGACTATGGGACTAATTCTGGGTGCTGGAACGTGAGAGGATATAATAGCTGGGTTTATGCCAGTGTTTCTCAAAGTGGGGAATCCTGTCCCCACCTTCCACCTCCATGGGGCTCTGCAACAACCAGGAGGCAGGAGGAGCCTTGGTTGCAATGTGGGGAGGCGCTTTCTCTTTGTTCTCTCAGGAAGCACATTTCCAGGAGGATGCTGAGTCATTACTTTTTGCAGAGGGGGGCAGAGGCTTGAGAACCTCTGGTTCACATCCTTGAAGGGAAAGAGTGTGTTCCAAGCTGCATGCTTCTACTCTCCCATGGGAAAAAGTAATCTGCCAACTTCATTCTGTCCAGAAGTATCTATCTACCATGTGTTGAGCACTTGGGCACATTAGCAAATAATCAATCAATCAATCAAATCTCTCTACCACGTAGCTTTTCTAGCTTATCAGGAGAAGCTGTATAAGAAACAAATATTTGAGGGAGGGGCCTCCACTTAATTATCAATAGGCACCATGAAGCACACACTGTGTTCCTCCCATGGAGCTCAGCAACTCCGCCAGGTACTCTCTGTCCTTCGGTGTTTCCAGGGCACCACCCAGCTCTGCTTGCTGACCCTCTACTATGGGTCAGGTGGGTCCATGAATCAGCTCAGAGCGGCCAGTGAGAGGGTTCACCCCTTTGTAGTTGCTTCCGTCTGATGAAGTCAGCCAACAAAGGAAAAAGATGTACATCCACATAGAGGCTGAAAGAGCAGTGGGGACACAGGATACGGACCTCCCTGTCTCAGATCTCCTGGGTAAGCAGGGATGATGTGAAGGTGGGAAAGGTTAGCGTGGGGCTTGGCTCTGACCCAGGAAAATCAACCTGAGAGGCCCCATGCAGGCGAGTATGAAAAAGAGAAACAAGATCATTTCTCTGGCATTCCCAGAACTATCGTGATGGGAGCAGTTCCTGTATTACCTGCCATCTCCTTGGTCTAGGCAATACTGAAATACAGTATTTTTTGTTTGTTTGTTTGGGGGGCAACACCTGACAGTGCTTAGGGTTTACTCCTGCCTCTGCACTCAGAATTCATTGAGCAGGCTCAAGGACATGTGGGATGCCCGGCTGGCCTCAGGTCGGCCACGTGTAAGGCAAGCACTCTACCTGCTACACTACTGAAATAATGGACCAGCATCAGGTAGTCAGTTCTGGAAGCCAGTTGGCATGGGCCAGACCTGGGCCTTGGCCTACTGATTTGGTAGATTCCAGGGGTCCTCGCAGGAGTCAGCTAAAATGTTTGGGGCTGAAGGAAACGCAGGGCTTAGGGCTGGGCCTCCACCAGCCCCGTGGAAGTCTGGGCATGTCCTAACACCTGAGATAGCTGCATGTACATCTGCAAATCACCACCTTTCTGCTAGCCATTGAAACTCCCCGCCGTGGAAGAGAGGTTGCCCACGCTCAGGGCAGAGGGCTCTCCCAGGGGCAAGGCTGACGAGGGAGGAACTGCAGTGGAAATGATGGGTGTCGGGTGTCTGGGCCCAGCTTGGAGGAAGGAGAGGATTTCAGCAGGAAATCTCCCCTGATGGCTTTCATCCGAGGAGCTTAGAGGAAAGCGGCCACTCAGCGGAGAGCTTACGAGGAGGGATCTGGAGTCTGCTTGGGCCTCCCCTGGGAGCTCTGTCTCCTGTTAAATACAGAGGAAACTCGGTAGCTGTGCCCAGACGCCGAGCAACCTCCCTATGTGAGACAGGCAGCCAGGGAGTGGGTGGATGGTGGCGGAGTAGCCCATCCCACGTGGCAGTGGCAGCGGAGTGGAAATCACAGCCCTTGGCCCAGTGTGAGCAGTTAGGGACCTTGGCAGAGGAGTGCGAGCAGGTGGGAGAGTTCGGGTTGCAGATTCTTTCAGGATTTGGGATTCCGGAGCTAGCAGGGGGGCGGGAGGGGTGTCTCCCCAGCTCCTCAGTGACTCACAGTCACCTGAGTTGGCGGCTGTCCCCAATTGCAAACATGGGGACCCCTGCTCAAAACATCTTATTTATTTACTTTTATTATTTTTTTGTTTTGGGCCATACCTAGTGGTGCTCAGGTATTACTATTGGCTCTGTGCTCAGGGATGACTCCTGGCAAGCTTGGGGAACCCTAGTGGGGTGCTGGGGACTGAAGTGGGTCGGCTCCATGCAATGCAAGTACAAGTACCATCATTCTAGCCCCTCAAGACATCTTTTACTTGGTTTGTGTGTCCTTATTTGAGGGGGGAGAGGTAGTGCTGAGGAGTCAACTCAGGGCCTCGCACACACAAAGCAAGTGCTTTTCCACTCAGCTACATCCCGGCCCCTCATTTTTGTAAAGATGGCAAACCAGTGACCTCGCCCACTGCCGCTTCTTACTTCTGAGGACACTGTGACAAGCCACACCATGGGAAGGGCTACTGGTGGCCATCCTGCTTCCCAGCCTTCCACCTCCAGGAGATGTGCCCAGCACTCAGCTCGTGAAGAAGTGGGAAGAATGTGCGTCCAAATGGGCGTGCACCCGCATCAGGGTGGAGAAGGAGAAACCGTGGAAATCCACAAAGTTCTCTCCTTGGCAGGGATCATGGCTGGCAGATAGTCCCAGCTGCTGAAACGTGGGAAGGAAAAGACCAGCTCTTTCTAGAATGTTGGTAATGAGGGGATGATCAACACAGGGCCTTGAAGGACGTGGGGTTCATCAAGAGCAGGGGAAGTGTTGGGAGGAGCATGAGAAAGAGGTTGGCAGGTGGGTGGTGGAAGGAGACCCGGATGTTTGCCCTGCCTCTGCATCAGCTTGGTGAGTTTCTGTTTTTGTTTGGGGGTGGGGGGGCATGTCAGACCATAACTGGTGGTGTTCTGGGGCCACACCTGGACATTGTCTGGTGACAGTATCTGGTGCTGGGATTCGAATGGGGTAGCAGCCTCAGCCATGTGCTAGACAAGTGCTTTAACTATTGTACTTTCAGGCCCATAAGCTATAAAACTAATAAATCAGAGGTCAGAGATATAGCACGGGGGATAAGGCGCTCCATATGTTCCTTGAGCTTTCCAGGAATGATACCTGAGCACAGAGCCAAGAGTAATCCCTGAGCAATGTTGGGTGTGGCCCAAAAATGAACATAAAAGTACCAGTAAGAATAATAAATCCTAATCAGAACATACCTTCCCTCTGCTTAAAACAGTTCCGTGGCTCTGCATCATTCTTTGAACAAAGCCTGAAAGTTCCTTTGTGGCCTGCCAGGCTCCTCCCTGACCACTGATGTTCCTCTGCTACCTTCCCCATCCCCAGCGCCCATGCTGTTCTTCCTTATGCTCATCTCAAGTGTGACTTCAGGGGAGGGTGCTTGTCTCTCATTTTATGTGTGTTCTTTATGTGCAGTCCTGCTGGGGCCTGAAATTCTGCCAGCCTGCGGGGCCTGGCGCTGAGTGAGCACAGAGCCTGTCAGAGAGCTACCAGAGGGATTCCCAGTGATCCTGCCCTCAGGAGCTCTTGCGGCTGTGTGGTTGCTCTCAGCAAACAGGGCTGGTGTTCATAGTCTCTGGGTACTGCAGGAGCAGCAAAGCGTCATTTCTGCCTGGAACTAGTCTTTGTCCTCATCGTGCTCTGGGGAGAGCTCGCAGCCGAGTCCTGAGAATATTCACGGCATTCTCGGGCGGACCTGGGAACGAGGCACGTGAGCCAGACATCTCTGTAACAGTCCCCCAGTTTGTTAGGACTTCAGCCCCCCGCCCCAGCACCAGCTGACACCCCCACTATAATTTTATGAGTCACTGAACCACAGGCCGCTTCTGAAATCCTGATTCAAAGAAATTGTGAAGTGTTAAGTGTTGTTGCTTAAAGGTATTCTGTTTGGGAAATACTTTGTTATGCAACATTAGATAAATCATATACTTATAAGTGACTTTTCTTTAAAACACAGGATACCAATGCCACAGCTGCCACCATGTGAACTCACCCATTTCTACAGATTCACGAGTAAATCTCGGAAGAGATGCAAGCCAAGCTGCTAAAGCTCAGGGGCACACTGGCCTTCCCGGGGCTCACTCAGGAAGGAGGCCAGCTGAGTCTCCACCCTGCAGCTGCTTCCATACCCCACAGCCGCCGCCAGGCAACCAGGGCACAGCTTCACTACTAATCTCTGCAGACCAGTGAAAATTCCAGGTATACTGGTTTTCAGGCTGAGAACTCTGGGGTCTTCTCAGAGTAGGGACCGGAGCCCTGCCCCCACACTTTCAGAAGCCCCACAGCCACACTTACGTCCCACAGCTGCCGCCATATAAAATTATCAGTTCAGTTCTAGAGCTCCTGGAGCAGGTGGCCATGTATGGCATCTCCAAAGTCCACAATAATGACGTCCCACCAAACTTAATGGGAAAGTAGCATAGAAGCCAACTAAGCTTCTAAGCAACTAAGTAGGCAAAAACAATAACACAGAAGGCTCAACTAGGAACAAATGGCTTAGTAAACCCTCAGAGAAGAACTTAATAACCCTCTGGTGAGATATAATAATTTTCAAAAATTTTCTTTTACTGGCGAATTTTTTTGTAATTCTATTAGCTGTTTAGTTGTAACAAGCAATATAAAATAAATTATTCTGTGCCTGCTAAGGTGGCAGGCTTGGGGGGTGGTTGGGAAAATGAGGATAAGGGTGGAGGGAAGTCACTCTGGTTGTGGGGTTGGCGTTGAACATTGAGTGCCTGTAAGGACTGTGCTATGGACAGCTTCATGGCACACAGTTTTAAATAAAGTTTTAAAGAGTCAACACTATTGTAAAAGCAACAACAACAATGTAGGATCTCAGGGCTGGAGAAACAGTACAGGAATATAGATGCTTGCTTTGCATGTGGCCAGCTCCGATTCCATCCCCAATACCACTATGGTCCCCAAGTATCCCAGGAGCGATCCCTGAGCACAAAGCCATGAGTAATCTCTGTATGTGGCCCCCAAAACCAGTAAATACAGTAAACAAATAATAAAAAATAAGACAGGATCATAAAGGCTAGAGGTAGAACACGTGCCTTGCATATGTGAGGCCCTGAGTTTAATTTTTGGCACTGCCCCCAAAGCAAAACAAAAGGTGTGTCAAAATACAAGATCCTAATCTACTACTCAGAAAACAACTTTTCAATGTAAGCAGCACATCAGAATGTCTTCCATCTTAATAAATCCATATCTTGAATAAGTGTTCAGAATGTCATGAAATGAATGAACCCCAATTTAGCTAAGTGCTCCTCCAACTCTCAAGTTGTTTGCAATTTCAGTCAAAATTGTTATGAGCCCTCTTGTGAAGAACTCTGTGACTTGTTTTGTTTTGTTCTTGGGTCACACCTGGTGTGACCTGGCTCTAATCTCAGGGATCACTCCTGGTGGGGCTCAGGGGACCATATGTAATGACATGCAACAAACCTACTTTTGTGGCAGGCAAATGAAGTGCCCTACCCACTGTACTATCTCTCCAGTCCCTCTACCATTTCCTTTGGATAAATTCCTCATGCAGAATGGTTGGGTCAGAGGATCTATTTTGGATTCATGTCTCTATGCTATGTCTCCATAAGGCTGATATAATTCTGTTCAGTGGGATCCAAGAGCAGCTGTGTAGTAGTGAAATGTGTCAAAAACTTTCTCTATTTGCCTGACAAGTTTTATAAACGTTCTTTATTACTTGAACATAAGTTTCTTTGGTTCTTCATTTCAACAGCTTTGAAACTGGGTGCATCAAAGCCTTGGGTGGGGGTCCTCAGAGCTAGAGCCCAATCAAGCACCTGCCTCAGCCCCCAGCTTGGACAGCCTGAGCCAAGGCCCTTCCTTTCTCTGTGCCAGAAGTGCCTTCTTGAGGCCTGTCTGGGGTCCTGGTTTACCCCTTCAGGCAAAGGTACCTTTTTGCTAGGTCACAGACTTTCATCCCGCCCCAGCCCCGTGGTGTGGCCCTGGTAGAGCAAGTCCAGCCATCTCAGCTCTACAGCCAACTGGGATGGCCACCCCACTCCTCTCCTGGAAGACAGCCAAAGCTTGGCTTCTAGCCCCCCATTTCTGGCCCCTTCTGTTGAGGTGCTGGAGGAAAGGAACAGAAACCCTTTTTCTGTGCAAGTTCTGGGCAGCCACAGGGGCCAGCTCTCCCACAGATGGGAGTCTTCCTTTTCTGATGAAGGGGAGAAAGCAGAGGAAGGGGGAGGAAGGGAGGAAGGAGCAGAGGGGCAGTGGGAGGAAAAGAGGGTGGGAGAGGAGAAGGAATGGGGAGGGGGAAGAGAGTAGAGCAGCAGACGAGAGGAAGGGCATGGGAAGACCTCTCAGGAACACACACGATACTTCCCAAACCCACAACCCAATCCTGCAGCTGAGAATTTGCTGGTGACTGTGGGGAGAAGGAACAGGTGGGTTAATGCCCAGGACATTCCCTGAACTGCCCTATGAGCACTTGAGAACTTCATGTCCCGCACGAGCAGGGCTGCCTGCCCGTAGGTCTCACCTCCCGACTCCCTCTTCTGCCATACTCCAGAAACCAGTCCAGCAGTGCAGTTCTCGGGACGATTCTGCTTCCCAGATACCCATGGCCCTCCATAGACCCAGCTTGCTGGCGTGGGTTCTCCTCTAACTTACCTGTTCTCAGCAGAGGGGCATATGGTGCCTAGGCTGACAGGCTCTTTCTCTCCACCCCTGGGCCATGCGGCTCTGCCTCCCTGCCTCTTGCTCCCGACTGGTGTTTGCATGTCTTCATGCAAGCCACAGGAGCTCTGCAATTGTATGACCCCGGGCCACAAGGAAGCACAATCCCAGGAATGCCTTGTTCAGGGTTACTGCGTCAACACAGTGGGAGGTGGGAACCCAGCTTCGGCTCCAGACTCCGCTCCAGCCTTCTGCAGTGCGTTGGTTTAAAGGCAAACACCGGGGCTGGAGCTATAGTATAGTACATAGGGCACTAACCTTGCATGCAGCGGACCCAGGTTTGATCCGAGGCAAATGGTTCCCCAAGGCCCATCAGGAGTAATAACAGTGCAAAGCCAGGAGTAAGCCACAAACATCATCAAGTGTGCCCCCCAAACAAAGCAAAAATTAAATTAAATAAGGGCAGGCATAATCCAGGCTGGATCCATCACAGTCATCATCGTGATGCTTAATTTGTTTCCCTTCTGACTTTCTAAGAATCAAAAACAAAAGCTGTGGGGGGGGTGCGGGGGGACTCTTAACAGGCCCCAGTCATAGAGCCAACTGCCCTAAGGGATCCGCCCTGCTGCCTGGCATCAGCCTTCCAGCACAGCTGGGGGCCTGCTGACTTGTCACAGTGCTGGCACAGATGTGGAGGCGATGAGACAATAGGGAGAAGAAAGAGAAAGCTGATTGGAAATGGAAACCACCTGTGTGCCTCTGCAGCCCACATGCTGAAGCCACACGTGAGCCCCGAAGTAGCCAAGTGCATTCCCTTGGGTCCCTCCCCTCCTCATCCCCGGCCTGCTACCTCTCCACGTGGTTCCCCAAGCACTGCTGGCTGCAGAGAGAGCCCTCTCTTCTTCCCAAGCCACAGAGACAGGGGATTTTATCTGGAGATCAAGAGCAGCCAAGAGGCGGGGTGGGAGAGGGGTGGGCGTCCCCACTGCCAGGGATCCTGGGAGCAAGCGTTCAGTTTGGAGAAACCCCTCTTTCTGTGCGGGCCTAAAGAAGGGGCTGCCTTCTCTAATCCTGCCTTAGGGAATGCCAGAACGCCTGTCTCTGCCTGGAGGGAGGAAGGAACCAGAGCAGGCATGGCAGATGTGGGCTACGTGAACCCCAGGTCCTCCTGCCTAGAAAGTAGCAAACTCCCATAGGCACACACTAGTCTTGACCCCTGCCCTCCCCACCCCGCCCCCGGCAAGTCATGTGCTTGCCTGCCCCCTGAGTTAGTGTCTGAGCCAAACCCTTAGCACCCCGATCCTGGTGTTCCCTTCAGCCCCTCCTCCCTCCGGGCCAGGCAACTTGAAAGAGGTGCGTTGATGCAGAACCCAAATAGCCTGCATCTTTTTAACCCTTGCAATAACCGTATCTTCAAACACTCCTTTACCTGTATAGTCATGACCCCATAGACCGGAAGTGAGGCCTGAGGAGTTGATATGTTTAACTTGAAACCTAACAACCAACACTTGGTAGAAATGGGGTTTGCAGCCAGATGGTCCAGCCCCAGGCATGAGCCTAGTGTAATGGACATGTGTGTTCCAGTAGGGAGTTCTTACACCAGGCAATTGCTGATGCTGGATTTCCCGGTAATGGGGAGCAAGGGAAACTGGGATACTGTTTCCCCAGAACCTCCTATGAGCTTCCTTCTAAATCAAAGGTCTTAATTTGGCCCCCTTCACAGGCTCAGGATGCTGTGGAAGCTTTAAAAGAAAAGGTGGCAGGCTGTTCTGTGCAAAGCTGTTTCTCCAGGGGCACACCTGCCTCTCTGGAGATGCTCCCTTCCGCAGGCCCCGGGTCTCCCAGGAGACCGTTGCTGCGTCTAGACAAGAGTCAGCTCTCCAGAGAGGCCTTGTTGTCAACAGCTGTTGCTTCTCTTGTTTTGTATTTTATTTTTGGGCCACACCCAAGGCTTACTCCTGACTTTGTGCTCAGGACTCACTCATGGTGGGACTCGGGGGACCATATGGGGTGCTGGGGATTGAACCCTGGTCAGCTGCATGCAAGGCAAATGTCCTACCTGCTATCACTCCAGCCCCTGTGTTTTTTGAGCCACACCTGGTGGCACTCAGAGCTTATTCTCGGCTCTGCACTCAGGGATCACTCCTGGTGGGGCTCAGGGGACCTTATGGGGTGATGAGGTCACTGTGTGCAGCTCAGCACCGAAGCTCCTGTGCTATCTCTCCAGCCCTTGCTGCCTCTCTCTTACCCTCAGGAGCCAGTTAGAGGAAAGCACATCCCTTCTGTGTTTCCTCCAGGCATTGGCCTGCTGGGAGCCTTCAGATCTGTAAGCCGTGCACTGCCCTGCGAGGTTAAGATGAATGCAGGGAAGCATCTGGGAAAGAAGGTGGGAGATGGAGGTGGAGCCCTGCGGCCAGCAGCTCCTGCCAAGAGAGATGAGCAGAGGAGTGCTTCTCCTGCTCCTGCTCATCCATCCCATCCACTCCTCCATTCCTTTGGCCCATCCCTTTGGTTTACACAAACATCCATCCACCCTCACACCCCAGCACTCAGTCCAGACTCTTCCATAAATCTGGGGGAGGGGTGGAGGTAGTCATCCATTAAACACCCATTTGTAATCAGGGTTATACATATCTTTTTTTTTTAAAACTTAAATTTTATTGAATCACCATGTGGAGGGTTACATAGTTCTCAGGATTATGTCAGTTATACAATACTCAAACACCCTTCCCTTCACCCGTGCCCATATTCCATCACCAACCACCCCATTATACCTCCCGCCCCCTCCCGCCCCCCCAGTCTCCACCCTTGTAAGTGATAAGTTTCACTTCGTTTACGCTTTATCTTGGTTACAGTCCATGTTTCAACACATAACTCACTATTGTTGCTAGGGTTTCCCCCAAAAAAAGAAAAGACAGTCTCACTGTCAAGGAAGCATTGGATGGCTCTCCATTGCTGAGAATGTAGAGATATTAAGTCCTGCTGTTTGTTACATAACTTTTCTATTTTTTTCCCCTCTCGTCCCGTGCCACCGAGATCACGCCTGTTTAGTAATCACCACGCTGCCTGACAAAGGGAAAACAAACCAAAAAAGATGGTTATTTCTCGTCATCAGCCAGCGTGGGGCTCTGGCTTAGTTGATAGTCTGGTAGAATGTCTGCAAGCAGTTTCTGGAACCAAAAGTAATACACTGGTATCGGCTCCGGCTCAAGATTCCACCAGCGTCCCGCTGTTCCAAGTACATAATAATTTATTCCCTTGTATACCATTCCCACGCCACCAGGTCCGTGTCAGCTTAATGGACATCATACTATGGTTAACGCCACGCCACGTTTCTTCCCGAGAAAGAAGGATATTTCTTCTCAGCCGGCGTGGGGATATGGCTTAGTTCAGTCTATAGAGATGGCTACCACTTTGGTAGCCTTCAATATTTCAGCAAAAGACTTACTATTCTTGTTAGGATTTCCCACCAAAGTCTGACCCGTTAAAAGGGAACCATTTCATATTGGTGATGATTAAATGACAATAGGTTGCGCGGCCATGGCAGCGGCCTCGCGGCTTTGAATTTCTGTATAAAGTCCAGGGAAAGTACAGCCAGAAATTACACGTCGTTACAAACTTTAACCCTATTATGGTCCCCCCAAAGCCCAACCCATTACAAAGGAACCATTTCATATTGCTGATGATTAGATGACATTAGGCTGCCGCGGCCACGTGGTTTTGGGTTTCTATATAAAGTCCAGGGAAAATTCTGCCTAAAATCCTATTGCTACAATTTTTACCCTTCAACAAAAAACTTAGTACTATTGTTGGAGTTTCCCCCCACGTTAAGCCCTGCCAAAAAGGAACATTTACACGTTGCTGACAATCAAGAGATATTAGGTCTCGCGGCTGCTATCGCAGCCGCACGGTTTTGAATTTCTATATGAAGTCCAGGGAAAATTCTTTTGGTAATTGCATCACTTGCTGGCAGCACCTGGGCCAGAAGCTCCGAGCACACAGTTTGGAGGCATTTTGGGGGCGCCGCTGGTGTCCAAAGTGGTTCAGTTGCCTCCGGGGTCGATCTCGTGCGGGGCCGGAAAGGCGGTTATACATATCTTATTTCACTCACCTTCAGGCCTTTGAATGGGTTGTAAAATCTGAAGGTAAAAATTTATTTTTAAATCTGAAGGTTACAGAGGTGAAAAGGAAAATGGAAGGGGTTGAGAATCTTCCCACAGCTAGAAGACGGAGCTGGGCATTACCAGCCAGAGTGATCTTTCCTCCTGCCCCGGTCCCTCTTTATTGGGCTGGGGGCTCCCAAGGGTGCTCAGAGGCCCTGTGCGGGTCACCTTCCATAGATACTCGGCCAACAGGACCAGATGACTCAGGGCCAGAACGCAAGAACACAGTTCAGCTCAGGCTCAGCGGTTCTGAGGGCTCATGAGTCACTCTAGCCAGGGACCCCTGTAGGTCACACCTGCATGCTCAGGAGCCCCCAGGACTGAACTGGTGATACTTGGGTGGGGAGCAAGGGGCAGCATGTGGTGCTGGGATCAAACCTGGGTCATTGTGCCCTAATTTCTAGGGTCTCTCCCTCGCGCCTGTGCTAGCCATTGTCCTACTCCTGGCTGGGCAGTAAATCAAAGCTATCACCCAGCTGCCATCACACCCACCACACAGATGTTCCTCCCCCACGACTGTATCCCAGTGGTCAGGACTGGGGCCTGGGAACTGATATTCCGAACTAGCTCCCCGAAGCTCCTGCAGCTCCTGTTGGGGATCTGCATGGGGGAACGTAATCCTATGCCCAGGTCATTAGTCGGGAGTGTCCCCTAAGAGCTGGGACCACATGGAGCTCCAGGGAGTTCCCTAGCAAGCCTGGATCCCATCACCTTAGGCAACAGCCTCCGGCTGCAGTCCATGATACTCTTTAGAGGAGGTGAGGCTCTCGGGAATGTGGACTCTGGAGAAGGTAGCCTCGGCGCCGTGGGCTGAGGTCGTGGGCTGCTCATGCTGAGGGCGGACTGCCCGTGAGAGATGGGGGAAAGACAGGAGCTGTGAGCGCCCTAGGCCGGCCCAGCCTTTCACTAGCAGGAACCCTCTGTGCCCTTCGGACACATGGTGACAGCATGAGTCTGCCCTGGGGACAGATGGTGACAGCAGCTTCCCACCTGCCGCAGGTCCACATAGAGCAGAAAAGGGGGTGAAAGCAGGGCAACTGCCTGGCTCAGACACCCACGGGGGGAGTGGAGGGCTACTCATGGCCAGACACGAGCTGTGCGGGTGCAGAAAGGGCTGAGAGTTCAGGACCCGCTCCCAGGAAGATGCTCCTTAAGAGGCTGGTGCGAGGGCAGTTAGGTAAGAGAGTGAGGGGTAGGGGACAACCAAGTACCCGTGAAGGCTTAGAGGCAACCTCCCACCGCATCTAATCAAAACCAATATTGATCTGGCCTTCCCCTGGGGCTAGCATGCGTAACCTCACCCTTTGGATTCCCAGGCTGATTTGTAGCTCTGCTACTCCAGTCTCCTGCCCCCTGAAGGCCACATGGGGTAGGGCAGACTGTCCCCTGTGGGGTGAGAGCTGCTGTTGTCTGGACCTTATATCATGGCTCTTGCCAAACCCATCAAGCCAGTTCTGCCCTGGGGACTCCCCAGGTGATTCCAATGTGGCCCCAAGTTTGGGGAGTCTTAACAAGTTCTTCCCCATTCCTTCTCCTGCTCCTCCCAGAGGGAGCCAGGGCTCGGGGGAGTCCAGCAGGAGACGTCCCCCATCTCACCAACGAGACTGAGTCGATGTCCACTGGAGCAAATGTCAGAGAAGCTCTTGAAAGCTGGTAACGCTTGGTGGTTCCTCCCTGCAGAGGGCTGGAAGTTCAGGAGAGAAATATGGTTGAGACAAAGGGGCCGTGCATGGGAATCTACGTAGAGCAAACCTGCAGCCCCACAGTCAGATCTCGGGTCCAAACCAGGGCTTGTGTAAAAGGAACAGGAGGCTCCTGGCGTGGGAACCCGTGTGACTTGAGTAGGGCATGGAAAGAACCCTTTAATTACCGCCACCCACCCCAGTCCTCATTCTCAAACCTGTTGGGCCTCTGTCATCCATGAGTTGCTTGTCTTTCTTTCTTTCTTTCTTTCTTTCTTTCTTTCTTTCTTTCTTTCTTTCTTTCTTTCTTTCTTTCTTTCTTTCTTTCTTTCTTTCTTTCTTTCTTTCTTTCTTTCTTCCTTCCTTCCTTCCTTCCTTCCTTCCTTCCTTCCTTCCTTCCTTCCTTCCTTCCTTCCTTTCTTTCTTTCTTTCTTTCTTTCTTTCTTTCTTTCTTTCTTTCTTTCTTTCTTTCTTTCTTTCTTTTTTTGCTTTTTTGGGTCACACATGGTGATGCACAGGGGTTACTCCTGGCTTTGCACTCAGGAATCACCCCTGGCGGGATGATGGGAATCGAACCCGGATTGGCCACGTGCAAGGCAAATGCCCTACCCGCTGTGCTATTGCTCTATCCCCGTGGGCCCACATGTTGAAGAGAGGGGCACCATGCCGAAGGCTGCTTCCTGAACACTGCTCCACTCTCTTCCATCACCCATCACAGCAAACCCAAGATGCACTGGTTTTGTTATGCCAGAAGTTTGCTTAATCAGACACACCAAGACAAAGTTTCTTGGTGAGGAAAACCGGGGGGTGTTATTCACCAGCGGCTGATCCTGACAGTCTCCGGACAGCATCTGAGAACAGCAGCCGCAAATAGTGTTTCTGCAAACTCATCCTGCTGGCTCCTGCTCCGTTTCAGCCGTGAGGGTGGGGAGGTGCACCTACATCATGACATCATGACAGCAGTGATGTTGGGGCTCCAGCAAGGATATCATCAGATAAGGGGCCACAATCATGGTTACATCAAGGGAAGTTGGACAAGGTCATTTACAGCAAGAAAATTAGAGAGTCCTGTGGTTTTGTGTCAACAGAGTATACAGGTCAGTGATGAGTCCTGCAGAGCGTCGTGAATGATGAGCCCTGTCTTGGAGGTGAGGGGCAGAGGCCCAGAGACTTTCCCTCCTCCAACTCAGCAAGTGAGTGGCAGAAGCAGGATTTGAACTCCTACTCCAAAACTCTTCCCACCTGGTCCTGTCACCCTAGGGAGTATCAGGGCGTCACTGAGATGAAGCAACTGCCAACCCCAAATTAAGAAAATGAAGGAGCTAGTAAAAGCACACACACACAAAGCCAGACTCAGGGGGAGGGTTCTCTCTTCTACCCACCTTTCCCTCCATTTGCTCATTTCCATGAGAAAACATGGAAAACCTTGCTCTCCCTTTTAAAGGGGCCAATCTCAGGATCCAGGCCAAACTCTGCTTTAGCGTGGCTCTATTTCTCGGCAAAGCATCCGCTGTCTGTACTCTCGTGAGAAGATGCCTGTGACAGGACCTGGGGTTGGCTCCTTGTGGTGAAGTCATTCTTCTTCCATTTCTTTCTCTGCCTCCTCAGGAGAGGCTCTGTCAGGCTGGGATAGACAGGACTGAGAGCTGGCTGAGAATGGGGTACAGCTGACAGCTGAGGCCTGAGGCCTGCCTCCTGAGGCCGAGGCAGCAGTGCCTGAGGCATGGATGTCTCCCGAGGTGCCTTCTCCTGAACTCAGGAGTGCCCTAGATGCTTTTGTTGGGATCTAAAAGCCATCTTTTGTGGAAAGCCCTTGAATCCCTTCAAATAATGAAGGCAGGTGGAGTCTTCATTTGACCGACTTTGGCGTCCTTGCTGAGATTCCCAGCACAGGCACTGCCCACCAGGAAGGGGCCCACGAGGCCGTCTGACTGCCTTTGGAGGAATGAGGGATGGGTGAGAAGGGATCGGCTTCTCCATGACCACGGGGACCTGACCCCACACTTTTACCATCCTCACACTGTCCCTTCAAATAGGCTGCAAAGACCCCCCTGAAGGGAAGTGGGGCCAATCTCTTGATTCAGGCAGCCGGGGCTGGTGTGGGTTTCCTGGGGAGATGGGTTTCAGAATTCTGGGTTGTACGCCTGTCAGGGAGCGTTGAATGGGTGTGGGGTAGAGGTTGGGGTGTGAACTCAGCCTCTCGGCTTGGTGTCTGGCTCCATCTGTGAGACCTAATTTCTCTCTCCTCCACTTCCCTTCTCTGAGGTGGGAGCCCCCTTTCTTCACAGAACTCTGGGGATTCAGGAGTTCAAGTATGCCACAGTTCTGGACACAGTTTCCGTCACACAAGGTGTAGTTTAGCAAGCAGTCGCTAGTTACTACAGTGGGAAATGCCTTGGCTTTGACACATTATGGAAGGGGACTCTAGCTCAGAGACCAGAGTCTGTCTTTGTCCCCCAAGCCCTGATTACAAGCCTGTAACGAAGCTCAGGTTACAGAAAAACCAGCCCAAACTCTGAGCAGCCCATTTCTTGGTTCTTGGAGAACACTTCCAAGAATGGAGAAACTTCCACAGGTTCTGGGGAATTATTCCCCCAGTAGCTAAGGGAAGAAGAGTTCCTCACGTCCCTACAACTTCTCTTCAAGACCAACTACATCCATCATGAACCAGCACAATGGCTGGCCCTGGGGGACAGGTGGTGATCTGTCATGTCCAGGAAGGAGGTTCAGAAGCCAGAACCTCTCACATAGCTGATGAGAGACTACTCTCCAGAGCAGGCCAGGGCCCCTGCCTCATCACAGGACAGCCTGTCTCATGGGCTGGACCCTCCTGCCTGCCCTCCACTACCCCTGAGGGAGCATGTGTATTCACAAAATGACTAGGAATCCCGCAGCTCTCTCTCACCGCCTGCACTGGGTGGTCTCGAATGGCTTCCCCACCAAGGATGGCCGATGCCATGGGCGAATGAAGAAAGAAACGAGGGCCAGGCTGGTTGGTGATCAGTTGCCATCTATTCCATTCTCCCCATGCACCTGTTCCAGTCTCACTAAGCCCCTCATTTCCGTCTCCTCCTGCGCCCCTTGCTAGTCTCTCCGTGCTCTGACTCGCTGCCTTGTCTCTCAGTCTCTCCCAACCTCCAAACCTTGGCGATAGCAATCACACCTAGATCAGCTAGCACAGTCAACTGACAAAAGCCCTTCCTGATCACCTGCAGCCAGGAGATCAAGGGCAAAACCCTAGGGGGTTTCTCCTTTCCTTAGTCCAATAACCATTTAAATATTTATCTTAATTCTACTTCTTAATACTAGTTATTTTGTATGGACACAGTAAGAGATGCATTAAGCTTGTAGGGTGGCTCTCCTGGAGACATCTCACTATAGATCTCAGGTTGCAGTGCTCAGGCCAGGTTAGTCTTCCTAACCCTAGCAGGGTCCTAATCTAGTTGCTACTTTTTGGATCATGACAGAATTTGTCCATGACTGTGCTCTTAACTTATAGTTAAGTATTACAGTCCTTGGCCTGGCTCATTTTGATGCCAGGGTAGCTCACAGCTTGCCCTGGGTCCATCCAATCTCTCATACGGACCCCACTTTTGGGGTGCTAAGAAGTAAGGGCAACTAAGGCTTAAGTTGAGAAAATAGATGCCCACGAGTGAATATTATTTGGAGTCAATTAACTTCCAAGTTACAAAAGCATTGCATTAACTGTCTTCCTATGTCTATACAAAAGGACATTGCTCTGAATTAACTATGCAAAGGACATAAGAAGAAGAGAAAAGCAATATTTACAAGTTAACAGAGTCTGATTAGGAGATAAAGGTGATTGACCGGTTGGTGAAGCAGAGCACAAAGAAAGAGGCTACAGATAATCACAGAGGAATGAGAATGCCTTGGGAGCACTGTGAATGGGTTTGACCCAATAAACCCAAGCTCCCTGTGGCCAAGGAAGAAGGACAAACCAATGTTATCCCATGGGAGTGCCCTGTTCTCTCCACATCTGGGATGTCCTCACCACAGCCCTGTGCTAGGAGAAATAGGTCCTTTTTCAGGTAAAGCTCAGGTGAGAGACACATGTGTGGTCAGATCACAGGTCTGCCCCTGGTTTCAGAGAATGGGTCACTTGCCGAGAGCTCATGGGAAAATCATGCAACATATTTAGAATCAAAGGTGGGGCTGGAGTGATAGCACAGTGGGTAGGGCGTTGGCCTTGCACTCGGCCAACCCGGGTTCGATTACCAGCATCCCATATGGTCCCCTGAGCACTTCTAGGGGTAATTCCTGAGTGCAGAGCCAGGAGTGACCCCTGTGCATCACCAGGTGTGACCTAAAAAGAAAAAAAAAGAATCAAAGGCAATGTTCCAGAAACTGAGGAAATATTCCCAAAGGTTGGAGAGCATGCCTGGCATGTACAGACCTGGGTGTGACTGTGTCACCGCAGGCCTCCTGAGCACTACTGGGTGTAGCCTTGGTGGCCCCAGAACTTCTGGGGAAGTCCCTACACCCCAGAAGACAGAGCCTTGAAACCAGGTGTGGCAGGGAAAAATGTCACAACAGATGTGAAGTTTGAGCTGGGCCTTGCGTTCCTTGGTTTGATTTTATTTGGGGGGGAGGGGTCACATCTGGTGGTGCTGAGGGGATCTGGCAATGCTGGGGGTCAGCTGGCTCTCCTGCCTGCTAGTTAAGGGGTCAGCCTGCTGAGCTCTCTCCAGCAGGGGCCTTGGGTTCTACTGAGAGGACTTGACTAAGACAGAGGAAACGGGTTTTCTGTTTTCAGCAGATGGGACATCCGGCATGAGCAAGCACGAGCAGGGGAGAAGAGGCCATACTCAGAGGCCAGCTGGGGGCCAGCTTGGAGACAAGGATCCAGCAGAGAGGAGGGAGGTGGGTATATTGTGCAGGACTGGCCTTGATTGTGTGGCACCTGGGGGCATGACCAGGTCTTGATCTGGTCGTTGGTCAAGCGTGGCAGAAGTGGGCAGAGCGGATTCTCCCTAAGCAAGCAGGTAGCTGCGTGGTGAGGATTTCCAGAAGTGGATGACTGGGGGTTGGTGGTGGTAGGGGGCAGCCACAGGGACAGACAGAAGAGAGGGCAGCTCCCCTGAAAGAAGACCCATGGTTGTGACCTAGGCTAATGTGACTCATCATTCCAGGGAATTGGGGTGGGGGAAATTCTCCATCTGCAACTTGAGCAGATGGCCAAATCGGTCCTAGAACCAGGGAGGGTACCAAGGTGTCCAGGAACGGTTGGCTTCTGAGGGGATATGGCAAAAAACAATGCAAGCCCCCGTGTCTGCAGGAGGGAGTGAGGCATTTGAGGCATGAGTCAGGATTGAGAAGCTTTCTTCAGGCCCTGAGACCATACAATAGTAGTAGATGCCCCTGGGGGCGCCTGAGCGTAAGCACACCCCCACCTCCTTCTTCTGGGCCCCTCTTATTCCGTCTTCCTCCTTATGAGCAGAAGCTCCAGAAATGGCTCAGACGTGCCACCATGCCCCCATGCCAAGTTCTATCTCACTGCTACACTTGCAGACAATTAGAGCCCCAAAACAATAATACCACTGTGCCAACCAGCCATTGAGCAGTAAAAAAGGTTAAATATATATATTTATTTTTTAAAATCTGTGCAAAAGGAAGATGTGCAAACAGTTGGGAGGACTAATTGAAAGCTGGTGTTGTCACTAAATTGAATTTCAAATGAATTTTACATCTATGGTTCATTTTGCTAATTTCATTCTCTACATCCTATAATTTGTTGACAGTGATTGATTATTTAAGTGAATAATATCTGTGTACCGGGATCATTTAGTAATAGAGGATGTCATACATGATCATAACGTTAATGAATACTGTTTACTTAAATTTTCATGGCTGGCTTCATTTACATAAGGTATTCAGCCAACATAGCTAGTCCCAAGATACAAAGGCATCAGGCATCTGGGGACCCAGAGTTTTTGGGGTGATCTTCACAGTAGGCCGTGGATGGATCCCTATACTTTTAAGACCCCAGGACAGAGCTTCATGGCATGGATAATGTATAAATTGCTAATTTTTTCCAACAAAAAGTAATCATAAACTCAGTATTATGTACATCTACATGGATCTTTGGGCTCAGAATCTAGGAAACTCCTTTAGCTAAATTCCTGATTGTACTGGTGCAGAGAATGATTTATATGTGGGGAACTGAGGAGAGCCAATGTGCAGAGAGGCTGGTGAGAGGGTCAGGGGAGTGCTGTCCGTATAGAGCTGCCACACACACATACACACATGTGCACCCACATACACACATAAATACACACACACACACACACACACACGAATCCGAAATTCTCGAGTTTCAATGTGAGTGTCCAAATCACCTGCATGCTGGCTTAAAATACAGATTCCAGGAGTTACTCCCAAGTAAATACAGGAAGGGGCCCTGGAATCTTGGTGTGAAGTTAGCACCCAAGGTGATGCTAATGTGGGTAGCCCTGGATGACACTTTAGAAAGCATGATTCATCCTTAAACCTTCACTGTGACCTGCCTCAAACTCATCTTTGTATCTGAGCCACATGATATCCCTCATTCCCTTTCCTGAAAGTGACTTAAAGAGAAACCACTGTTATTCTTCCTGATTTATGATCCGGGAAACTGAGGCACACTGAGGTTAACTATTTAGTCGTCACAAACCTAGATTCTGGTACTAGATCTGAAAAAGAAACTTGCTTTGTAGGCGTACTGTAACTTTGAGCAAGTAAATAGAGTAATCACTTGATCTCAGTTTCTTTCACTGTAAATAGGGCTACTAGCTCTTCCCCCTTAGAAGGTTAAGTGGGGTCAGTCAGAGCCTTCCCAGAATGCCCAGCACACACCCAATGGCTCAGAACAGAAAACTTCCCCAGAATGGGAGCAAGAGAGCCCAAAGAGTGTGGAGGACAGGATAATCTCATTCAACAAGAAGAAATTCTGTGGGCTGGAGAGCTAGCATAGTGGGTGGGGCACTTGCCTCGCACATGGGGGTTCAACCCCCAACATCCTCTGGTATTCAGACATATGAAAGAGTGAGAGCAAGAAAAAGTGAGATAGATTCCTTGGTGATTTGAGGGGAACTTCCCTATACTTCCCAGAAAGGATTCCCATCCAAGGCTCCTCAAGTCTGAATCCACCACAGAAAATGGTGTCCACTTCTGGTTTTACTTTCCAAACAGAACAATGAGAAATATGTCCAACTCAAGACCTCTGAGCGGCATTGCCTTTTTTTCTCTTTTTTTTGGTCACACCCAGAGATGCTCAGGAGTTGCTCTTGGCTTTGTACTCAGGAATTACACCTGTCAGTGCTTGGGATCATATGGGATGCTGGGTATTGAACCCGGGTCAGCTGCATGCAAGGCAAATGCCTTACCCGCTGTGCTATCACTCCAGCCCCACTGAGCAGCATTGTTAACCTCTGTGTGTTTCTGTCTCCAATCCCCATTCCTACTGATTGAGAAAACAAAACATATGGGTAGGTTGTCATGAAATATTCTCTCCAAATTTGATATACAGTATGTAGTTCAGATCTGCTTTTACTCTTAAAAATGGAAATCAGTGCTTTTGCTGGTGGCATAACCCTTGGTCTGTCACAAGGAAGAGATGGAAGGGTTGGGTGAGAACCTTCTCTATAGAGGGTTTCTGTGGGTGCTTAAATGAGACCCGCAGTTGTAAGCAAAGCCAAGGCCAAGAGTGTGACACTTTGGTCAACTGTCAGTTAATTAATTAATTTGTTTGTTTGTTTTATTTAGGGACCACACCTGGTAATGTACTCCTGGCCTTGTGCTCACTTCTGGTGAGCTTGGGGGATGCCAGGGTTGCCAGGTATCAAACCCACATTGGTCACATACAGGGTGATCACCTTACCCTCTGTACAATCTCTCTGCCCCCCCGCCTAGTTATGTTTTATGGCCACAGAATATAAATTATATTTTTTGGAAGAGGAAGACAAGAATCTGCCTACACTGGTGGAGTTTCAATTGGTCCATACAATTCATATAATTGTTTTAAAATGTGCATATTTTCCACATTTTCCACTGGGACATCCTTCAAAGAGAAACAGAGACAACATATATTCTCACTCGTGTACACAAAGTATGTTGCAAAGATAGTAGCAGTACTCTGAGTACTAGTACAAAACCCAAAAGTCAATCCACAAACATGCTTCAACCATCTATAAAATGTAATACAGGGGCAGAGTGATGGTACAGTGGATAAGGTGCTAGCCTTGCATGTTGCTGATTCAGGTTCAATCCCTGGCACCTAATATGACCCCTTGAGCATCACCAGGAGTGATCCCCAAGCACAGAGCCAGAAGTAAACTCTCAGGACCACCAGGCGTGGCCCCGCACAAAAATGGAATGCTATGGATCTTATCGAAGTCTCAAGGAACTCATGAGTTAGGGCAATATAGCCAATAATAGACAGGGTGACACTGGGAATTCCAGGTGAAAACTGAGAAGACAGAATTGGTGTCTGAGAAATGGAGCGGAATTTGAATGACTAGGACAGCAGGACAGGCAGAAGGTGAGTGGGAAATAAGGATGAGGGAGCCGATAGGTTTGCGTTCATGTAGAGTGTTGAAAACAGGCTAATTTTCTTTCATCCTGTAGCTACAAAGTATTATTAGTGCATGGGTAGTAGTTAGACTCCCAGACAAAATGGGGACCCACAGAGGTGAATGCAAAGTCATGCAGCTTATCTCAATTGGTGGAGGGATGAGGCTAGACAACAGTTTCCATGAACACTTGAAATTGCTCCCAGGTTCTATGTGAGCATAAGCTGTAATAGGAGAGAGCTGTGAGGAAAAGCTGCCACACATTAGCCTGCATTCCTAGAAGCATGGTACTTAGGTTAAACAATGTAGGCATCCTCCTGTCCTCGGGATTGGCGAGACTTCACTGGTCACAGGTCCAGTTGAAGGACAGCAAGAACAGCTAAAAAACAACAATCCGGTGAATGGATCCAGCCTAAGACACATCTTACTTGGCTTCTGCAAGACTCGAGAGTTTTCTTTTACTGACCTCAAACTAATCAAATTTCCAAATAGAAACCCAGATTCCAATAGCATTTGGAAAATTCAGAAGATCTGGCAACTATTTGTTAGTGACAACACTTGGCTAAAGCTCAGCAGTGTTGTTTCCTTTAGCTCAGCCATTTGCCTGCTCATTTGCCAGAGTCTTCACCAGTCCCTGTTGTCTCTCCGAGCAATACTGAAAACTTGTTGCCTTGGATCACAGAATCGACGGAGACAAACTCTGTATTTATATCTTCATGGAAGGCAGAATGAAGAGTGAGACGTCATGCTCTTTTTCTGGGGCTGGCCATCTCTATTTATTTAGCCTGGTGTTGACGGCAGTTTGTATTTGCAAATGGAGTATAAATCCACAAAGGGGAGAAGCCAAAAAGAGGGTCTTAGATGAAAGGCTGCCAATGTTTACTTTGAAGAAGCAAAGGCTCAAAGGATGGACAATGATGAAGTTCTGATGCTGCCAGGATGTCCCAGGACAGAGGGACTGGGCTGTGTTTCTTCTGTGGGTGCCCTGGTGGGGAATTGCAGCAGAGCAGAGTTCAGCCTAATAAAAAGGAGTTTCAGAAGGAGTCAGTTTTCCAGATGGGAGTGAGCTGTCTGGAGGAGTGGAGAGTTAGACAAGGGAGGGGGGCAGTGGTGGTCAAGGGTTGGGATTGAAAGAATGGGAAGAGATGTAAAGCCAGGGAATTCTGGTCCCTGTGCTGACTGGTGGTGGCCTTGAACAAATCACAGAATGTGCTGCCTATAATGCAGACATTTTGAATCATGCTACCTTTTAGAGACGTGCTGAGAGTCAAATTAAAGAGTGCAGGAAATTATTTTGTACAACATTTGGCATGTACGAACAATAAGTGCTAGCTATTACTTGTAATCCAGTGCAAGTCTGGACAATTTATTTCAAGAGCATCGCCAAGTCTAAAGTTGCATGGTTTTTATGTCTCATTCATCTCCATTTCCTCCTCCAAGAAGTTGCTGAAAAGAGAGAAAATGAAAGGATTTCAATTTCATTTCTTTTATTGCTTCTCTCTCACTTCCACCAAAGTACTTTCAATGTATGAAATGGCCACAGGCTAAATGTGTGAACTATAGACTTTCTTTTCAGCCCCTTCAATGGCTTCTTCTTTTGCGCCAAACATCTTAGAAACTGTAGAAGACATGCCCATTTGAGGCTATTCGCCCATCTCCATTGCTTCAAATCTAAAGTTGATTGCCCAGAGACCTTTTATTGGTGGTTATGATATCAAAGGGCTGAACAAAATTCGAGATCAGTTTCTTGTGAAGTGAAACTTGAAGAAGACAAATAGTAAGTACTGAGCCATTAAATTGAGACAGAGACCTCCTTCCTGGAGCCTAGGATAACAGTGTGCTGGGTGGCTGGGCTTGTGGGTTTATAGCTAAACTTGGTACAGAAGTAAAGAATCCTAAGAGGAAGGTGCCTAATGAATCATGCTTCCCCGGTCCCCCTCTGGAGCTGCTGTTTTTTGAATGATGAAACAAAGGTTGACTTCTTGTGACAAGTTCGTTTGTTTTTATTTTGTTTTTTCTTTACAAATTGTTTTGTTTGGGGGCCACACCAGGCAATACTCAGGAGTTACTTCTGGCTCTGTGCCCAAGAATCATTCTTGGCAGTGCCCAGGGGACAATATGGAATATCAGGGATTGAGGCCGGGGCCAGCCACGTGCAAGGCAAGTGACTTGCCCTCAGTACTATTGCTCAAGCCCCCTTTTTGCTTTGTTTTAATCTGAACAGAAGCTGACTGCAGCAGTCACGATGAAATGTGTTATGGCAGAGGGAGAAGCAGGGAGCGAGAGAAGTAGCAGTGTTGAGAGAGTGTTACTGCCTTTCTACTTGACCCACTTTGGTATCTCTGGGAAAGTGCCCGGGTCCTTAGGACTGGTGAAGGCTATCACAAGGACCTACCCAGCCCCGGAGTTGCACCTGGGGTCCGCTTGATCTGCACGGCACAGGAGCTGGGCCCCACCACCTGAGTTCCCAGGGAGCCAGGCTCTCAGGCCAAGCACTTTGCAGGAAAAGGAAAATCAGTTCTTGCCTCCATCCAAGTTCTCCCCCTGCCCTTCAGAAGAAGAATAGTGAAGTAAAATAGTTTTATTTATAGGATATGAGGTGAGACCTAAAAAGGGACAGGAACAGAGAACAGGGGAACACAGAAAGAAGGTTTCTCCAGAGAAAAGAGAACCCTGAACGGCTTTCCTTTTATTTGCTTTGCCACGCTCAGCAATGCTCAGGGGCTACTCCTGCTCTACAGTCAGCAGTAATCAGGAATCACTCCTGGTGGTCTTGGGAAACCACATGGGATGCTGGGGATCTGATCCAGGTCAGCTGCACGCGAGACAAGCACCTTACCTGCTGTACCATTGCTCTAGCCCTTGAACGGCTCTTCTGAAAGCGTCATTCATGGTATTTCCAGAATGCCTTGGCCTAGAGGTCTCTGCATACATAAGAGTTCATCAGTGTGTTGTCAGAAGGGAAGAGCTTTGAACTTTGATGATCCTCTCTGACATTTCCATCACAAGCTTCTGTTCCTTCTTGAAGTCTCTCCTATCCTAAGGGGGCCCAGCCTTTCAGTGTCCTGCCACAAGCCTGTGAGTTCCTGCATCCAAAGAAGGGTCCTCCTGCCTTCATGCCTTTGGGAGACATTAGGGCTGATGACAGCAGCTTCCTTAGATCACATCTTAATGTTATCACTTCCCCAAGAAAGTCACTGATATGTGTCCCTAGCTACCTGCCAGCTCCATACTCGTTCCTTCCTCCTTGCTAAAGAGAATCCCAGATTTGTTTGAAAGAAGAATGTGTCTCCTGTTCTATTACTGTGACTGTCTGCTTAGGAATCATGCATGATCCTTTCCACCAATGTTAAAAAAGTCATTTGACAACATGAAATGTCCATTCAACATTGACACAACCAAGAGGAATGTAACATATGTATATATTAGAAAATAAGGTGCCTAATGAATCACATTTCCCCAGTCCCCCTCCCAGCTGTTATTTTTTGACTGATGAAACAAAGGTTGACTTCTTGTGACATGAAAGGATAGGCCTCTTAAGTCATTGCTTATCAGATGTTTCAACACTTCCAATCAGACAGGAGCTCAACAATTCTTAAATCCCCAACCAAGCCACAAACAATGCAGTTCATTCTGACACTATCTACCTGGAGTTGGTTCAGCTTCATATTTCATAGCTTAAGGGCTGAGGAACAATTTGCCCTCACCTCTACCACCATTCAGGGGTCCTGGGTCATCAGAATTTCTGACCAAACAGTTCTGAACCAGGGATTTCAATGATCTCCCCCTACACACACACACACACACACACACACACACACACACACACACACACACACACACACACAGAGTACACCCCACTCCCAGGTTTGGGAAATCGCTAGAATTCTTAGAGAATTGAGGAAAACACTGCTTTTGTTTGTTGGTTTATTAAAAAAGACACAACTTAGATGCATAGGTGAAGTGTGTGTGTGTGTGTGTGTGTGTGTGTGTGTGTGTGTGTAGCAATTTTATGCCCTCTCTAATCACTCTAATCACTACCCCACCAGTACTTCCAGCATGGCCACTGGAAAACACCATGAGTCCTATGGTTAGAGATCTTGCATAGAGATTCCTTCCCATGAGCATGATCTATGCTGGGTGCTGGTATTTGAACCCAATCTCCAGTCCCAGTTCCTGGGGGTGGGGCAGAAAGTCCAAGCCCTCTGATCAAGCCAAAGTCTCTCAGTCAAGTGTGAAGAAACCATAGTCCTGCCCCTTCCCCCACCCTCCTCATGAGCATACAAAGAGTCCAGAGTTTGAGAAGCCCTTGGATTTCAGGAATCCTGTGACAAATCAAGCACAGAGGCCAAAAAATCTTATCTGACTCATAGGTCAATTTTCTAAATTCATAGGCAACTACTAAGTAAATTTCACCGTGGAGAAAACCACGCCAAGCCTCAAATGGCTTAAGCTGGAGCAACTACTGTTTTATTAGGCCTCACTATTCTCTGGGGTTACTGAGACTGAGCTGGGTTTCTGCTGGTCCCTTGGGGTCTCCTGGCGCCTGGCAGGGAACCTCTCTTCCTCTCCTGTGGTCTTTCTATATGGCGCATATTTTAACATGGCAAATGGAGTCCAAGAGTGAACTTTATAAAAAGCACTGTTATTGTGTGTTTCTTTTCTATCCCAAGAAAATTCAAACAGACTCTCTAAGGTGAAGAAAGTCAAAGGATGACTTGAAAGATGGTACAGTGGGTAAGGTGCTTACCTTCCATGAAGCCAACCAGAATTGTATCCTCAGTACCCCAGATGGTCCTCCAAGAAATGCCAGGATGATCTCTGAGTACAGAGTCAGGAATAAGCCTTGAGAACCCAAAACTTTGTGGCTCAAAAATGAAGAGAAGAGGAAAGAAGAAGAGAGGATAAGAGGAAAGGGAGGGGGAGGGTTGGAAGGGGAGGGGAGGGAAGGCCATAATCCCAATACAGGGCCAAAGAGTACAGAAGGTAAGGCACTTGTCTTACATGCAGCTGTTCTTCCCCATCCTGGCTCAGTCCCCAGCATCACATATCCCCTGTCTACTTCCAAGAATCACTCCTGAGTGCCGTAGGATGTGGCCCCTCAATCATCATCATCATCATCATCATCATCATCATCATCATCATCATCATCATCATCCCGTTGATTGTCGATTTTCTCGAGCAGTCTCAGTAACGTCTCCATTCGTCCTAGCCCTGAGATTTTAGCAGCCTCTCTTTACTCGTCCTTCCCAACGGAGGCTCTTTCAGGGTCAGGGGAATGAGACCCAGCATTGTTACTGGTTTTGGCATATGAATACGCCATGGGGAGTTTTCCAGGCTCTTCCGTGCAGGCAGGAAACTCTCGGTAGCTTGCCAGGCTCTCCCAGAGGGAGAAGTAGGCTAAAAGATGCCGCATGGCCGCAAAGCGGGAGCTTGGTGTTATAGTCTCTAGGTGTCAGCCATTGATGGGATTACATGGTGCCGGAGGCAGTCCTTGGGTGTGACCGCCTAGCTACTAGAGAATGGGGAGTCTGGGCAGAAGAGGCCCAGTCCTGATCCGAGCAGACTTGGAGGTCTCAGCCCCAGGTCCCACACATCTGGGTTCCTCTGCCGGTTCTTTCATGCGTGAGGCTCGTCCGAATGTGTGGAGAGGGGCTTTGAGCATGGTTGTGGCTAGGCTCCAGAGGTCTTCAGCAGAAAGTCTCTTTCCCCCACGCCTGGCTGTCTTCCCCAGAGCCCCTCAAAGGGGATGGGCCTCAGTTTTCCTCCATGCTGCAAGCAGAGCTCCGATGGCCCCTCAAACCAAAACCAAACCAAAACCAAGGAAACCAAGCCAGATTGGCCTAAATTGTAGTGTGAAGGATATAACAATCTGTCTCAGGGCATGTCACCTGGCTTCATTATTTCTCTCTGATAGGGCCCAGATAGAGTCACACTAATTTCTGCCTATTGCAGTTAAGGTAACATAGCCTCTGATAGTTTAGGTTTATTGGGTTACTCCCATCACAGTGCTCCCATTCCTCTGTGTTTATTTGTAACTTCTTTCTTTATGTTCTGTTGACTTGTATATATTGTTTTTCTCTTCTTGAGTCCTTTGCATAGTTTATTCAGAGCCATGTCCTTTTGTATGGGCACAGGAAGACTTAGCAAATGCTATGCTTTTGTAACCTGGGAGTCATTTGACTCTACATGATATTTTCCTCCTGGGCATCTGTTCTCTTGACCTAAGCCTCAGCTGCCCTTGCTTCCTAGCACCCCCAAAAGCAGGGTCCCAACGAGGGACGAGACGGACCCAGGGCAAGTGGTGAGTTGTGTGCTACCCTGGCATTGAGATGGGCCTGGCCAAAGCGCCTAATGCTTAACTATAAGTTAAGAGCTTGGTCATGGACAAATGCTGTCATGATCCAAAAAGTAATGACTAGATTTGGACCCTGCTAGGGTTAGGAATGATTAATCTGGCCTGAGTGCTGTAGTCTGAGTCTGGCAAGATGTTCCTAGGAGAGCTGCCTTGCAAGCCTCAATGTATCTCTTGCTAGGTCCATACAAAAATAACTAGTATTAAGATGTTAATGAGTATTTGGACTAAGGAAAGGAGAAAAACACCTTAAGAGTCAGGAAGGGCTTTGGAATGCCCTTCTATAGTGTTGCCTTTGAACCTGACAGCCCTCAGGAAGGGCTTTCTTATGTTCGTTCTGTTCAGCAGGGAGAACCCTTCATAGGGCAGCTGAATCAGAGCCCGGAGGAGGGAGAAAAGGCCTTTATTCTATGGCAGTTACAGTATTTATACCTCCCTGTTGGGAGGAGGTGGTGCCGGGACCCCCAATAGAAATGCAGGGTGTGGCACGGGATTTAGCTAGTAATAAACAAATGCTGATAGGATAAGATCAGTAAGATTAGGAGTGGCAACCTTTGCTAGGTGTGGCATGGGGTTAGCTAGTGATTAAACAAATAGTGACAGGATAAGATCAGTAAGGTAAAATGGCTCCCTACAGTGCAGGAGATGAGAAAGATGGAAGATTGAATAAACGGTAACTAATCAGCAACCAGCTTGGTCCTCGTTCTTCCTTCGCCTGTCCTTGGCCAACAGCCGTCCCGATCCAGCCCATACACAGCGGCTCCAGAGCACCGAACACGGGTGGTGAGACAGCCGCCTGGAGAGCCCGAGAGTGCACGCGCCCTTCGGCATGCTTAGTTTTTTACATTGCAGTGTCGTCGGTGGGCCCCACGGGTGACTTTCGTGAAGCGGGGAGGAGAAAGACGGTCACTTTCTCTCCAACCGCCTCAAACACCCGGGACCCAGGGTTACTGGGTTCTTGTCTCGCTCGCGGAAAAGAATTTCAGGAGTAGACAAGCAGTGAAGTAACAGACTTTATTTAGAAGGTCTTAGGGAAGGAGGAAGAGATAAGTGGAAAAGGAAAACCAGTAGGAGTAACGCACTCAAGAAAGAACGCGGGCTCCTCCAAAGATGGAGAGCACCCTAGCACTGGACATGAAAGCATGAAAGTACACATCTCAAGGGGGGAGATGCGGGCGACACATGTGCTCGGCCACATGGCACAAGCAGCACATGGGCTCAGGCAGCATATGCGCGCACTTCCTTTGTTCAAAGTGGCCTTTATAGGGTTTCTCCAACCTGCCCCCACGTGGGGGCTTCTTTCCAGGTAAAAATCTGTTGCTAAGGTTACCAGGGAGGTTGGGAGTGGTGATAGCCTTCTTCGGGGAACCTCCCGGGGAGGGGTCTATTATCCTCAGAGTCTGTTGAAGGTCTTATCAGGTGCTGTTCCACAGGGTGGGGGGTCTATTATCCTCAGAGTCTGTTGAAGGTCTTATTGGGTGTCCACAGGGTGGGTCAGTCTCAGGATTCTCCTCCCCAGAGACTTTGGTGATCTAAGTTTCATTGCCAGGGGCCTTTCCCTACCTACCTGCCTACATCAGCAGGACCCTGGCTGGACAGAAATACGGAGTCTGGTGTAGTACAGCTCTTCCTGACCTAGAATCAAGCCTTCACCTCATCATCCTGAACAGCACAAACGATGGTGTTTCTCCTTCATTCTCTGGACATGCAATGCATGATTATGTCTGTTTGTCATTTGTCTTCAACTGCACATGCCCACCTCTCCCCCTCAAATACATGTATTGGTTTTGTGGGAAAATTACTAAATACATGGTGATGGTTATCTCACCCTAACTAGCGTAGACCCCAGCTACCTCTCCTTGAAGCTTGCTGCTTAGACATGCTTTCTAAACCCACTCTTTCCTTGCCCAGAGAGCCCCTCTTTTCTGTTCGTGGTTCTTGTGACTTTGAGTGGCAGCACATTCCAAAGTTTAGGACCTATCAGAGCTGGAATCACTGCAGGAGGGGCCCTCACTGGGGCCACCGAATTACCATTGATCCACACCAAACATGCTGAGAATTGACTTATGTTTCCCAGAGAACTTGGGACCATGTGAACCTTATGTCCCCCCTACATGGTAGATTTCTTCTTTTTACAAAATGTTTTTCTCCACTATTTTCCATTATTTCATCTTTCATCCCTTTCTTAGTCGTTTCCTTTTCCTCACCTGATAGCTAACCCTCACCACTGCAAAAGCAAAAGCTGTGCCAGGTTACTATGGAAACCTCCCAGTGACTTAGGATCTAGTAAATTAGGATCTGAACTCTTTATACTAGTGTTACAAGCTGATAGCCTACAGACATGTTTTGATTGAGGTCCTTTTTTTTTTTAATGTAGGGAAATTTCATATTAGAATTCAACTCCCAGCATCTCTTAAACATTTCAGAGACCAAGTGGAATTTTTCCATGGCAACAACAGGCCAGAGGTGAGTTGAGATGGCCCCTTTGGAGGGGGGATGGGCATCCCAGCTCACCCCATACTGTTTTGTCTTGTACAAACTGAACCCACAGCTCTTGTGTGACTTGTCTGTCTCACCTATTTCTGCAACCCAGCCTTAAAGGATTTTGAATGCAGTCCCTGTTTTAAACCCACTCTAAATTTTCTTTCCCTTCCCCTCGCTGCCATTCAGTACCTCCAGTGTATCTCCTTTACAAAAAGGTTTATTTTTGTTTTCCATTCACTCACCACATTCCCATTATTATGCCTTATCCAAATTCTTCCCTTGCCTGAGATTAGCTCATAAAATTAAGTCTTGCCTTTTGTTTAAACAATACTAAAAATTCCACCTCCTTTAACCAGCCTAGTTTGACTGAACAGTGGCAAAGCAGGGCCAAAGGGATAGGTCAGCAAAGAGGATGCTTGCCTTGCATGCAGCCAACCCAGGTTTGATATCTGGCACTGCGTGTGGTCCCCTAGGCACTGCCAGGAGTGATCCCTGAGCACAGAGCTGGGAGCAAAGCCCGGACACCACCAGCCGTGGCCCAAAAACAAACAAAAAAGGCCAAGCATTATTTGGGGTCATCGGAATTCATCTGTATTAAATCCTGGAACATGGATTCTCTTTCCCCTTTATCACATCTTGAGTCAAAGCTGGGTTACAAATGCCACTAGTTCTGAATGACAGAAATCTGCTCCAAACATAAAGGCAGGGTCTGCATGTCTAGCAAGATTTTATAAGAGAGGGACTAGAAACACAACTGAGTCCTTTTCAAAGAAAGTTAGCCAGTCACTGGGAGCAGCACCTCAGAGCATGGTGCTCAGAGTGGTGTCACCAGCAGCACCATGAGCACTGTTTGGAGGCAGTCATGAGCTGGAGAGATGCATTAAGGCAGTTGACTTGCACATGACCCACCCTGATTCAATCGCCAGTAGCTCATATGGACCCCCAAGCACCTCCAGGAGTGATCCCTGAGCACAGAGCCAGGAGTAAACCCTAAGAACCACCATGTGTGGCCAAACACCCCCTTCAAACCTCCATGCGGTTGTCAGGGGCCTGGAGTAGGTCCCAAAGGGATGGGGTACATGCCTGGCACCTGCAGGGGTCTGAATTCGATCCCAGCACTGTCCTCCTCCACAGAACTGCCGGGATGGTCCTGGTGACCTGACTTGAGCATTGAACACTGGGGCCCACACTTGCATGGCAGAGTATCTCTGGGGGTGATTCCTGGGGCTCCAAGCTCTACTGGAAGACCACCCCCAGAATAAACAAATAAGAATAGTTTCCCAGGGGTCAGGGAATTAGCTTAAAAGGGCTAGAGTGCAGTTAATGCACTCAAAGTTCATCCCCAGCATCACATGCCCCCTGATGGCCTCGAGGTGGTCTTGATTGGCTCCCAGCATCACTGAACCCCAACAACATTGCATCGCTGGGTCCAAATACCTGGTCTGGTCGGTCTAGTGTTGCTGGGAGTGATCCCCAGATGCCCTGAGCATTGCTTGGCACCCCCCTTCCCCAACAAAAGGCAGTTTCCAACCCTACCCTGAACTAATGGCTCAGAATCCCCAGGAAGTAGCAGTCAGCAGGAAGCTTTACCAAGACTCCTAGGACCTTCTGATGCACGTGGCAGTTAGAGAAACAGTGACCAAGAGCCAGGCCACACCGTGGAGCCTGTGGCTCCAGCTGAGCTGAGCAGACTGAATGCACCCCTTTCCCCACTTTTCAAAGTCCATCCTGGTTACATGTAGGTGATCCCCACAGCCCCTGAGGAGAGGCTCCCAGTCTTCCTCCCCACTCACATCAGTGGGTCTGGGCTGGAGCCTGCAAGCCAGAGAGATCCCTGGGTCCGCAGGTCATAGGAGGCGCACTTAGGTCTGGAAGCCTCTGCAGAAAGTTCCTGCTAATGGAATGGGCTCAGCCTCTCTCTGGCTCTGACTCCCACCAAGCACTCTTGGCGAGTGGCTTTGAAGTCTATCAATCGGGCTGTTGGTTTCAGGAGATCTCAGAGCAGGGCTGGAACATCCCCATCCACGGAACCCGGTCACTCCTGCATGCAAACTGCAGGGTTTCTGCCCAGAGAAATACCTTGCATCCAGACTCCGGCCGTCCTTGCCCTTCAGGGCTTTGTCTGATGGCATTTGATCCAGAATCTACTTTCTCCCTGGCCGAAGGGAAGCGTGTGCAGACCTTTTGGAATCTTAATAAATAATGGGCTTCTTGCTGGTCACAGGAAAACATGTCAAGGTCAACAATACTGCAGAGCGGGGCTTTTGCTAAGATTAAAAAATCATCAGCTTCCACTAACCACATCTCCTATTCTCTGAAACTTTGAAGCTTCGCCACTGCAAGAAGGAGCACAATTAAGCCTCGATAAAAATTTAATAGCTGGAATTATGCACTCTGCAACCAGCCTACAATTAGCTGTTGCTATGCTACGGGCAGAACCTAATCATGATAATGAGGCAAACAAAGGGAGGGAATTAATCAAGGCTATAAGGTTAGTGCAGAGCCGGTTCCAACTCAGAGCTCTGATTTCTGAAACACAGCAGTTGGGCCCCTGGGAAATCTCAGTCCTCTGCAGGGTTAGATTAGCTGGCGTGGGGGGGCGGGGGGTGCGATCATCTGAGTTAGTAAGGCTCTGTGCAGTATCATCCTTACCACCACCGTGACGATGCAGTCACTTAAGAATATGATGCCAATGCTCTGCGGGAAGCCAGGCTAGATTTGGCATGGCAGGCACAAGAGCTTAACTTGAGCACTTGGGTATTCCAAGTGTGGTCCTTGCACCCACACCAGGGAGCAGAAAAGACTCAGTTCCTACACATCCCGGACCTCCTGTGTTAAGAGATGGATTTCAATAAGATCTGTAGGAGACATATGACTTTCTAAAGTTGAGGATGCCTAGTAATAGTAACAGTACTTGGGACTGGAGCGAAAGTGCAGTGGTGAAGGCTCTTGCTTGCACATGACTGACCCAGGTTTGATCCCTGGTACCCCATATGGTCCTCTGAGCCCCACCAGCAGTGATCTCAGAGCCAGGAGTCAGCCCTGAGCACCACTGAGTATGGCCCCCAAACAATAATAATAATTCACTGCAGCACTGTAGCACTGTTGTTCATTGATTTGCTCGAGTGGGCACCAGTAACGTCTCCATCGTGAGACTTGTTATTGTTTTTGGCATATTGAATACGCCACGGGTAGCTTGCTGGCTAAGGAATTGAACCTAGGTCGGCTGCATGCAAGGCAAATGCCTTACCTGCAGTGCTATCGCTCCAGTCCAATAATAATAATAGTAGTAGTAGTAGTAGTAGTAGTAGTAGTAGTAGTAGTAGCAGTTACTATAATGATAGCAACTGTTGTTTCTGCCAAGTTCTGTGGGAGGCCTTTGGCTCATATGATGATCTTCTTTAGTGCTCACCATAAGCTCCTGAGGGTCCCCCACCATGCATGTGAAGATATAGAGGCTTAAGGATGTTAAGAAGCTTGCTCTAGGTCCTGGAACTAATAGGAAGAGAAAAGTAATGACAGAACTCTCTGGTTGCACATCCTGGGTTCTCCTGGTCCTGAAAGCGAGTGGGGTGAAATAAAGCTAATCACACTTTAGGGGCCGGAGTGATAGCACAGCGGGTAGGGCGTTTGCCTTGCACTCAGCCGACCTGGGTTCGATCCCCGGCATCCCATATGGTCCCCCAAGCACCGCCAGGAGTAATTCCTGAGTGCAAAGCCAGGAGTAACCCCTGAGCATCGCTGGGTGTGACCCAAAAAGAAAAAAAAAAAAAGCTAATCACACTTTAGAGTCGTTTGTGATTGAGGAATTGAAAAGATACAATTTTCAGAGTACATAAAGGGACTGGTGACCCCTTTTGTGTGTGATTGGAGTAAACAGGGATGGACAAAATGGCATGTGAGCTGAAAGTTGAGTGATGAGCAGCATTTATGCATTTAAGGCAGGGGAGGGCATTCTCAGCAGCAGTAAGCAGAGTATAGCAATGTGAGCAAATATGAAAACTATTTGCAAACATGAATAATATTGGTGGGCTGATCAGCAGAAAAGGTAAGCTGTGTAAAGTGTGCTGGGTTATGGAACGCCTTGAATGTCAGATTGAAATCTTGAATTTCAGGTTGTTTGATGGGGATGCTAGGGGAATGCCCTGCTTTGGTCAGCCTCTAGAGCATGGCATCATTTTTGTTTGTTTGTTGGCCCACGCCCTGCAGTGCTCAGGGATCATCACTCCCAGAAGTGCTCTGGGGACCATGGGCTCCGGGGATAGAACCTGGGTCTCCTGCATGCAAAGCATGTGCTCAGCCCATTGAGCATCTTCCACCTTAGAACAGTTTCTTAAATGTTTTCCACTCACAGCTCTTTTTACTTTTGCCCAAAGAGTCTTGTGGTATATAACATAGGTACACAAATAAAATGCTTACTGTTAATAAAGGGTAGAATTATTTTAAAATGTTCATGGCCCCTGAATTGAGTGACAAGATTTCAGAGCTTAAGAAGCTCTTGGAATTGTGAACTGCATTGGGAGGAGACCAAAAGTCTCAAGCTACCGTGGGGCCTTGGGCTGATGGTAGGGATCCTGAATTGGGCATACTGGTATGGGAAAGGAAGCGATGCCCAAAGACCCTGTGTGGTAAGTGAATGGGGTAGAGCCTCTACTGAAACATTTCAGCCTCATTGTTGGGAACTACACGGAGTCAGAGGGGAGCAAAGAGGCATTTGGTTTAAGTGTATTGTATTTAGTCGTTTAGTCATTTAGTCTCTCATGGCTGCAGCAACATGGATGTTCACACAGCAAAACTCTATGGACAGGCACAGCAAGAGTGAATAAAGCTCAGGGGAATAAGTGGCCCTGCACCATTAAGGGCCATGTGCCGCATCACCCCCCGAGCCCACCATGGTCTCTTGGAGTGACTCATCTCTCAGCTGGGCTTGAAACTCAGACTCTGCATTGCAATCACCTGGGCAGCTGTCAGCCAGCACCAGAACAGGGACCACCCTCAACAGGATATGGGCGCTCTGAGACACTTCCCCAAAGAAAACATACAGATGGCCAGTAGGACGCATCATTCACTCCTGATTAGGGAAATGCAAATCAAAATGACACTGAGATATCATCCTATGCCAGTGAGAATGGCACATAGCATGTGCAGTCTGGAAATTATGGGGAAGAAGGAGCCCTCATCTACGGTTAAGAGGAGTGCTGTCTGGTTGGAAAGCAATATGAAGAGCTCTCAAAACAAATAGGAATAGAATTTCATATGACCCAGCAACACTACTTTTTGGCATCTATTCCACAAACACACAAGCATTGCCTCAAAGGGATCTATGCGCATCTATGTTCATGACAGCACTTAGTACAATATGGAAGTACCCAAATGTCCAACTACAGATAAATGGAGCAAGAAATTGTAGTGTATATACACAGTGCAGCTCTAAGAAAAAACAAAATCATGCCATTTGTAGCAACATGATGATGGAACTAGGGCATATCATGCTGAGTAAATTCAGTCAAAAAGAAAGGGATAGATACAGAATGATATACTCATAGGTGGCACTTAAAGATAAACAAGTAGCAACAAAGGACCAAAGGCAGCATAATGGAGAACTGAGCCCCATAACTCAGTGGGGAGTTTGAAAAGGAGGGACCTATTTCTCTTGGGGAGTGGGGTGGTTATACTGTTGGTGGGTATTGTGTTGGAATTATGTGCATAGGAAACCATCATTAACAATATTTTAAATCGAGGCAGTCTGGTGAGCAACGCGGCCGGAGAAATGCTCTGGACCGGAATCCGGGCCAACAACACCAGGGATCCAGACGGAGGAGGTACAGCTGGGACGCCTTCTCCAAATGGAGCCCTGGCGACACTGAGCAGCAACTAACACGGCTCCGGGTTGCGGGACTGGAACACATCCGAACCGCGCGGCCGCTAGTGCGGCCGTGGACCTTTTCTAAAAACTGAAAACATACAATCTTTTAATGGAAAACCAATTATCAAATGCTTCCTTAGTAAGGCTGTCTTTCTTGGGGGGAAACTCCAACAACAATAGTGAGTTTTGTTTTGCAATATGGAACGTAATCAAGGTAAAGAGAAAATGAAGTGAAATTCATCAGTTATACAGTGGGGGGTGGGGGCGGGGGGTATACTGGGGATTCTGGTGGTGGAATATGGGCACTGGTGAAGGGATGGTGTTTGAATATTGTATAACTGAGACATAAACCTGAAAACTGTGTATCTTTCCACATGGTGATATAATAAAATTTTTTTTAAAAAAAGAAATGAGCTATATAAAAAAACAATATTGTAAATCACAGAACCTCAATTGAAAAAAGATGTAAATACTCTGGACCCAGTGGGGTGTCAGCTAAATCCTGGGGGATCTTTGATTACATCAATGCCCTTCAGCCTAAGACCCCCAGAAACACATCCATAGGGAACTGCGTTGAGTTCACTCATCACTGTGGAGAGATAGCATCACCCTTGAGGCGGGTATCAAGGCAGGCACACTTTCCACAGAGGGTGCTAGCAACAGCAGCCAATGAAAGCCTACGGCCTTGGCGGGATGATGTGGGGGAGGGCTGGAGAAAGTGGGGGTGTTCTGGATTGTATGGCTTCAAGCAAAGGGGCAACCTTCGGTTTCAGTCTGTCTTCTCTGAGGGCAGGAGCTAAAATGAAGACCGTTGGAATTGGTAAAGAAGAGTAGTTACTTCACTTGCCCCAGAGGGAGTGTTTGGTGACTGAGTGCCCTTGTCTTGTTTTGTTTTGTTTTGTTTTCTGCACTTAGACAAAATGATGAAGTTGCTTGATCTCATTTTCTCTTAGTCTAGGAGTAACCTTATGAAATCGATTTTAAGTTCCAGGCCAAGGTCAGAATGGCAGAGGGAGCTGCCACTTTTTCTTTCTCTCATTCCCCATGCCCACCTTGTGACCCGACCCCGCTGCCTCACACACACCACCATCAAACAGGACAAAACGAAGTTTAAAATCAACAAAGCACAGAGCACAGGAAATGAAAGGGATAAGCAAAGTGGTGTGGCCAAGCCTGAGGGGTGGCAAGGAAGGGTCCTGCTTGCTGGCCCTCTGGAAGGAACCAGAGCGCTTTATTCATTCCCCCTGCTCCCAGCCTCTTGGTCAGCAGTGACCACTGCCCAGCCCCTTGGAGCCAGTGTTCCTGAGTCCCATCTGTTGGGTACTGGGCAATGGTGGTGGAGAACTTCTCTGTGGAAGGAGAGACGAGTGGCAATAAGGGTCTCCAGGGAGTCAGAGCAGCCGCTCTGAGTGTGTGTGTGTGTGTGTGTGTGTGTGTGTGTGTGTGTGCGCGCGCGCACGTGCTATGTGCCTAGAGTGCACGCACATACACTTTGACTTCCTGGAAAGCCTCTACCTACCCCATCCATGTTGGCTCTTGAGGCTAAAAACAAACCCCTGCCCCACACTCAGCTAAATCCCCTCATCCCTCTGGAGAGCTCTCTGGAGGTCTTCGCTGACCCCTTCCACTTGCTCTATTTGGGGAAGGAAGGGAGTCAGACATACCCAGCACCACTGGTTCTGTCTCAGGAGTGACCCCTAGTGATGCTTGAGAGGCCATATGTGGCACCGTGGATAGAGCCAGGTCAGCTGCATGCAAGGCAAGCACCCTACCTGCTGTGTCATCTCTCCTGGCACTTAGTCTTATCCATGCCTTAGACAAGTGTCTCTGTTAGGAACCAGGGAGTGCCTTAATGTCACTTGGCCCCCTGGCCCTGGAAGTTGGCCAGGTCCAGAGCAGATATCCTGGTGAAAGTTTGGGAAGGGAAAGGGAGGAGATGGCCATTCCGAATGCAAAGCTGTGTGTGCCGGGGGGGGGGGGGGGGGGGGGAGTTGCCAGAGCCAGGGGAGTGCCTATCTGTCATCAGGTTGGGTACAGTTGTCCTCCTCTGGGCCCAGCGGGGCACTGTGTCCCTTTCCTGTCCTTTCCACGGTGGCTTTCATGGCCTCAGGAGAGAACACGGCCTGCCTGGAAGAATCCAGGCCTGGGGAAGTGGCCAGAGGTCTCTGGTGGGCCCTGGAGGGCCTTGGGGGGGTGGTGGAGGGACAGCAGGTCACATCCTGTGGTACCAGGGGAGCGAGGCCCATTGGGCCAGGCATCAAACTCAGAACCTCACACATACTAAGCTCTCCCTCTTGAGCTCTCTCTGCCCCAATAAGCCTTAAAAAAATTTTCTCCTCCATCATGTTGGTCAGTAACCCAGGATTTGCTGTTCTGCCAACCTCAGGTCAAGTCTGCACCCAGAGAGGCTCCTGAACTTCAGAACTCCTGGAGGTCCACAGAGGAGAAGGCGGGGTGGGGAGGGGTAGGGAGAGAGTGCACAGGGTATCTCAAATATCTCCCTGATGGCCGGAGAGATAGGACAGTAGGGAGGGTACTTTCCTGGCATAATGCTCACCTGGGCTCCATCCTGGCATCACATATTGTCCCCAAGCACCACCAGGAGTGACCCCTGAGCTCAGAGCCATAAGTAAGCCCTGAGAATGGCTGAGTGTGGTCCCAAAACAACAGCAATAATTTAAAAATTTTTGAAAGGTTCCCCGAGTCTACCCCACTAGGTATCCAGGGGCAAGGGGGATTTGCTGTCATGATTTCAAAGTGACCACTAATCCTAGTGAAGTGAGCGAAGACTTGGAAGTTTCATTGACCAGGATCAGAGCCCAGATCCACACTTCCTAGCCTGTGACCTTACAGAACATTTGAGCTCCCACAGCTTCTGTGAGGAAGAGTTCGTGGTTGGCATGCACGTCCCATAGGATCTGGATTAAAGGAAAGATGGCCTATGAAATGCTGTGAACACCGGAGATGCCTCAGAATGAAAATCCCTTCCCTCCAGTCCCAGCTCCTCCAGGCCCCTCTCTGCCTCTGCACCACTCTGACTTCTCAGAGAAGCACATCAGGAGTCTGGTAGCTCTGGACTCTCTGGGTGCAGCCTAGGCAAGCTGGGAGTGGTCGACTGGAAGTGCTCAGAGGATGACAAGTGTTGGCCTGCCTACTTGGAAAGCAGAATTTCTCATTTGTCCTAAAGAATGTCCCCCCAACTGCAGGGCCGGCCGTGGCTGGGCCTGCTCTAAGTCTCTCCTTCCTCATCAGCATTTTATCAGCTCTAATCACCCCCCTGTCCAGACTTCCAGCCTCCAAGTCTTCAGCTTCAAGTGATTCATCTCAAAGGCCACCCCCATGGGTCCTTGTCTGCAGTTTAATTGGAGGAGGGGGTGCTGGAGGCCCCAGAGCCCTAATTGCACTTGTTAATGGGTAGGTGCAATTATCCCTGGCACACTTCTTCACGCTGCTGCATAGACAGAGGATGATTAAGGGTATCTTTAAAGCTGTTGCTCCCCACAGCCCTCTCCACTAATTGAGCAGCAGAGAAAGTGAATTGAGCTCCTTGGCCCCCAACTCCTTTCTTTAAATTGACTCCTGGCTCCAGAGTCCTCCATGTGCCTGGGCTGCAAGACTCAGAGTATTCAGTTCCAACTTCTGTCACCTGTCACTTAGGCACGAACCCAGAGGAAGGGTCTATGGGTCCATCCATCACCCCCAGACTGGAGTGACTGGGGCTAGAGGGTGGAGTGACAGGGACTGCGCCTGATATAACCAAGAGATGGCTGGAAGGTCTCCCAGTGCCCCAATGTTAGTCCTGCCGGACTCAGCTCCAGTCTGGGCCACCAACTTTCAGTTCCCTGACGGTTTCTCCACAACACAGCGAGGAGGAATCAGCTCAGGTCAGGAATGGGTCAGGCACTCATGCTATAAGACAGCTTTGCAGTTTACCTAGCGTGAGACCAAGCCCATGTCATGATGTATGAAGTCCCAGGTGGCCTGGCAGCTGGCACAGTTTCCTCCTTCATCTTGTGACCTGAGCACCAGCTGTCTGGTCTTACCAGCACTGCGCCTACCAACCCCCCAAAATTTCCTCCACTTGAAGGGCCCTTATTCCTCTCTGTCCTGCCGAGGTTCAAGTGGAAAGCCACTTGCTTGCTCTCTACCCTAATCAGTTGCCTTGCTTTTCCTTTGCTACTGGGTCAGCACCAACCCTGCTGTGGTTGCCCTCCCTCTATGACAAGAGGAGCTGAGTTGGGACTCAAGGGGTTGGAACAATAGTACAGCAGAAAGGTACTTGCCTCACATGCACCCACCTGGGCTGCATCTCCAGCATACTATAGGGCCCCCCCAGGAATAATCTCTGAGTGCAGAGCCAGGAGTCAGCTCTGAGCTTTGCCTAGTTTGTCCCAAATCCACAGCCCACACCCCCAAAACAAATAGGTGACTCCTGACACTTTCAGCCTGTGACTCCTGACACCATGAAAACCCGTGTGGCTGCAGACTAACTCTTGTGTTTGTGACTGGGTGAACTTGGCCTAGATACGATCTCTTGGGCTTCCACCAGTGGGGTGAGAACAGTGAAGTGGCTTCCTTCGAGGAAGAGAAGAATGAAGTGCTGGCATAGGAAGGTGCCCTGCAGAGCCACACTTTCCCCTGCAGCCCCCCACTCACCTCCCTGTCCAAAGGGAGCCGTGGTGAAATGGGCCGGGCGGGTCCTTGAAAAAACCGCTATGGGAATCCTGGCCTTGTCTGCAGCATCCTGGGGTGCCTGCAGCTGCTGGGGCTCTGGCTGCCACGACTTTGCCTTTTGGAGCAGAAAGGCCCAGCTGTTCTCGTTACACCCCCCTACCCGGCCCCCCTGCTCAGGTCCCCTTTCGGGGCTTCACAGAACTCTGAACAGCTGCTGTGGAGCTTGGAAAGGAGGAATTTGCTCAATGTGTCTCCTGGGGGCTCGTCTTGGGGGACCCCTCAGGGGAGGAGGGTTGCTCTCAGCTCAGAATTCTCCCACTGGGAAGATGTCCGAAGGAGCCTTATAGAGATCAATGCAATTACAAACCACTGCCAGTCAGTTCTGGGAGCCCAGCCCTGCACTGGAGAGAGGGATGGAGAGTGATGGCGACCTCAGAGGAGAGCAATGAGGGGGTGGCAGATGACTAAGGTTGTGAGTTCAAAGCCCAGAGCAGCCTCATGCACCATCCTGTTATTTGTGATTTCCTGGTGAGAAGGATATAGAACATGGATTAGTGGCTAAAACACTTGCCTGGCAAGCACGAGGCAGACAGCTCAAATCCTGGTGCCATCCTGATGGCCTTGGGTGATCCCAAAAGCTTATTCCTTGGATCTTCCTTGAGAATGGCCTGGAAGATGTCTCGGGGCTGGCCTGTACTTAATCCTGTGTCTTCCATGATCCCAAACAAAACAAAACTTAAACAAACCCACAAAGGTAGGAAGGAATTGAAAACTCACAACTATGGTACCCTTCATGGAACGCACCACAAGTACATTCCACAGCCTTTTTCTTGCTGTATATGCTGGCGTCCACAAAGTACCTGAAGGAATTAGCCTGCCCCTGTCATAGGGGATGAAGAGGGCTCTGGCAGGGGTGGGGGGAGCTGAGCTCGGAAAAGCCATAGCTCATGTTTTGTTACCTGGCTGGGCAAGACCATCTATGTCATCTTTCAGCTGAATTCACTCACTCACACCTAGAAATCTGTTGTTTACTGAGTATGAATTGGACCAACCAGAGTCCAGTGGGAGAAGGTTCTCACAGGGAACCATGATTCTAGTGAGGACCAAAGAAGGGGTCTGAAGGTCATGGGTGTAAGGTTTGCTCAGGATCACGCTGCCCCCTCCTCCTCCTAAACAGAGGATAAGACTAATCCACACCCGTCCCTTGTGAATAAATGTCAGACCAACCACACATCCCACAAAAAAGCACACTTTCCTTTTGTCCCCTTCCTGCCAGAGAAATCATGTGGAGCTTTGTTCCCTTTCATGCCCAAGAGACTGCGAAGACCCCCTGAGTCTCTCCCAGGCCAGGCCAGAGGTAAGTGGGGCCCCCCGGGAGCGCAGCCAATGAACCTGCCCTGTCTCTTCACTTGACTTGTCTCTGCCCCTCTGTCTGTGCTGGGTCTGGCCCCAGATCTTACCATGGGCCACGACAATGACAACAGCCAAGACCTTGACAGCCAGAGGAGGCAGGGCCTTGTGGTCTGGACCAGGCTCTAAGAAGGCTGAACGGTGGGTTGGCAAAGAGCACGAGGGAAATTGGGCAGAGTTTCCCTAGGCTGAGTCCAGGGGAGCAAACGGCAGGTGCCTGGCCTGGGGCAGCTCCTCATACTTCAGTCCCGTGCATGGGGCTTCAGGCTAGGGCTGGGGGCAGATGGCAAAGATCCTCAGAGGGTGGGAGGTCAAGTGCCTCCCCAAAATCCTGAAGGAGGGGAGGCCTCTGGAGGGTTTGGATTTGGGAGTGATGTGGTGAGGGTGGCACCCATCTATTCCTGGTGGAGGCTGGACTGAAGGTGGGTCCGCACAGGGCAGGGATCCCATGAGGACACTTGCAGGTGTCCTGGTGCCCAGGGAAAGGGCCACAGGACTGAGGGCTTAGGGGGTGGGAGGGCTGGGGATGAGGGACAATTAGTCATCCCTGAGGTGGGATGCGCAGATGCTTCGTGGCTGGAAGTTGAGGGCAAATTTGTTCCTTGCTGGTGAGTACCGGGCGCGGTTCTCATAAATGTGCCTTTATCCGCACATGTGACATGCACACAGAGTTGGGTAAGCGTGTGCGTGAGACTGTGGTTTGGCTGCACAGCAGGCTGAGGCAACATGAGCATCAGAGTGTCCATATGTCCAGCTGCTGGCCAGCTGTGAAGCCCCGCCACCCTGGGGCCGCCCCTGCTCTGGCCAAGTCTGGGGCTGTGTGCCAGGTGGGGACGCGCTCCCACTGCTAGGGGGAGGCGCATCCTGCATCCCTCTTTACTGATGCTGCGACCCGAACCCCGAGGCAGGTCTTCAAAGGGAAAGAGTGCAGATGGGAGGGAAGGAAAGAGGTGGGTGCAGATTGAGCAGGCAGGGGACCTGCCCTGCCCTGGCCCAGGCACCTCTGCTACCCATAGGCTTGGGGATTGGCTGTGTGGGGTGAGGGCAGGATGGGAAGAGAGGGGGGTGCTCCACCCCTTCGCCCCCAGCATGTCCCCACAGCTTCTCTCTCTGGGTGGTAAAGAAGCTGTCCTGAAGGCACACACCAGGAGCCCCTTTCCTCCCTGCCCTCTTTCCCTCCTTCCCTCCCTGCCTTCCCAGCCCTCCCCTCTTTCCCTCTCCCTCCCACCCTCTTCCCAGAGGACTACTCTAACCTTCAGGCAGCTCTCTCTGTGCTGGTGTTTTGCGAGTGTGGCCAGGGGCTTAGTCCTGACAGGCTCAGGGGACCAGATGTGGTGTCATGAAGTTGAGCCCAGGCTGGCGCCCCTCCCCCCCCCCGTCCTGGCTGTCCAGTCTCTCTGCTCCTCTCTGACTTTGACCTGTGGCATGCTCGCTCCCTTTGAAGACCTGCCTCGGGGTTCAGGTCGCAGCATCAGTAAAGAGGGATGCAGGATGCGCCTCCCCCTAGCAGTGGGAGCGCGTCCCTGCCTGGCACACAGCCCCAGACTCGGCCAGAGCGGGGGCGGCCCCAGGGTGGCGGGGCTTCACAGCTGGCCAGCAGCTGGACATATGGACACTCTGATGCTCATGTTGCCTCAGCCTGATGTGCAGCCAAACCACAGTCTCACGCACACGCATGCCTATCTAGCAAGGCACACATAGAACTTTCTGGAGGTTAGCTCTGGAAAAGCTTACCTTTCTTTTTAAGGAAGACCTAGTTAGTCTGACTTGAACAGATAAAGTTCAAAAATGTGATGTAAGGAGCCCCAGGGTGGCTCCGTGGCAGAGCAACAGTTTGGAGGTACAAGGCTGCAAGTTCAATCCCCAGCACCAACCTACATGCCACGCGTGATCTAGGGTGACACTGCCATTTGTGGCCATTCCCCCATGCCATCAAAGTGTGAGACTCCCAGAAAGCACCACAGCCAGATATTTGCAATCCCTGGGCATTGCAGCAGCAAGAGCAACAGCAAAACAGAAGGAAGGGGAGAAAAAATAATTGAAAAACAAACCTGGATTTTAGTGCATCAGTGGCCTTGATCCAGAGACACAGCAGTGAATCCTGGAAGACAGCAGCTTGCCAGAAATCTCTCTGGGCCCTGCACTGAGCCAATTCCACTGGGGCACCTTAGATGGAGTGGGTGTAACCTCTCCACCCACCCCAGATGAAACCCTGATGGCCACCAGCTTCCAGAAACAAAACCCAGGTATGTTGGTTCCAAGACTCCAGACCACGTGGTGGTGGTGGTGGAGCTGGACCAACCACCCCTTCCTGTCTCCTGGCACACTTGGGGCCCTGGCTGTCACACCCACGATCTGCCTCAGGGTTCCATCTCAGTGCATCAATGACCTTAATCCAGAGACTCCCAAATGAATCTCAAAATTGATTAGCTCCCTACAGAGATGTCGCTGGAGCCCAGCCATTTACAATTTTAGAATCCAGAAGCATGATCTCTCATGATATTCATAATAAGCAATAGTAAATAAATTATCTAGCATCTGCCTGTGGCAGGCAGGCTTGAATGGTGGTGAGAAAATTCAAAATAATGGTGGTGGGAAGGTGTAATGGGGGTGGGATTGGTGTTGAAATATTGAATATATGCACTGACCATGCAAGTGGAAGCAAACATAAACAAATGGGACTACATCAAACTAAGAAGCTTCTGCACTTCAAAAGAAACAGTGACCAAAATACAGAAAGAGCCCACAGAATGGGAAAGAATATTTACCCAATACTCATCTGATAAGAGATTAATATCCAGGATATACAAGGCACTAGTAGAACTGTATAAGAAAAAAACCTCCAACCCCATCAAATAATGGGGAGAAGAAATGAACAGAAGTTTCCTCAAGAAAGAAATACAAATGGCCAAAAGCCTATGAAAAAATGCTCCACATTGCTAGTCATCAGGGAGATGCAAATCAAAACAACAATGAGATATCATCTCACACCACAGAGACTGGCACACATTCAAAAGAACAAAAGCAACCAATGCTAGCATGGATGTGGGGGAAAAGGGATGCTCCTTCACTGTTGGTGGGAATGCCGACTGGTCCAGCCTTTCTGGAAAACAATATGGACAGTCCTTCAAAAACTAGAAATTGAGCTTCCATATGACCCCGCAATACCACTTCTGGGAATATATCCCGAGGATGCAAAAGAGCACAGTAGAAATGACATCTGTACTTATATATTTATTGCAGCCCTGTTCACAATAGCCAAAATATGGAAACAACTCGAGTGCCCTAAAACAGATGACTGGTTAAAGAAACTTTGGTACATCTACACAATGGAATATTATGCAGCTGTTAGGAGAGATGAAGTCATGAAATTTGCTTATAAATGGATAAAGATGGAGAGTATCATGCTAAGTGGAATGAGGCAGAAAGAGAGGGACAGACATAGAGGGACTGCACTCACTTGTGGAGTGTAGGGTAGCATCACATGAGGCTGACACCCAAGGACGGTAGATACAAGGGCCAGGGGGATTGCCCCATAGCTGGAAGACTGCTTCATGAGCAGAGGGGAGAAGGCAGATAGAATAGAGAAGGGATCACTAAGAAAATGATGTCTGGAGGAAACAGTTGGGATGGGAGATGCATGCTGAAAGCAGATAATGGACCAAACATGATGACCTCTCACTGTCTGTGTTGCAAGCTATAATGCCCAAAAGTAGAGAGAGAGTATGGGGAAAATTGTCTGCCATGGAGGTGGGGGAGGGTCGGAAAGGGGGTATACCCGGGATATTGGTGGTGGGAAATATGCACTGGTGGAGGGATGGGTGTTTGATCATTGTGAGATTGTGACCCAAACATGAAAGCTTGTAACTATCTCACAGTGATTCAATAAAATTTAAAAAATTTTTTAAAAAGAAACATTGAATATAACCAATTAATGTGAACAACCTTATGAAAATAAGAACAAGAAAATTTTAAAAATAAGAAAAAAATGAAAAACAAACCTAGCAAATACAGTGCGATGTCCATCATAACACACCATTTCTTAGCCCTTTGCTAAGCACAGTTTTACACCAGTAGCTCACTGAATACAATCAGCTTTACTCAGCAGTGGGGAATTCTAAGCTGGAATTCATACCTAGGTCTGCTTGACTCCAAGGTCCCTGTGTGCTCCTGCTAAGTCACACAGCTTTCCTTTGGGGGAAATCCCCCTTCCCTCCCACAGCCTAATAGAAGGGAAAGCAAAGTGAAATGACAGGCGCACCTCCCCGCCACACCTCTCGCAGGCTGTGTGCATCTTCCTGCCGGCCTGTCAGGACTCAGGTCACAAGGAGTCCCGCCTTCACAAAGTTTGGAATCATGGGAGACAGTCCTTCAACTAAACATATAACTGCAAACTGGGAGGGCTGTGAGACACAACCTTTGCTCTGCCGTTTCCAGGAGGGGGGGCCCAGCACCATCCCCAGAGGCTTTGCGTTGGTGAGAGAGCTACAGGCTGCCGTTGCCAAGCACCCGGGAGACACCCCTCCTCTTCCCGGCTTTTGTTTGGTGAAAACATGTTTTCAGGAGAATTATGCTGAGAAAGGAAAGGCAGGGAGGGAGCTAGATGGAAGCAGCTGGAACTGCCGGGGAGACTCACCAGCAGAAATGAGGCAGGTTGCTCAGGTGGGGCCGGGACCCTCGGCCCTGGGGGGACCCTGGAGGGGAGTGTGATCATCAAGAGAAGGCGGATCTGCTACTCAAACAAGATCCTAGTCTTAAACAGATGTTAAATATCAGACACGCATACAGACTCACACACTCTCACGCACACTCACGCATTCTCACACATTCTCACACATTCTCACACACTCACAATCTCTCTCATGTTATTCTCACACCCTCCCACACGTGCACTCTCACAGGCACTCTCATACATGCTCTCACATGCTCTCTCACAGGCACGCAGGCTCTCTCACAGATACTCACACACGGGCGCTCTCTCTCTCTCTCTCTCTCTCTCTCTCTCTCTCTCTCTCTCACACACACACACACACACACACACACACACACACACACTCACATACTCACAGATGTACACTCAGCAGGAACTTCCCAAGAGTCCCCAAATCTAAAAAATCCTGGACATAGACATGATCTATGATATCCAGGGTAGACTATAGCCAGAGGATTTAGCTTGAATACTGAGAGTTCTGGAAGGCCCCAAGACTCACCCTTACTGGTGTGAGAAGCACCCCTGGCCTCAGCAGAGGTGAGGTTTCACACCCAGTGACTTACTCTTGTTCCTCTCTTATTCCCTCACCTTTTGTTTCCTGACCCCGCCTCATATTTTTCCTGACCTAACCTTCCAGTTCCCTCATTCCAGTGACTGAATCTGGCCTAGAATCTACATCCATTTTCTCAGCCTGAGAGACACTGTGGGGGAGGGGGCCTGGTTTGACAGAACGGACTAATAGCGGTACTCACAGGACACGGTGAGGTGTCAATAAGATGCCAATATGTCAATAAGATGTACTGAAAGAGGGTTCAGTACAAGGCCTGGTACACGCAAGCCCCACCCAGTGACTCCTTAGGTCCAGGCTCTCTAAGCAGAGTGAGAGTCGGGAAGGCACAAGGCCTGGAGGGCTAAGCACAGTCAGAGAGCTGGACTACAGAACCCCGATCCCACAGGGATGTGCCAAAGCAGGGAAGGGCATAGCACTGGGCACCATGCATCATCACAGATTTCATGGGAAGGGGGCTTGCAGTTTCCTCTTTCCCCTTCCTTCCTTCCTTCCTTCCTTCCTTCCTTCCTTCCTTCCTTCCTTCCTTCCTTCCTTCCTTCCTTCCTTCCTTCCTTCCTTCCTTCCTTCCTTCCTTCCTTCCTTCCATTTTTGGATCACACCAAGCTCTGCTTAGGGCTTACTTCATCTCTGTGCTCAGGATCACTCCTAGAGATGGTCAGGAATCATACGTGGTGCCAAGAATCAACCCTGGGTCAGTCATGTGCAGGGCGGGCACCCTAACCAATGTACTTCCTCTTCACCTTTTGCCCCTCTTTAAGACCCTAGAGTCCCCTACAGTCATATGCTAATTTTAATAGCTCAGCTGGGCTAGCTGCAGGACCTGAGGCCTGTGCTTCCCTGCCTCCCCCAGGTCAGTGAGGTGTGGCTGCCAAGTGGATACTAAACTAATAGACCAGGACTTGCGCTGAGAACTTCTGCTTTGTGCTCAAGGGTCATTCCTGGCCATTCTTAGGGTTTCAACTTGGGGTCCCCTGCATGAAAAGCAAGCACTGTCCCCCCTGTACTATCCTGCTGGCCCAATAATTATTGAGGGGGGGATGGGGTTAACCTTTCTGCAGGCCTTGGAGCAGCAGGTCATGACACTGGTCCTGGTGTCCCAAGCCTGCCCTTTCCCACTCCAAGGCCCATTGAGGGGAGCTGGCAGGCCTGGGGGTGTTACCTAGCACCCCTCAGAGACTGCAGAAAACTTTAGGTGGAAGGTAGCCCTGCCAGCAAAATGGCTCCCAAAGGCCCTGATTGATCTGGGCTGGGGTTCTAAGTGCTTGGGGCTTCTAACGTTCAGCCAGTTATTGGCCCCGGCTCGGGGCTGACTGGCTCCATCCTGTCACTTACGAACTAGCACAGCCTCGAAGCAAGGGCTGGGGAACACAGTGTGGCCCTGGCTCCCCATCCCTGAGCAGAGTGCTGGACACGCACCCTAATGAGCACCTTGGTGCTCAGTGGCCACAGGGAGCAGGGCCAGGGAGGGGGACGCTCGCCTATCAGGCTGCAAATAAGAGAGCTCTCACACCAGATTCATCTTCCATGGCCGGGCAGAGACCGCGAACACACGTACATGTGGCCATAGCTGTGGCTGCTGATGTGGGGAGGCTCTGGGCTTTCACAAAAGACCTTTGACCAGGCCTCCTTCCCGCTGAGCCGGGACAGGCTTAGAGAAGATGAGGAAGAAAGAGAGGGAAACTTGGTTCTGTTTGTTTGGTTGTGGGGTCACATTTGGCTGTGCTCAGGACTTCCTTCTGGTTCTGGGCTCAGGGAATCACTCATGTGATGCTCAAGTGGAGCATGTGTGATGTGAGGGATCAAACCCGGAACAGCTACATGTGAAGCAATTGCCTTAACCCCTGTACTGTCTCTCCAACCCCAAAATTTGTTTTAAGAATTTAGATATACCACAGAGAAGCGGCAGGCATTCTGGTGAGCAACGCGGCCTGGAAAATGCTCCGGACCCGAGTCGGGGCCAGCAACACCGGGGGCCGGAAGGAGGAGGTGCCGCCAGCACACCTTCTCCAGATGGAACCCTGGCGCCACTGAGCAGCAACTAACACGGCTCCAGGATTCGGGACTGGGACAGATCCGAGCCGCGCGGCCGCTAGACCTTTTCTAACACCTGAGAACATACAATCTTTGAATGGAAAACTAATTATCAATTGTCTCCTTATTAGGGTTATCTTTTTTGGGGATATAACTTCCACAACAATAGTGAGTTTTGTGTTGAAATATGGAACTTAATCAAGGTGAAGAGAAAATAAAGTGAGGTTCATCAGTTATACAGTTGGGGTGGAGGGCGGGGGGTATACCGGGGATTTTGGTGGTGGAATATGGGCACTGGTGAAGGGATGGTGTTTGAATACGGTATAAATGAGACATAAACCTGAGAACTCTGTAACTTTCCACATGGTGATAAAATTAAAAAAATAAATAAATAAATAAATAAATAAATAAATAAATAAATAAATAAAAGAATTTAGATATGATGGTGGGAGTAAGCCCTGATCGTGCTTTACTGCAAAGCCTTGCAAGTAAGAAACCAGGAGCTCACCCATCCCACCTGCACTGCTGTTTGGGGTCCCTCGTGCCATAGCGAGTGTATTCCCGCTATGAGTGCCCCAGTGAAACGTGCACGAGCACCCTCCATAAAGAGTGTCAGCCCTGGAGAGCGTGTGTGAGATCACAACCAAGTGTGTCCCACCTCTGGCCACGCTCACAACAACACTTGACAACGAGAAAGGAAGGGACGGAGACTCCACTTCAAGGCTCACCAGAGGCCTGGAGAAGAAGCTGACGAAGAGGCAGCTTCTCCCCAGTCAAAGGAGGCCGTGTTGGCAGGAGAGCAACAATACGTCTCAACAGGAGCTGAGAACAGTCAAGCAGCAGGAAAACAGGAAAACCCAAAAGTGCGTTCGGCTGTGTCCTCTCCCCAAGGCTGGCACTGTCCTGTGTCTCCCCCCAGACAAGCAGCGGCTCTGACTGCCTGTGGCCGGCTCTGTTCCGGACCCTCGTGGGGCCATCTGACACCCAGCTTGCCTTGTTGTTGTTGTTTTTTCCTGTCACACATATGAGAAGACCTTGCTTTTACTGTTTCTGCCTAAAAATGTGTTTAAGCCACCAAGGCGTCTGCCGCTGTGCAGGTTTCTGGTCTCCAGCGTTGAGGTTGGTCTGTTCTGGCTCGTCACTGGCTCCCGGCAGGTCTCTGTGCTCTGGCACACACTACCCCTGTCTTCACAGACACCATCTTCACAGGCAGTCCGCTCAGAAAACCAATCAGACTCCAGACCTTTCACTTTCTTTCTTTCTTTCTTTCTTTCTTTCTTTCTTTCTTTCTTTCTTTCTTTCTTTCTTTCTTTCTTTCTTTCTTTCTTTCTTTCTTTCTTTCTTTCTTTCTTTCTTTCTTTCTTTCTTTCTTTCTTTCTTTCTTTCTTTCTTTCTTTCTTTCTTTCTCTTTTCTAGTTGATACTGTTTGTCTGTTTGTGGGCCACATCCAGCAGTGCTCAGGGCTATTCCTAGCTCTGTACTTGGTCTGTGTTCAAGGGTCATGAAGTCCAGGGGTGGAACCGGGCGTCCGCCTGCAGAGCACGTACTCAACCCTGCATACTGTCTCTCTGGCCCCTTGAGGGCCTTGTTCTTAGCCAACTCGCTGTGAACCAAGACCAGATCTGGGTCGGATTTTGAAGGCAGAAATGGATTTTTTCTGTTTTTCACTGCGTAACTCCAAGTCAAGGCTGTCATTTTGGGTTTCTCGAGCCCCGCAGGGCAGGGGCAATTTCCTGTCTGTAGCTCAGCTGGTGAGAGCCTGAGTGATCCCTAAATGCAGAGCCAGGAGTAAGCCCTGAGCACTGCTGGGTATGGCCCAAAGACTCAAAATGTAAAACTAAAATTTAGTATAGCCGATAGAGCCGCCTTCCGCCTGGACACTTGGCGGGAGCGTGCGCTTGTCCCCCAGACCTGCAGATGATGTGGCTTCGTCCTGCCGCTCTCCTGCCCACCCCCAGCAGAGCACTCTCTGCCCTCTGGCCTCTGAGCCCAGCGTCTCATCTCTAGTTGAGCCCCTGACTCCCCTCTGATCTGGCCTCTCAGAGAGCCCAGGATAACCTTCCCATCTCTAAGTCTTTCATTGGCTAGGCCAAGAGCCCTTTGCCACATAACTGAGTCACAATCCCTGTGGATTTGGAGGAGGGGCGTATTCAGAAGAAAGGGTGGAGAGGATGGCTCATGCACTTTATTTTCTTTAAAAATAATTAAGGGGGGTGATAGTACAGTGGAAAGGGTGTTCGCCTTGCCTGAGGTCACCTGGTTTGGATCTCTGGCACCTATATGAGTCAACCCGCCGAGAGTGATCCCTGAATGCAGAACCAGGAGTAAGCCCTGAGCACTGCTAGTTGTGGCCCCAAAATCCAAACCGTAGAACTTAAAATTTAGAGATGGTGGGGGACCATGCCCAGTGGCGTGCAGGGGCCTCCAGAGCGATAGCCTGGCAGTTCCTGAGGAGCCGCCTGGTGCCAGGGCTTGAACCCAGGGTCTCCGCATAGAGGGCTGTGCTCTACCCCTTGGTCCACACTCCTGACAGGACTCAGCGACCCTATGCAGTCAGTGCTGAGGTTGAACTGGCTATGTGCAAAGCAAGGTCCTTAACTTCTGTACTATCTTTTTAACTCCAAGAGACCGTCAGTCTTAAGACCTCCCTGGGCAGACAGCCACGGAACATTTTCTTTTCCTGTTTATTAAAAAGAGCACATTTTTTTCTTTGCAGAAGTTGGAAAAATTAAGAAAAGCACAATGAAACACAGTTCCCTAACCCAGTTATCTGGAGAGACCCATGAGAATTATTTGAAGCTTACTTCCCCCTTGTCTTTATTTCTCTGCATCTAATGCTTATCTCTCCAGGAGACCTTCTGTCGGAGGTCTCCTGTGGAAGATTGTCTGGAGGCAATTCACTCTGCAGGTGTGAGAAGTGAGAAGATGCTTTTCAGGCCAGTCACTGTTGGGTGCTGTTCACCCACAAGGAGAAGCTTAGAGAACCTTCCTCCACAGCAGCCTGGGGCCTCCAGAATATCTCCACTCTACGCTAGGTATGAACAGAAATCTACCCCAAGCCCTGGAGAGTCCTCCTAACGGACCAGGGACAGAGTAGGCATCTCATGATTTTCTGGAACCTTCTCCTATTGAAACCTCAACCTTCTTGTCTGGTTCCCTCCTCACTCTTCACCCATGTCCTCAGAAATCCAACCACCCCACCTTCCTATTTTGGGAATGACCGCTCTCCCTAAAACAAAGGAAGAACTCCCAAGGGCCAGCTAGGCTTGGAAAGCAAATGTCTCCTCTGCGTTAGCTGCTCCTGCTCCATAGAGGAGAAATAGGTTTTGTGAGGAGATTCAGATGCGGTGCAAGAGAGGGTGAGCGCTGTCCTCTGGAGTGAGTCGGGCAGGGGGTTCCATCACTGTCACTGTCATCCCATTGTTCATCGATTTGTTCGAGCGGGCACAGTAATGTCTCTCAATGTGAGACTTATTGTTACTGTTTTTGGCATATCCAATATGCCACGGGTAGCTTGCCAGGCTCTGCCGTGTGGGCGCAATACTCTCGGTAGCTTGCCGGGCTCTCTGAGAGGGGCAGAGGAATCGAACACGGGTCAGCTGCGTGAAAGGCGAACGCCCTACCGCTGTGCTATCGCTCCAGCCTGGGGCGGGGGGAGGGGGGAGTTCCATAGGAACTGTAATTTCTTTTCCCAAAAGTGCATTTCAAATGGCATAGAACACAGAGATTTACACAAAGGCTTTCTTTGAGGACAAAAACCAAAAGCAAACAAACAAAAACACCACAGACACATAAATGATATTTGACCTACATCAGAAATTAATATTTTTCTGAGGACCCTGCCTGTAACTCTATTTCCGATGAGCTAACACCTTGATCTTATTAGACAAGAGATTGTTTACCTCTTACCTGTCAGGGGTAGGTGACAAGATTGCCTTCATTAACTTGATTTTTGAAAATCGCATTGCCTTAATTGCTTAGCAGGAAATGAGGGGGTGGGTGTGGGGTGGTGCCAGAGGCAGGCTGGGAAATCTCCTTTCACTTGATCACATTTACTTTTGAACATACTTGAAGTCATACAATTTTGTCACCATATGATAAGCATTTCCTCAAGTTTTTTTAAACTCTGCAAAGACCCTATCTTATATAAGGACCCTTTAAGTGCTGGACTAACATTTGTGTATGTCAGATATCACACATACTGTGTTGAATCTAACACACCTCATGTTCACTTGGGTTATATGACAGCATAACATTCTAGTGTAACGGTTCTGAATTTTTATGGGGCATAAAGTCAATGTTCCAGGACTAACTATTTATGCTCAAGTAAATTCTTGAGAGTCTAATAACTAGCTTAGGAGTTGCTGGAGACTTTCCAAAGAAACTGCTGGTGGGGAAAAGCTTACATTGGAGTGGGAATGTCACTCTGTCACTCTGTAGAGACCCCTGGTGACCAGCCCTGGGGCATCACGTCAGCAGGGTCAGGAGACAGGCAAACTTCTGAGAGATCAGAGACAGTGGACGTGCTTCCTGTCAGCCGCCTTCTCTCCGCCCCAGGAGTGCAGCCCAGGCCATTCTGTCTTGGATGCGGGTCTGGCGAGGACACCTGGGCCAGCAAACTCCCAACTCTGAGGCCAAGCAGCCATCAGTACTCAACCTGAGTTTGGTAGATAGCAACAGACCAAAACTACAATAACCAAAACCACAGGTTCTTCTCTGACTTCTCTGACTGGTTACAAAACCAGATTTCTTTTTTTTTTTCTTTTTGGGTCACACCCGGGGATGCTTAGGGGTTACTCCTGGCTCTGCACTCACTGGTGGTGCTCAGGGAACCATATGGGATGCTGGAAATCAAACCCAGGTCGGCTGCGTGCAAGGCAAACGCCTTACCTGCTGTGCTATCACTCCAGCCCACAAAACCAGACTTCTGCCTCTCTGGAAAAGTGAGAGACACCAAACTTCTGTTTATGGAGGCTGGGGGAAGACAGTGCAGCTGCGTGACCTCTGGCAGGTCTCACAGTTCCCTTTGGGGAGGTTAGGAATCTGTTCCTTAGGCAGAACTTGGCAGGAAACTGCAGAATATCAATTTCATAGACTATTTGGAGCTCAGTTTTTGGTCTTTTTTGAAACTTTGCAAATCCTGTCTTCAGGTCTTTGCATTGGAGACAGGTGTTTCGAAGGACAGAACATTTGCAATGATCAAGGAAATCAGTTTCTGTTTCTGTTTTTGTGCCAAGCCCAGCAGTGCTCAGGGTTTACTCCAGGCTCTTGTGCTCAGAGATCACTCTTGGCGGGGCTCAGGAAACCATATGGGATGCCAGAGATAAAACCTGGGTCGACCGTGTGCAAGGCAAGCGTCCTACCTGCTGTGCTATCACTCCGGCCTTAAGGAAGCCAGTTTCTGCTACTTTTCTGAAGAGTTTCTAAGAGTTCAGTTTCTTAGAGTTCCTTCCTCATATCTGCACAAGGATCTTCTAGGTGACGAATGGAATGCTCACTACTCTATTAGGACTGCCTGAGCACTTCACAGAGGAGTCAGCATGAACAGAGAGGGCGTGGCACTTGGGAAAGAAGAAAGACTGTTCCAGAAGCCCAGTTACAAGTTGTATCCCAAGTAGCTTCCAGCAGGTGGCCTTCAAATGCCGCCCCTCCCCGTGGTCCAGCACCCATGCCAGAGCAGTCGTCTGGTGAGTCTGTGAATTCTCATGCCATCTCATACCATCTCTCCCTCTCCAGCACAGGAATAGTCTCCTGCCTCGTCTGCCAACCTCCAGGCTTCCCCTCCAGCCTGTCCTCTTGTCCACAGTCCCTGGGCTATTTCTCACCAAATGTCTTAGCTGCTGCGCTGGGACCACTGCAGCCACTCCCTCTCCATGGGCCATTTCAAAGCAAAAGTGTCACTACAGCCAGGGTTAAAGACTGGAAATCAAAAGCAGAACTTTTCTCACCCCAACCGGTCCATGGTTGGAAGCTTGCCACAACTGCGTAGGGGGCAAAAGACACTTAGGATAGAGAAGGGGCTGTATGACGATAATAGTTAGACATGATCACCCTTGACAAGAACCGAGTGTTGAAAATAGGTAAAGGGAGATACATGATAACCTTTTAAGTGTCTGTATTGGAAACCTTCTGGCCTGGTAAGTCTGCATGGTGAAGGGATGGAGGATGGACCATTGTATGAACAAGTTTGTAACTGTGTATCTCGCTGTGATTCAGTTTTGAAAAGAAGAAGAACTTTACTGGCCCCTGTCCAGGCACCACACATGAGGTTGTGGCTTCTCAGGCTGCATCCAGTCAATACCCCCAGATCTAGCCCCAGGCAGAGGCTGCTAGGTTAGTTCACTGTGTCTTTTGCATCTGTTGCCTTGTCCCTTCCTTGAACGGGCTTGCAGTACAAAGCTAAGTCCCAGGGGTAAGACTTCTGGAACATTCCAACCAGGCGGAGCCTCTCTCTTCAGCTGTGATTCTTTGATGGAACCACCGGTACAGCCTCGTTTCATTAGCAATTTCTTCAGCAAGTCCCCAGGGTCTAATTCCCATCCCTGACTTCATTTTGCAGTTCCATAAGGTCTAGCAGGTGCTCTGCCAGCCATCCAATATGCAAACACCCTGGCAGCCCCCTCCTCTCCACGAAAAGAAAAGGTTTCCTCCTCCCGCTCAGTTGCTACGTCCCTACACCTGGTCTCTGCTGCAGCTTCCTGAGGGAGGGAGATGGATTGGAACCCCCAGACACCAGGGCACAGGAAACAGGAAGCTCTGATATTCTGTACAGCTGAGCAGAAACCCTCACCAACTCCCCACCAACTCCCCCAGTTAGAGGTGTGTGAGTCCTGGGAGCCTCAGTTTCCCTGTCTATTGGTGCAGTAAGGATCAGTGGAAGGGCCGGAAGTTACAGATCCATCACTTAGTGGGGTGCTGTGATTCTGTGATTGTTCCTGCCTCCTGTCTGCCTTCTGCTGATTTTATTCTAGAGAACTGATTGTGTCGGGTTAGTTTTTTTTTTTTTATGTCGTTGCTCAATGAGCTGGAAACAGCAGCCCTGCTGATTAGAATGCTGGTTTGCAGGGAACAAAGTGGGAGTGTTGACATTTGCAGAAAGCTTTCTTGCTAAACTTTAAACACTTCACAGATCTAATCCTGCTGGAAAAGCCTGTTAGTGATATTTCTATGCCTCTGACTGACCCACCAAGTTCCATCAGACACCCAGAAAAGGGCAGGATAATTGTTTTCGGCAAAGTTAGGTGGACACCAAAGTCCATTTCAGCACAAAGGAAACTAACATGTATTGAGTGTTACTGCTGGCATATAGGAGACGCTCAATAAATGTCGACAAGCCGAATAATGAAGGGTTGGAGGGGTGAGCTGCGTAGGCCAGGACAGACAGGCCATTTTTATCCTGTTCTATTTGTTTTGCTTTGTAGATGTGGCTAATTGCAAAGACTAATGTGTCTAGTTGAGCGCAGCGGCATGTCAGTCCCAGGCTAAGTTCTGGGGACACGACTATTAGCAAGAAGAGAAGGCCTCTGCTCTCTGCACCTCTCCAGACAGAGCCATTGGGAGAGAATAAACAGGGGATTGCCTGAGTCTGTTTGGATTGCTGGAGCAAAATACCACGGGCAAGCTGGCCTGCCCGTCAGATGCTTCCCACAGAGATGAACAGGCGAGTCCAGCTGTCCAGGAGCCAGCTCTAGCCCTCCAGGCACCGGTGAGAGCAGGCCTCTCTTCCCGGCCTGTGGATGGCCGCATTCTCCTAGGCCCTCGCTCGGCCTTGCCCTAGAGATGCTGGAGACCAAGAGCTTCCCAGGGGTTCCCTTCTACAAGGGGGCTTGGATGGGCAGCTGGGGCGAGGCAGTCAGGGGACGCTGCTGTGGGGGCAGGGCAGGCGTGCAGCTGGCTGAGACGCAGAGTGAGGAGCAGCTCTGGGTACAGTGCGCTGAGCCTCCCAGGTCGCGGATGTCCTGGAGACATCTGGAGGCAGAGAAGAGAGACTGAGCTCGCAGGAACAGGGACATCTGAGAGGATGAGGTGGGGAGGAGAGAAGAGGCACTGTGGGGTGGAGAGACCCCAGCCGCTGGCAGGTCTGCTGTGGTCTGACAGGCTGGCCTGAGTGCTACAAGGCAAAGTGTGTGACTGACGCATGCCTTGGTGGGGGCGGGGAGCGGGTTGGGGAAGCTCACCTGAGCGGTGCCGGTGCCGAGGTCTGAAAAGGCATCCACAATGCCACTACAACAGCTCCGTCTGCTAATCCCCGTCAGGAGTGACTGTGAGTCCAGGACCCTGGGCAGTGTGTCTACTGCTCTGTTCCACGAAGGTGCCAACCACGCTGGACCAGGACGTGGAACCCGTGTGACTGTGGACAGGGGGCCCATCCCAGGCTGGGGGGTGGGGGTGTGGTGAGGTGGAAGAATCAATAGTTGGTTTCTCCTGGGGCTTCGCCTTCCCCACCCCTGTCCAAGCCGTTCTTATGGAGACCCAGGCAGTGGTGTTTTGTTTTTGTTTTTGTTCTTGTTTTTCAGCAATAAAGCCTGTGTTTGTTTTTACTGGAGGCTCAGGAGGCACGTGACATTCCATAAAATGGCTTCAGAGGTAGGGGAGAGGGGAAACAAAAATAAACCAAGGTGGGAAAGAAAAACCGCCAGGAGGAGGGAAGCGTTGGCCATCTCCTTCTCTGCGTGTTTTTGGGGCAGGAGTTGGTGTCTCTGAACAAGGATGGATCCTTCCTTCACCCTTGGTAAGGGAGGGGGAAGCAAAAGGTGGCTATTGCTCTGCTCTCCTGCGTCTCAAGGAAAAGGGGGAAAGTGTGTTTTGATGTCATGAATCATGAATCATGGGGAGGGGGAGGGAGTGGTGATGTTGCAGGGGAAGGGACTGTGGTCTGTTTCCTCCCCCTGTGCAGCAAGATGGCCCTTGCAGGGCTGTGGACTCCCTGCATCCTGCACCCCGTGTCCTCTCTGCCCTCTTTCCACCATGGCATTATCTTTATTTGACAGCTCGTGGAGCAACACCACCCACCAGCATCCCCTCTATCCGGGGCAACCTCAGCCACTGCACCACACTGCACCGTGACCGCAACATAGCCTGGGAGACCCCACCCAGCCCCTCTGACCTCTGATTGACTGCCCCTCATGGGAGGCATGTACAACAACTAATCCAGAATATAAGGGTCTCACCAGAGGCTTCAGGGAGCTGGTCCTGCCCTGCTCACTGTCTTCGTAGCAGAAGCAACAGCATGAAAGGAATCCAGAGCACCCCAAAGTTCTGTCCAGCTCCAGACCTCTTCCCACCTGAGTCCACATGTGCCCCTCCTCCAGCCTCCCTGCCTTTAGCTTCCAGATACCCTCCCCAGGTACTTTCTACCACAAGCCCCACGAGGCGTATGCAGGATGGCCGGGAACCAGCAGGATCCAATGGGTGGGGCGCCCCACTAACTTCGGAGCCTCACCTGCAGCCTTTGGGTTGTTCTTGGTTTGGAGTCGGTGCCTGTGATCCCTCCGGCCCTTCTGTCCTTCTGTCGGCCTGCCTCTGTCTCTTTTTATGATTTTCCTTGTTTGATCGGGCAATCCCAGCGGCACTTTCATTCTAGTGGAGAAACAGCACACACAGGCGATCACCTGATACAGTGTCATGCTCTTGCCACCCCAACCCCATTTCCTCCTCACAAGTGGAAACATTGCCAACAGCCTAATGGGCACCGTACCCTCTGCGGCCCCAGGGACAGTCCCTGCATTTCATACAAGTACACACACACGTACTCACACACAGTCACACACACGGACACACTCAGACACACACTCTCACATGCACACACAAGTACACACATATGCCAATGCATTTTCATGCACACATCCTCACTAACACACTTGCATGCACAGCTCTAGGACAAATCAGCACATGTAAACCTACAAGGGCATCAGCTTCTGCAGTTTTCACACACGTGGAGCCATTTCCTTCCTCTTCTGCAAGTTGCCCTCTCACGTGGCGTGCGTGGGAGCGCCATAATACAGAGCCTAAGGGTGCCCTCCACAGAGCAGTTCCACACTGACCAACGTCATTTCTCATCAAGGATATTTCCCTTTATCTTAGTTTTGGGGCCACAGACAGCTGCACTCAGGGATCACTCTGGTGGGGCTCATGTGCAGTGCTGGGGATAGAACCCCAGTTGACCACGTGCAAGGCAAGTGTCCTACCCGCTGTGCTATCACTACAGCCCCTCATCATGGACATTTCTGGAGTTTCTAGCTTTCTTTTTTTTTAACTCTTAGAAATAAGGAAACAATGACTGTTGTCACAGTTGACTAGTACATTTCCCCAACTGGGTGGCTTAAAACTCTGTTAGGTGGTCACTGTCACTCAGTGTGGGCCAGTCAGGACTAGGAGACTGGCTTAGCAGGGTCCCTCTGGCTCAGGTGTCTCACAAGGTTGTCTGGGGCTATAGTCACTGAGGTTTGCCGAGCTCTGGAGAATCAAGACATTCACACGCTCTCCCAGTCATTGTTGGTTGATGGAGAGGCCCCTCCTTCCTCCCCTGGGGGCCTCCCCTGGGTTGACGGAGCATCTTCAGACAATGGTGGCTGAGTCCCCTCTGCAGCAGCCGCACCTTTCCCCACCCAGCCTCGGGAGCCACTCACTGTTGCCTCTACCACACCTTTCTCATCCCAGGTGAGATTCAGCCAGGTACCAAAACCCCTTCAGGAGGGAGGAGTACCAACGAATGTGTGATTACATCTATAAAATCTTGACATCCTATACATAATTCTTCTGTATTTGGTTTTGGGCCACACCTGGCACTACTCAGGATTTACTCCTGCATTCAGGATCACTCCTGGGAGGCTCAGGGGACCATCTGAGGTGCTGGAGATCCAACCCAGGTCAGCTGCGTGCAATACCCACCATGCTATCTCCAGCCCCCTCCTTCTGTACTTGCCTCAATATTTTCTTAGAATGGATAGAAACCAGCCCCAAAGAAATGCAGCTGATTATAGAATAAAAAAACCCATTACCATCTTCTGGACAAAGATTGTTGAGAATGAAAGCAGTATCTCCTTCCCTGGTCCTTCCCCAACCCTTCCAAGACCAGTTATAGGAGAAATGACAAGCAGGCTGACGCCTCCATCCGGAATCTTTGTCTCGGTTTGCAGAAGCCTAAGTCGACCAGCTCATGGAGGGAAGTATTGAGTGCCCTGGGGCACACTTGCTCTGCACTGTCCCTTCCTAAAACAGGTTTTCCTGTTCTTTTCTGAGATAAATGCTTCTTGTGCTTGTATAGCAACAGGTGAGTCCAGTGTTTGCCCACCTGAAGCCTTGTTGCTAATAAGGCTCTTTTTTCTCTGGCTCCTGTCTCTGCTGACTGCCTGCAGTGTCACTGGAACAGACCTCTGTGGCCACAGGAGTTCTAGAACTAGAATCAATCTATTCTAGGTCCCGAGCGGGATCTGTGTCATGCTCGCCTAGGCAGCACAGGTGCAACTCCAGTACAGTACAGAGATTAACATGGCCCCTGAATAGAGGAGCTACAAAAGGTGTGCAGCGCCCCATGTATTAAAGGCAAGAGGTAGCTAGATTGGCACATTTCACTTCGTAACAAAACGTTCAAGTCAACATTTCTACAGCGTCTCTTGTTCCTTCTAACACTGGATCTCCTTTCAGCTGTTGATGGCTCTAGAAATGGACTGATGAGAAGCACTGCCTAGTGCTTCTGTCTGTCAAGGCTGGAGCCATAAGCAGGGAGGGCACTCGCCGTGCATGCAGCTGACCTGGGTTCAATCCACAGCATCCCGCATGGTGCCCCGGGCACTTCCTGAATGCAGAGCCAGGAGTAAGCCCTGAGCATCGCTGGGCATGGACCAGAAACAACAAAAAATGGACAAAACCTCTGGGTCTCACTCTTAGATAAAGAACTTGACCCTCTTCCTCTGAGGCCCTGATCTGTGAAGACAAAGCTCAGAAGGGGACGGGGTTGTTGTGCCCAAGTTTCAGATCCCCAACTGCAGAGAGACCCAGTTCCACACACGATAATGCAAAAGCAAAGGAACTTTATTATTAGCCCGAGCCAGTACTAGCTCGAGCCAAGGTCCAAGTCTCATCCAACACAGTGGAGTCTTGACAAGGACCCCGACTCCAAGTCACAAGCAGTTTATACAGGGTTCAGAGTTAAGAGGCAATTTATATCCTGGTCTATTTTTAGCATTGTCCCTAATACAATGGTGGTCAGCAGTTAGGCAATGGTTAGCAACAGTTTCTAAGGAGGGTACAGTGATGCCTCATGACTGGTCAGACCCAACTGCCCAATTTTATCTTGGCAAATTACTCAACTGGGAGTTTACCAGAAACTGTAAGTCTTGCTCCAGGGAAACAGAAACTGAGGCCTAGCTGAGACTTAATGTTAGCTGCAGCCTGTCCGAGCATCAGTTTCACCCTCACAGGGTGAAGACTAGGAAAGACTTCGGTCCCCAGATACGCTCCGGGAGTTAAATTGTCATAGTCCCACATCATCCTCCCAGTTTAGAGATTTGTGAGAGAGAAAAAAATCAATATTATTCACTTCTCTTTGGTATTTTGTGGGCCATGCCTAGCAGTGCTCAGGGAGGGCTCTGGGGACCCTATGAGTTGCTGGGGGTCCAACCTGGGTTGATCACCCTCAAGGCAAGCACCCTACCTGCTGGACTGCTGGGACAACCTGTTAATCACTTCTGACTTAAGTTCTAAGAAAGTCCCTCCAACAATGCATGAATCTACACCCCCCCACACCCACCCTAGACACTGTTACTCTTTTAATCCTACCAATGGGCTCCCGGCACTGATAACTTCCTTGTTTCCTCATGCACCACACCTAATGTCAGCAGCAAGACACAGAGATCGAGATCCTGGGACGTGGCTCAGCGGCAGTTACAAGGTCTTGGGTCTAGTTTCTGGCATCTCTCTCTCTCTCTCTCTCTCTCTCTCTCTCTCTCTCTCTCTCTCTCACACACACACACACACACACACACACACACACACACACACTATTGACAAGAGATTCAAGGGAGGAAATGACTACAGTCTGGGTTAATAGAAAACACCAAACTAAAATGCAGATGTTTTGGGAAAAGATGTTTCTCTAGCTCTGAAAATGGCTAATTCATGTCCAAAGAAGCCCTCCCAGCACCCACGAATCAGAGACAGCAGTGCCCAGGGCAGCATCTTTTGTGCAGCCACCAGTGCAGTGAAGGACCCCCACCTCACCCATGTCCCAGCCTCCAAAGGTTCTTGAAGTCTCTGTGCTCCCCCACAAGCTATGTGGTGGACATGCAGACAGCAGTGGCTAATGATACAGACAGAGTTGCTCTCTAGGGCTGGATTGCCACACCGTGTCCCTCCATGTCCCTCTCTGTAGACTCCGGAGGGGTGCCCCAATTTAGCTAGTTTCTGGCACCATTTTTCAGAAGAAAGGGGTTAACTAAGAACCCCCTTGGGGCACCAGAACAATAGTACAGTGGGTAGGGCATTTGTCTTGCACACGGCTGACACAGGTTTGATCCCTGGCATCCCATATGGTCTCCTGAACACCGCCAGGTAATTCCTGAGTGCAGAGCCAGGAGTAACCCCTGAACATAGTCAGGTGTGACCCCCCCCAAAAAAAAAGAGCCCGCTTAGCTATCGACCTTCTTATAGTGAACAAACAGGAAGTGCTCCTCAAACTGCATTCAAAGCAACTTGAGTCCCCTGCATCTTTCTGGCACCCCCACCTGGAACCAGTGTCACCCATTTTGGGAAAGTGACTCCTTTACACCAGGCCCTGTTTGCAGTGCTACAGCATCCCTGGGGAACCTTCCGAGGGCCAAGGGGACCCACCAGGCTGGGCAGCCGTTTCCTGGCCTGGAGAAATGGTGACAATCCCAGCTGGGAAGGCCCAGGGTTTCTGTGACAGTTGCTGCTGGGCATGTCACAGTGGACAGAGAAAGTCAAGGTTCAGGAGGCAGCTGTCACAATCGAGGAGAAGAGAGAGAGAGAGAGAGAGAGAGAGAGAGAGAGAGAGAGAGAGAGAGAGAGAGAGTACCCAGGTCCCCCAAGCTTCCTCTGTGCCCTCGGACCCCTTATCGATGAGTCCCACACATTTTGCTTTAGTGTCCACACCCCAGAACCAAGTCTTGCTTTGGTGAAAGAACTTGTAAATTCTTTCTCCCTGCACGGAAGCTGACTGTTGTGGTTTTCTGCGCTATTTCTCCTGCTACATTTATGCTTTGGCGTCAGGAATGAAAGTTTTAATGATGAAATTTCAGGCATCAGCAAAGTGAAATGAGGCCACTTTGGCACACTGAAGTGGCTTCACTGAAACAGTTGAAACCATGTTTGCAGGGAGCTGGGCCACTTTCCTCCACTTCTCCCCAACCTTCCTTCTCTCCATCTCTCTGCCTAAGAGGCCAGCGGAGTCCCCGATGAGTCAAAGTGATGTTGTTTCCATAGGCAGGTGTGTGTCTTGTTTAGTCACATTAAAAATAAATCACTTGGCCACACAGTCGATGCTTCAATCTGTTACTTTCTCCTGCTTTCCAGGAACAGACTGCTCGAAATCAAAAGACGTCTGGGTGAAATGCGAGTGGAGAGAGAGTGTGAGGCATGGAATGAAGCTGTTCTGGACTGGTCAGAGAAATCACTCAGACCAGCGCTACCTCCAGCCCGGGCCAAGCTACTTGCTCAGACCCATGCTAGACGGTGGGGAAGGGGACAGGGCTGTCTCTCTTCTGCCTCTGTTCCTATCTAAGGGCATCAGAAGCCTGGCTAAAGCCCCTGACAATTCCACATTGCAGGTAACTCCTTATTTTAGACCTGAGTCACTATCTTATTCTCTCCTAACTCCTTTTGGGGTGACAGGCAAGTCTTAGGGTAAGACTCGCCTTAGGTCCACCATTGTGAGCAGATGACTTTATGTCTTTGTATCTGTTTCTTCATCTCTAAATTGGGCTGGAGATCAGGGCAGGTGAGATGACATATGCTAGACATTTTATGAGGGTATAGAATCTCTCCTTCCAAACATACACAGTGGAGTGATAGCACAGTGGGTAGAGTGTTTGCCTTGCACACACTCTTTCTGGATTCTATCCCTGGTACCCCCATAAGGTCCCTCAAGCCCACCAGGAGTGATTCCTGAGCACAAGCCAAGAGGAAGCCCTGAGCACCACCAAGAAGAATACCTTGTTGGCCCAAAACCAAACCAAACCACAACAGCAACAAAAACTCCCATACAATTTCAGCCTCTCAGAGATCTTAAAATAAATAAACAAACAAACAAATAAATAAATAAATAAATTGTGTGTGGAGGGGGAAACCCCCCAGAAATAGACTAGCAGGAGAAAGAGGGAGGGGGGTCCCAGTGTCCCAAATGAGTCCAGACTCTCAGCCCAAGAGAGTGAGTGACCTGTCCCTACCTCTTCAGTCAATCCAGCCTCCTGGTCAAGCACCGGCTGCCCCATGGGATTTCCATAAATCCCAACCTGCCTATGCACTCAGTAGGTAACACAGCAGTTGCCCAATCTAAGCCACTAACTTCAGAGCAGCCCGCCACAGGGAGGGAGATACGGCTCATTCTGAGTTTTCCAATCATGTGTCTACCAAGCCATGAGCAAACCGTGAGGGAGCGGCCCTCGGGAGTCTAGTCTGCACCAGGAGCCGGAAGGTCACTGCTCTGCAGATCTGAGACATCACCTCAAGTGTGAGCTTGAAGAGGGGGCACACACTGCCTAGTGACAGGATGGGGGGGGGGATGAGGCAGGAAATACTTTTGAGAGCAAAGGAGTCTGAAAGAAAGGGGAGAAGAGCTTCAGAGAATAGGGTGGGGGGTGGGGACAGACGGAAAATTTGGAGCATCGGGAGGTGTTGAGAAACTTAGAAGTTTGATTTAGCTGGGGTTGGAGAGATAGTACAGTGGTGGCCAGCCCGGGTTTCCCCAGATCCCCATATGGTCCCCCAAATCTACCAGGAATCATCCCTGAGCACAGGAGTAAGCACTGCTGGTGTGGTCGAAAAACAAAACAAAAGTTTGATTTAGTGGGATATAAAAGTTATGGGGCTCCAAGGGGGCTTCGCCCTGTAGAATCCAGACCTGCAGTTGGGGAGCTCAGGAAGGTGAATTATTTCAAGGTCTTAACTTTCTTTCTCCATCTTGTTTGCGAGAGAGATAGTGCGAGGAGTCAGAGAGGCAAGCCTTGCTTGCGCAGGGACCTGACTTTGTCCCCAGCACTAGCTCTTATCACCGCTGACTCTGAGAAGGCGCATCACCACGCTGAGGATCAAACCGGGTTCAGCCAGTCCAGCCAGGCTGACCGAGCATCACTGAAAGTGACTGCCGATGCCCCCTGAGCACTGCTTGGAAGCCACACCCCCATACCCATCCATATATACACACTTGTCATAGGCAACACTTCTATATGGAATTGTGGATGCTCCCTAGAACAGGAGGGGGCGCTGTTTGCAGTTTGGTCTCCCCTGAGAACAGCTTGTGGAGCTGGGGGAAGGGAAGTTGTCAGGGTCCCTCTGCTGAGCTGAGGAGCAGAGACTTAGGGAAGGAAGCTGAACCTGAGCAGAGCTAATTGGTTAGTAATTAGCAGGTTAATGGCTCAGGCACTGACAGGGTGAGGTGGGGCTGGAGCCTTATGGCCTGAAATGACTCCGAAGTCTCCCTGCTTCCCTCCCCTCCTGGCTAGGGGAGGTCTCAGTGTGGGTGCAATGAAAGCGAAGAGTCTCAGCTTCCCCAAGGGGCTCAGAGCAGGTGCTGCTGCTGGAAGGGAGAGGGGTGTTCATTCCCAGCGCGAGGGAGAAAGGCTCAGGATGGAGCAAGGTGCTCCTCAGAGCTCCTCGCTTCAGATTTGAGGGTGGCACCTGAGTTTGTGAGGCCACCTAGTTCACTCTCTATAATCTTTTTGTTTTGTTTTGTTTTGGGGCCACACTCAGCAGTGCTCGGGAATTACTTCTGGCAAGCTTGAAGGACCGTATGAGATGCCGGGGATCAAAGCTGGGTCTCCATGTAAAAGGTAAGCACCCTACCTACAGAGCTATCACTCCAGCCCCATCACTTTAATCTTGTGTTTCACTGAATTAATCAGTTGGGAATCGTTGTAAGTGGGGCTGAGAAATAGTACGGCAAGTGGGGTGATTGTGTTGCACATGGCAGACCCAGGTTCAATCCCTGACACAACATATGGTCCCCTGAGCCCACCAGGAGTGATCTCTGAGTGCAGAGGCAGGAGTAAGCCCTGAGTACTACTGGGTGTGACAAGTATGAAAGAAAGAAAGAAAGAAAGAAAGAAAGAAAGAAAGAAAGAAAGAAAGAAAGAAAGAAAGAAAGAAAGAAAGAAAGAAAGAAAGAAAGAAAGAAAGAAAGAAAGAAAGAAAGAAAGAAAGAAAGAAAAGAGGGGCTGGAGAGATAGCACAGCGGGTAGGGCGTTTGCCTTGCACTCGGCCGACCCGGGTTCAAATCCCAGCATCCCATATGGTCCCCTGAGCACTGCCAGGGGTGATTCCTGAGTGCATGAGCCAGGAGTGACCCTTGTGCATTGCCGGGTGTGACCCAAAAAGCAAAAAAAAAAAAAGAAGAAAGAAAGAAAGAAAGAAAGAAAGAAAGAAAGAAAGAAAGAAAGAAAGAAAGAAAGAAAGAAAGGAAGGAAGAAAGGAAGGAGGGAAGGAAGAGAGGGAAGAAAGGAAGGAGGGAAGGGAGGAAGGAGGGAAGGGAGGAAGGAAGAAGGAATGAGGGAAGGAAGAAAGGAAGGAAGGAGGAAGAGAGGGAAGAAGGAGGGAAGGAAAGAAGGAGGAAGGGAGGGAGGAAGGGAGGAAGGAAGGGGGAAGTAAGAATGGAAGGAAGAAAGGAAGGAAGGAAGGAAGGAAGGAAGGAAGGAAGGAAGGAAGGAAGGAGGGAGGGAAGGAAGGAAGGGAGGGAGGAAGGGGGAGGGAGGGAGAGAGGGAGGGAGGGAGGGAGGGAGGAAGGAAGGAAGGAAGGAGTGCCATTGGGTGTGGCCCCGAAAGAACAGCTGCAGTGCAGTGCTTGACTCTTTCCCAGGGGAGCCAGGGCCCAGGCTGAGCCCCACGGGGCCCCCAGAGCTCCCGGTGCCCAGGCCCCAGCTGTAGCTGGATCTGGTTCAACATCAAGCACACAGAGATGAGAACAGTTTCTTAGGATGCAAGGACAGAACAACAAGACCCAAGAGGGAGAGAAACGATGAGAGTAAGAGGCACTCTCTGGCCGTGCTCAGGGCTTTCTCCTGGCTCTACACTCAGGGGTCACTCCTGCTGGCCTCAGAGGGACCACAGGTGGCGCTGGTGATCAAAGAAGGCGGACCTTGTGCAAAGCATGCGCCCTCCCACCATGCTGTTGCTCCAGCCCCAGATGGGATCTCCAGTGCTCGCTTACCTACCTCCCAGAGCAAGAAGGCGGCCCAGGTGAGGAAGGGGCTTTCACCCCAAGGTTCGGCTTCTGCCTCACATGTGTGGGATTTCTCTGAGTATGTGGGAATCTGGGCCAAGACAGGAAGAAGGAGAAAGGTGCCCCCAGACCTCCTATTCCCTTGCTCGGGAACTGAAGTTTCCCAGAACCCCTGGCAAGTGCTCCCGGTCCCTGGGGAAGAGGGGCTTAGGTGACAACCAAGCCCTTGTAGCAGCCAACCCGGCCGCTGCTTCTCTCCGCAGAGCCCAGAGCAAAGTGTGCAGTTTGCAAGAAGGCCCAGGGAGGCTGGGTTGGGGTGCCCTGCTCCTGCACCGTGCAGGGCTGAGGCCCAAGTGGACAGGAGACTGGTGGGCCCAGAGCGTTAACAGTGGGTTAGGCAAGGACACTAGGCGCACTCGGGCATCAGCCGAGTCCGCCCTGAGCTCACCATCAAGGGCTCTGTGGGAAGGTGCCAGTGAACACGGGAGATGACCGGGGAAAGGGAGCCACAGCACAAAGGGCCTCAGGAGTCCCAGGGCCATTCCCCGGCACTGCGGGCCCTGAGCATTGGCGGGTGTTGCTGAAAGTTGCTCAAAGTTGCTGAGAGAAGGGAGCGAGGGGAAAGAGGAAAGGAAGGAAGGAGGAAGGGAAGGAAGGAGGGAAGAGAGGAGAAGGGAAGGGATGGAGGAAGGAATGGAGGGAGGGAGGAATGGAGGGAGGGAGGGAGGGAGGGAGGGAGGGAGGGGGAGGAAAGAAAGAAGGAGCAGGGAGGGAGGGAGGAAGCGGGAGAAGGAGGAAGAGGAATAAGGGAGGAAGGGAGGAAGGAAGGGAAAGGGGGAAGTAGTAGGGGAGGGAGGAGCCGCGCCCAGCAGGGCAGCGGTGCAGAGAGCCGGGCAGGGAGACCCAGCAGGCCGTGAAGGCTGTTGGGGTCCTGGGTGCTCTCACGCCCCATGCCCGCACCCTTCCTGAGGGCACACCCAGCTCCCTGCTCCTACCTTGTCCCTCGCTGTGGCTGACGGGACCCCAGGGCCTGCGCTAACGGCAGCCTGGAGGGAACCGAGAGGACGGAGGGAAGGGCACTGCGGTGCGCGGCCCTGCCGGCAGGGGGAGCCCGCAGGCGCAGACGCTCCCCGGGGGCCCGGCCGGCTCCGGGTCGGGGGGCGTCCTTCCTGGACGGTGCCCCGTGCGGCTGTGTCCGCACTGCCCAGGCCCTTCCCGGGGTTCTCCGAGCCCAACCCCCGCGGCCCAGACGGTGCCCTGTGCAGACTCCACGGCCCCTCCCGCTTCCCTCTCCTGCTTCGGGACCGAGGCGGGGTCTGCGCACCCACCCTGCCCCAGACCCCCTCGTTCAGGCCCACCACAGCACCCCTGTGCTTGGGTCTCGGTGCTTCTCCCTAGGCCGGTCTCCCAATGAGCCCTGCGCCGCGCCCACGTCCCTGGCAAGTTCCTGGCACTTCTCTCTCTCTCTCTCTCTCTCTCTCCTCTCTCTCTCCTCTCTCTCCTCTCTCTCTCTCTCTCTCTCTCTCTCTCTCTCTCTCTCTCCCCGCTCTCTCTCTCCTCTCTCTCTCCTCTCTCTCCTCTCTCTCTCCTTCTCTCTCTCTCTCCTCTCTCTCTCTCTCTCTCTCTCTCTCTCTCCTCTCTCCCTCTCCTCTCTCTCTCCTCTCTCTCTCCTCTCTCTCTCCTTCTCTCTCTCTCTCCTCTCTCTCTCCTCTCTCTCTCTCTCTCCTCTCTCCCTCTCCTCTCTCTCTCCTCTCTCTCTCCTCTCTCTCCTCTCTCTCTTTCTCTCTCTCTCCTCTCTCTCTCTCTCCTCTCTCTCTCCTCCCTCTCTCTCTCTCTCTCTCTCTTCTTTTTTTGCTTTTTGGGTCACACCCGGCGATGCTCAGGGGTTACTCCCGGGTCTGCGCTCAGGAATTACTCCTGGATGTGCTCAGGGGACCCTATGGGATGTCAGGGATCGAACCCGCTGTGCTATCGCTTCAGCCCCACCTGGCACTTCTCTTGGAGGCATCAGGGCGCGACCCCCGGCCTGTCTGGCGCAGGGCGAGGAAGACCTGCTGCAGAGGCTGAGGACCACTCAGCAGTGCCTAGGGGGCGAGCGAGGGATGACTGAGGGATTCTCTATGGCTGAGGCGCTCCAGCTGACATGTGAGGCCTTGTGTGAGCCCTGGGGGTGTGAGGAAGGAGCTTTCCTTCTGGGGGAGGGTCCCGCACCTCCAGCCCCTGATGTTCCACCTCATCTCTTCTAGGAACTGGGTCTCTGGTTCACAGCCGAGAGCAGTCTTCTGCCTGCGGAGGAGAGGGAGGAAGGGGAGCAGGAGGAGGAGGAGGAGGAAGGCAGAGCCAAGAGCAGGGCGGGGAGTGCGGCCAGATCTGGTCAGCAGGCAGGAGCCAGAAGGACAGGCATCACCCCCTGAATGCACTGCGCTAAGGAGCTGCAGCCAGCGCTGCCGGGCAGGCTCGGGGAGGAAGCGGGGAGGGGTGTCCTGGTCTACAAGGCCGGCAGCAGGGCCCCGGAGTGGGGCAGGGCTTGTTCCTGATCCAGAGAGCCTGGAGGTTGTCCTGGCAGGGCAGCACTTTTTTTTTTTTTTCCCCAGTCTCCGTCCTTGAGGGACAGAACCCAACCAGACCGGATCTGCCAGGATGAGTGTTCTGCTTTGTACACCACCTACTCTGTGGCGTTTTTGTTATCAAGTCCAAACCGACTGGGAAAAAAAGAAGCACCAAAGTTCCAGTTTCTGAAAACTTAGCGGTGTTGCACGGTTATTTGCAGGGGAAGCCCTTGATAGGACTGACACCTGGTGTCCTCCCACACTCACAGACCTGGGGTCCCGCTTACCCAGCAGAGGCACAGTGGGAAAGGAGCAGTGCACACTCCCAGGGCTGAACAGTGATGCTCCTGCTTTATGGACTGTGGTGGATGATGTGCGTTCTTTCTCTGTCTCTCTGTCTCGCTCTCTCTATCCCTCTCCCCCATCTCCATATCTCATTGTATGGAATATTCTCTGACCATAGTTGAACACAGGCAACTGAAATCACTGAAAGAAAAAATGTAGACGAGGGGGATCCAATTCCTCACCCCCCACCTCCACCTTCCCCTTCTTCGGGGGACCATCACAGCAGCTTACAGATGACTGGGTTGCAGCACCGACCTCTGACCACTGTCCAATCACGCTTCAGAGCAGCAGTGGGAGTGCATGGGGCCATTTGACTTGGGGACACCAGGGCACATGCTCCTGTGGCACCCAGAGCGCCCATTTGGCCCAGGGAGACACGGTGGGTGAACTGCACGGCCCCTGGTTCTCTGAGCGCCTTGTAGCAAGCAACCTTGGCCATTCTCTCTCCTCTGCATGTTCTCCAGGTCTCCTAGGATGCAGATCCGGTGCAGAGGGAACCCACATTCCCTTCCTGCCCCGAGAAGACCCTAACGCTGTGAGCACAGAGCCCCATGCACCAAAACCAACCCACCAGCATGCACAAGAGAAGTCAACTACAGGACATCACTCCTGAGTCATTCCTGAGTGGGCGGTGAAGTGTGTTCCATGGCGCCCCCTTCTGGTGAGCTCTGAAGAGCGGCTGAAGAAAGCAGTCTCCAGTCCCTCCCCCATGCTCTGCCCCACTGTTTCTCTCCCTGCAGCTGGCCTTGCTCACTAGGAAGCCCCCAGGGCTCAGCCTGTCAAGAAAGGTGAGTCAGCAAGCCTTGTCCTGGGCCTCGAACTGTCCCCACCAAGGCCCCTGTGCCTCCCTCCAGACCTCTGGCAGAGGCCCCACACAGCCACCTCTTAGTGCCTGTTGCCTCCCCCAAAGCTCTGGAGGCTGATGCATGGTCTGGGGAGCGCCGCTGAGCGATGACTTGACCAATTCTCCCCCCAGAGAACACCCAGTTCTGATTCATTTGCTCTTTCTCAGCCATCCATCTCTTTGGAGTGAGAGGAGTAAAGAACAGAACAGGAGGAGGAGAAGGGACCAGAAGCCACAAGTGAACACAAGAGCACCCACTGCTCCATGAGTTGTGTGTGGGGGGATCCAGACCCCCTTTCAGGACCCCTGAATGCGCAGAGGCAGCTAGCTACCTGCTCACTCTGTAAATGGGTGCCGGTGCCTGGAGTTTCACCTGCACCCCTACTCTCCCCCGGAAGGCTCAGCAGAGGATGTATAAGGAGAGAGCTGTGGTCAAGTGAGCACACTGAGTCTTCAGCTGAACACCTACTATGTGCTGAGCAGACACTGCTCCTGCCTCGAGGAGTTCAGGGCAGGGAAGCTGGTAAGTTGGCCCTAAGCAGCAGGGTGCTGCAGTCACTCAGAGGCAGCTGTGCTGTGCAGAGAGGAAGAAAGTGACAGATGGGGACCAAATGCTCTCAATCTCAATTGAGGTGGGGACCTGTGCTCCAAAGCGGCTTGGAGAAAGCATCTCAGGGAAGAAGGGAGGCCTTGTGGGGTCCTGGGGGAACCCTAGGTATTTTTCACCAGATGGACTTTGGGAACAGGAGAGGGGATGGAGCACTGTAATGGAGGACCTGGAGCCAGGAGGGGAGGTGGTGAGCTTCCCAGGCATCAAGGCAGGCAGCAGGGGGTGGGGGAGGAAGGTGGGTGGAGGGTGGCTGACTCAGTGAGGACCACGCAGGCCAGAGCCCAGAGTCTGGGCAGAGGAGGATTAGGTTGGAGTCGCCTGAAGTCGTTCCAGCCCATCTTGGGTTCAGGCTGAGCCAGGCTGGGCCAGAGGAGAGAGGCCTGGGCTGAGAGCTCTGAGGAAAGTGTGGGCAGGGCGAAGGAGTCTGGTGCGGAGCTCGGGTCACCAGGGCTGGAACCACTGAGCAGTGGAAACTCTCTGTGAAACCTGGCAAGCACCTCCAGGGTGGCCGCTATTCCAACCCACAAACATAGCAGCAACACACTGATTCTCACTGTCTCCAGGGCTGTTTCACCGCGAGATGACTGAGCGTGGCAGCCTTAATCCACAGATGTCTGGGAATGTGACTATAGGGGCCAGAGCGACTGGACAGTGAGTAGTAGCCTTGCATACAGCTGACCTGGGTTCAATCCCCAGCACCACATATCGTCCCCCTTGTACTGCCAAGAGTGATCCCTGAGCAGAGAGCCAGGAGTTAGCCTTGAGTACCACTGGCTGTGGTCTAATCCATTCTCCCCTCAAAAGTCTAAAAATATTACCCAGGGGTGGAAAGATAGTGCAGAGGCTAAGGCTTCACACACGGCCCACCCAGTTGGCTCCCCAAGCAAATCATAGTGGTCAGGCACTGCCCCCCTGAGCACAATGCCAGGAGGAAGCCTTAAGCACAGCCGGCTGTGGCTCACAAACAAAAACAAGCCAACAAACAAACTAACCTATCCACGTGCATTAGAGCTGTACAGAGGAGTAGGGAACAAAAAGCACAACCACAGCAAACCTTCCCCTTCTATCCCTATGTGCAAACAGACATATGTTTGCATATGTCTGAGTGCTGTGTAAACACTCCTGTGCTCAGCCCGTTTCATGGCTAAGGACATGTGGGTCAGAGAGGTCCACGGGCACTGCAAGGTCACACCGTCCAGGTAACCAGGCACAGGGAGAGCCCAGTGGCCAGAGTGCAAAGGCCTGTCAGCACAGAGCCCTGCCCCGTGCTGGCCCCATGCTGACCCTGAACGCACAGTGCTCTCACCCTCCTCTGGCACTTTGCAGCTAGTGAGCCTCCCTCCCTCCAGGAGCACCGTCACCATGTCCCAGACTGCGTGTCCGTCTGTCTGTCTGTCTGTCTGCTGGCTCGTCTCACTGACGCTCGTGTCTGTGTCACGTCATGCTGTGAGCTGAGGGTGGCAGAAGGAGTGTGGCAGAGCGAGTCATTGGGTGGGCCCCTGGTGAGCCTCTGTGTCCAGGTTCCAAATGACAATGACGAGCAGAGGGCCCTTCAGAGGGTCAGGCCACCGGAGTCACCGCTTGCCTTGGTGTTCTGACGCCCACCGGGCTTTAGTGCCTCTCCACCTACTTGGTTCTGAGGCCACAGGCTGGCTGTGCGGGGACTGAGAGCTCGGAGGACAGTGCTTGCCACACCTCCCACCCCCGTTTGCAGCTGGCCTGAGTATCCACTGCGCACTCTCCAGCTGTCCCTCTCCCCGGGGTGGGCCCAGCCACACCCACAGCAAAGCCAGCCTCTGGGTGGGAGGAGCCGTCAGCTGCCATCCAGCTGTGCGTGCTCCTTGCTGATGGCGGGGAGCCCCATCTGCACATGCAGGGAGCACGCAGACACAGACTGAGGGGCCTGAGCACTAGCGTGTTCTGCCCTGCCGCCTCCATGGTGTGAGCACTGGAGCCTGAGCCCTGGGCACAGATGGCCTGGCCTGCTCTGACTTTGCCAAGGAAAAGGGAGACCCAGAGCCCGAACATGTGTGTCATGTGCGTGTGTGCATGTGTGTGTGTTTGTGTGTGACACTTGTATGACTGTGTGTATGCATGTGTGTGCATGTGCACACATTGAGAATGCCTGTGCATGTTTCTGTGTGTGCATGTGTGTATTGCATGTGCACGCGTGCACACATGAGTGTGTGTTTGCATGTGCGTGTGTGGTCAGAAGTGCAAGTATGCCTGTGCATGTGTGTGTGTGTGTGCGCGTGTTTGCATGTGTGTGCACAAGTGTGTGTGTATGTGTGTGTGTGTGTGTGTGTGTACACGTGTACACGTGCGAGTGTGCCTGTGCGTGTGTGCTGGGGCAGGCAGCAGTGTGTGTGCTTGGGCGTTGAGGAAAAGCACGAGTAGCTCCAGAGCCTCTGAGCTTGCAAATGGACACAGTGGACCTCACAGAAGCGGCTTGAAGAACTTGGCAGCCTTTGCCTCCACAGGAAATGGGCGATTCCCAGCAAAGGACCCTCCGAGATCCCTGGTTCTGCAGCGCCCTCTTGTGGCCAGACGGAGCATGAGGGTCGGGAACGCCTGTCCATGCCAGGTCACCAGACAAACTCAATCTTCCAGGACTGAGTGGGACAAAGGGAAAGTACGAGACAGCAAAGAACCCAGGCTAGGTCACCTCAGCTTTAGGGCAGCGTGGGGAGCTCGTGTGTGTGCTATGTACACATATGTGTACAACATACGTGTACACTGTATGCAGTGTATACATGTAAATACTTGTTTTATATATGCATTATATGAAACATGAAAATATGTATTTATTTCATTTATATGAAACAAATATATGCATTTTTTTCATTTGTGCACGGCGTTCTTGTGCGTGCTATATGCACATGTGTACACATGCATGAGATATGTATGCATGTGCAATGTACATTGTTTATGCATGCATGTGTGTGCATGTAGTGTGTGCAACACACTACAAATTAGAACAGCCCTGAGCTCCTCTGCCCCGGATAGGGACCATGCTTCCCCAAACCCCTCCCCAAGTCTGATGGAGAGCAAGACAGATTCCAGGGAAAGGCTGGGTTCGAGGCCGTGTGCCCTCAATCTGGTTACTCCACACCACTGAGCTCAGGTCTCTCCAGGCCGTGGTGCCAGCATGGCTGGCCAGCAATGAAACACAGTCATGCCTGGGGTCCCCCCACCCCCTAAGTCAAACTTCCCAAATGTGTCGCTTCCAACCCCAGAAGAGGCTTTGCAAGGCACCATCACCCTCTGTCCTGCCCACTGGCCTGCGTGGGGCCAGCGAGACCACAGCTGGCCCCCGGCCTCCTGGTCCTCCCGAATCTGGAAGCCGAGGCCCTTCTCTGAGGGTGCTATCCAGTCCTGGGGTGAGATCTATCCTCTCACGAGGGCGCCCCAACTTCCCCAGTCACCATCCCCTCTCCTCACTGCTGGACTTGGAAGACAGGGCCCCACCAACTTGTTTCTTGTCATCTGTGAGGTTCTCCTGCTCCTCCCTGTGCATTGCCCCATGTCTCTGGGCCAGATGCCCCCCACAGGGCCCCATGCACTTACAGGGGTATTGACACCCCGGACTTAGGGGCATCTGAGAGCCACCTGGCCCAACAACCTCCTGAGCTACCCGGGAGAGAGTGAGAGGAGACGTGAGGGGCCCCCGGGCCTGTGGGAGGCAGGTGGGAAACTCTCAGCTGGCTCTGAGGGGTGCGGCCAGCCCTGTCTGTCTCCCTGAGTTCCGCTAGGACAGGCTGTTCTCTCCCTTGGGGAGCAGGTTGAGCTTTTATTCCGGGGAGGGGGCACACCTGGCTGTGCTCGGGGCTTACTCCTGGCCCTGGGCTCAGGGATCACTCCTGATGGGGCTCTGGGGAGCGATGGGGGAACCAGGAATCCAAACAGGCCGGAGCCTGGAAAGCCTCTACCCGCTGCACTATCTCTGGCTCCAGGAGTAGGTTTGGGAGCAGACACCAGGCCCAGGTCACATTCCCCGTCATCAGAATCAGGGTTTCCGGGAGTGGAACCCGGGAATCTGCACTCACAGACCCTCCCCAGAGAGACAGAGAGAAAGAAGGCAACTTGATGGCTGGCCAGAGGGAGGGCCGTGAGCAAAGACAAAGCAAAGACAGCGCAGGGGCAGCCGGCACTGCTCGTGGGACACGTCTTGGCCCTTCCAATTGCTTGGCAGTTTTCACAGGACATGTTGGGTCAGGGAAAGCGCTAGAAAGTCTGTGCTGGGTTGACAGGTCCAGAACCTCTGCTGTTGGGGGCCCAGGTAGCGGGATCTGGGAGTGGCTGCCCCCAACCTGGTCCCCAGATGGCAGAGCTGTGGCATCAGGGGTGTCCCTGGAACTGAGAGAGGGAAGAGACCAACTCTCTGCCAACACAGCAGCTGTCTACTGGCAAGTCCAGGCTCCCAGCACCGCACTCTGAGTTGCCGTCCACATCCCGGGCCCTTGGGGGACCGTGTCTCCCTCCATGCAGAGGGCTAGGTTGGTGTGCTGGGGCAGGTCCAGTGAGCTGGCAGAGGCTGGGCTGGGTAGGGCCAGCAGGAGCGGCCCTAGGAGAACCCGTGGGAGACCTGGAAGTTGACCTGCTCACAGCGGCCCTGGGGTACCTTGACCAAAGCCAGGGACCTGCAGTGCCCAGGAGTTGGAGAGGAGGGGGAACTGCCCCAGGCGCCCCCACCCGGAGCTGACGCCAGATGGCTCCTGAATCCTGAGATAGGAACCCCAGAGCAGGGGACCCAGGGCCAGCCCTTGGCTTCCTGCAGCAAGCCCCACCCGGACCCAGAAGGAGGAAGCCAGGCTGCAAGCTCCCGCAGCCAGCAGCAGAGTGGGGGTGCCCTGCTGCATCTTGGGGGGCCGGGGGCACTCTGGGCCCTGACACCTCAACTTCATGCCGGCCTGGGGCTTGCCATGTACCTGTCTAAATATATCACTTTCCTGACATCGGGCTCCCAGACCCCCAGAAGAATCTTTCCCACCCGGACCCTGCCCCTCGCCCCTCAGCGGCCGGCCTGTCACTGGGGTTCTCTGTGCTTTGAGGGTCAGCAGCCCCAGGCCCGGACAAGCGGTTCGACTGCCTGGCCCAGAGTGTCCGGGAAGGAGAGACGTGTAAAGGCAGACTCCAGCCGGGCAGAGACAGCAAACCGCCCCCGACAGTACTTACAGGAGGACGGGGAAGAACTGATTCTTCCCCAGAACCTCCGATTCACAGGCTGCCAGGCTGGGAGAGGCCTTGGGGCTCACGGAGCCTAACTTCCTCCTCGAGCAGGTGGGGAAACTGAGGCTGTGATGAACAAAGCCAGGCAGCAGCACATCAGGTGCTCTGATGGTCACTCTGTCCCCCCATCCGGCATGGACTCGGGTGCTGCACTCTGACCTCCCCAGCGCCCTTTTGGGCTCCCAGGCACAGCCCCTGGTCCCTGCAGGCTGCAGGCTCCTGAGGGCCTTATCCTGGTCCCTATCAGCTGCCCGGGCTATGTGCATGCCTGACCCATGACAGACCTTCTCCTCCCTGGCCTGGAGGCCAAAGGCCGTCCTGCATAAAGAATGGCCAGGTGCAGCTCAGGAAGTGGCCGGGCGAGGGTTGCGGGGCTGGAGAGAGCACAGGGGTGAAAGCGCTGGCCTTGCACAGAGCCAGCCTGGACTCTATCCCCGGCACCACACATGCCCCCGAAGCCCCTCCAGGAAAGAGCTCTGAGCACAGAGCGAGGAGTAAGCCTGAGCACCACTGCGTATGGCACAGACCCCTTCTCCCTCCAAAGGAGAGTCAGACTAAACAATGCTAGTTTCAAATTAGAAGCCCCACGTTTGAGCTGAGTTTGTGAGAACCCGACAGAGACTCCGACTCTGAGAATGGGAAGCACAGGCGTGGCTGTCACCCTTTTTTAAATTTATTTTATTTTATTGAATCACCGTGAGAAAAATGCGAAGCTTTCAGGTTTAAGTCTCAGTCACATAATGATTAAACCCCCATCCCTTCACCAGTGCACATGTTCCATCACCAAGAACCCCAATCTACCCCCTCCTGCCCCCCAACCTGAGTGGCTAATGATTTTCACTTTATTCTCTCTATACTTCGAATACATTCAATATTTCAATAGAGAACTCACAATTATTATTTGGAATTTCCCCCTCACAGTCAAGCCTGCTGAAAAGGCATCATTTAATGATTTCTTTTCCATTGCTGAGAATGAAGACTCTATATGCTCGTGGCCTCTCGGTTTTGGATTGCTGGTATTTTAGCTCAGTTCACAGTCTAGATGCATTTCTGTAAGAAGCAGCTCTGGGTGCCAAAATGGGTTAGAAGACCTCTCGGATCATAGTCTTTAAGGAGCAGAGGGTCTGTTTCGCGCGCGGCAGCTCCGGATCTCATCTGCGCACAGAGCGTGCCAGTAAACCCCCATCCCCTGATTGCCTGCGAGCCACGTCACTGCAAACTCATACCTCTGGGTTGGGAGTCTTAGAAGTTGGGGCTCGCCACGTGCCTGTCACCCTTTCTTTACCAGGGTTAACAAGAGGCAAATAGCAAGTATCTCTATACTCGAAAATGTAAGTGAAATCTAATTTCTCCCCTCCTATATTTGTCATCATAAAACTGAATTTCTAATGAATTCATAATACATAAAGTCACTTAGCACAAAGCCAATGTTCTATAAATATTTACTCTCATCCTTATTTACCAGAAAGGACAAGAGACTCTGCGGTAACGTTCCCAGAGTCAGCGCCTGAGAACAGGTAGAGCAACCCTCACCCCACACTCTGCTTCCCCCAAAGAAAGCGAAATGAAAGTCTCAAAGAAATCGAAATGATTCCAGATCATTTCATTGCACACGGTAATGCGGTGCAGCTTCAAGGAAAGCCACTGAAATCCAGAACAGAAGAACGTGTGACCCACCACGCCTGGCTTCCAGTAAGCAGTGACCAGGCCCCCCGAGAAGCCTGGCCCTGGGAGTCCTACCTGGGAGAAAGGTCATCACTAGATGCTGACCCAGGAAGGCCAGAGAGGATGAACTTAGACGGGTTTCAACAAGCCGTAAATGTGCTTAGCAATGTAAAAACTAAAGGGGAGTGCTGGGGAGAAAAAGGAAACAAACAATCAGAGAAGGAAAACACAGGAACAGTAATTTTAAAATACACTGGATAAGGGTAACAGCAATTCTGGGTCCTTTGATTTTCAATATGATTCTTACTTCTATTTTGGCACTTGAACCACACCCAGTGGCGCTCAGGGCTTACTCTTTGCTTTGCATTTAGGCATCACTCTGCGGGGCTCAGGGGGCTCTGAGGGTGCTGAGGATGGAACCTTAGGCAGCTGCATGCAAGGCCAGCGCCTACCTGTTTATCCGCCTCGGGCCTTCAATTTGAATTGTATGTTGTTTTTAGCCCGTTTCTTTCTTTTCTTAATTTCTCTTTTGTTTTGTTTAGTTTGTGGGTCACAGGAAGGAAGTACCTTAACCTCTGCCCTATCTCCCAGTCCCTCAATATAAATTTTATATTTATTTATTCATTTATATATTTTTATTTTATTTTATTTTATTTTTGGTTTTTGGGTCTCACCCGGCAATGCACTGGGGTCACTCCTGGCTCTTCACTCAGGAATCACCCCTGGCGGTGCTCAGGGGACCATATGGGATGCTGGGATTCGAACCCGGGTCGGCCGTGTGCAAGGCAAACGCCCTACCCGCTGTGCTATCGCTCCAGCCCCAATATAAATTTTAGAATCAGCTTTTCAATATCAAACAACTGCTGGAATCTTGATTTAGATGATAATAATGCATTTCTGCCCTCCAAATCAGGACACTTAAAAACACAGCAATTCAAACTATTAGCATTGAAGCACAGAATCAGAGGGAAGAACAAAGAACAAAGTCAGTGGCCTGTGGAATAATACCAAACAGCCATTTTCTGTGAAATTTAATTTCCAGGGAGAAAGAAAGAAATAGAAGTAATGGCTGGGCCAGAGCAGCAGTACAGCAGGTAGGGTGCTTGCTTTGCTCTCAGCAGACACGGGTTTGTTCCCTGGACATCCCAGATGGTTCCCTGAGCACTACGAGGAGTGATCCCTGAACACAGACTCAGGAGTAAGCCCTGAGCATCGCTGGGTGTGGCCCCAAACAAAACAGAAATGGTTGAAATTTGTCCAGATTTGATTGAACCTTTAAGCCCATATATCCAAGAAATTTAATGAACTCCAAGTAAAAGAAACAAAAGAGAACTATTTCTTAGAAATGCTTCATGGTTTTCAGTGGCTAGAGCTTGTCCCAATTTTCCTAAACTTACTCTCAACCACTTCAAGTTTCTTTAAATTTTGTTTAAATTCTTTATTGTTTGTTGTTAGTCAATAGAATACAATTGATCTTTGCAGAGCGGTCTTATATCCTAAATGCTGTTGAAGTGACAAAGAACAGAAGGAAGAACTAAAACCACGAAACTTAGAGATCACATAGGTGCATATGGGCACAGAAAAACCCACAGAGAAAAACCCCGTCCGAGCTGAGCCAGACCCCTTCTCTCAGGGGCTGTGACAAGCCTTTCCAGATGACTGTCCCTCTAACTCGGGGCCTCTCGCTTCCTCTTCCATTCTGAGTGACAGCAGCCAGACCACAGGCCCTATGGCGGAAAATGCTGGGTGCAGAGGCGCCAGAGAGATGGTACAGGGGTAAGATGCTTGCTTTGAGACACCCAACCGTGATTCAATTCCCAGCATTTCATATGATCCCTCCAGGCCCGTCAGGAGGGATCCAAGAGCACAGAGCCAGGAGAAATCCCTGAGCACCGCTAGAAATGGTCTAAAATACAACAACATTAAAAAAAATTTTTTTTAAATTCTTTTTTATGAGGGGGCACAGCCAGAGATGCTCAGGGGTTGTCTCTCCTGGCTCTGCACTTAGGACTTACTCCTGGCAGTGCTTGGGGACCCTATGGGATGCTGAGGCTCGAACCCTGGTTGGGCATCTGAGAGGCAAGCACTTTCCTCACTGCACTATCTCTCTATCCCCTTAAAAAAATGCTTCAAGAATGATAGAGTACCTGAGCAGAGAGAGAGAGAGAGAGAGAGAGAGAGAGAGAGAGAGAGAGAGAGACACAGACAGACAGACAGACAGACAGAGAACAGAGGTCTGCATGGGGCCCACCTGGGTTCTGTTGCTTGCACTGCATATGCTCCATTAAGCACTTCCAGGAATGATCCCCGAGCACTGATGGCCTTGGCCCAGATTTTCTGCCCCCCCCCCCACCCCAATGATACAATGTGTGGCAGCCTGGCCCCAGGCCCCAGGTGTAGGGCGGGATCCAGACTAATAGGTCTCCTCCCACCCCAGGGGCGAATAATAGCATCTGCTGTATTGAAAGAAACCTTAGATACTCAAATATGTACCTGAGTATGCCTGGGTTTGTTATTGGGGGTGGGGGTGGGGGGCAGAGGAATAAAGAGGCTGCCAGGAAGTATCACAGGAACATAAGCCTGACTGAGCATATGGGTGGTGCTAAGGAGGGAACAGTCTGCACCAAAATTATCAATCACCAGACGGCAGGCCAGGGCTGGGAGTGAAGGAGCACGGGCTGGAAGTGACACAGAGATGGGGGTTGGGGGGCACCTTGGACATGGGGGGCAGTAACGTGGTGCATCAATACCAGAAAGTTGAGAACTCTGCAACACATCATCTCAACTACAAGAAGAAAAAAAGTTAAAGGAAGGAGGGAGGGAGGAAGGGAGTGAGGGAGGGAGGAAGGGAGGGAGGAAGGAAGGAAGGAAGGAAGGAAGGAAGGAAGGAAGGAGGGAGGGAAGGAGGGAAGGAAGGAGGGAAGGAAGGAGGGAAGGAGGGAAGGAGGGAAGGAAGGAGGGAAGGAGGGAAGGAAGGAGGGAAGGAGGGAAGGAAGGAGGGAAGGAAGGAGGGAAGGAGGGAAGGAAGGAGGGAAGGAGGGAAGGAAGGAGGGAAGGAAGGAAGGAAGGAAGGAAGGAAGGTGGGAAGGAGGGAAGGAAGGAGGGAAGGAAGGAGGGAAGGAGGGAAGGAAGGAGGGAAGGAAGGAGGGAAGGAAGGAGGGAAGGAAGGAAGGAGGGAAGGAGGGAAGGAAGGAGGGAAGGAAGGAGGGAAGGAGGGAAGGAAGGAAGGAAGGAAGGAAGGAGGGAAGGAAGGAGGGAAGGAAGAAGGGAAGGAAGGAGGGAAGGAAGGAGGGAAGGAAGGAAGGAAGGAGGGAAGGAAGGAGGGAAGGAAGAAAGGAAGGAAGGAGGGAAGGAAGGAGGGAAGGAAGGAAGGAAGGAAGGAAGGAAGGAAGGAAGGAAGGAAGGAAGGAAGGAAGGAAGGAAGGAAGGAAGGAAGGAAGGAAGGAGCACACCCGGGTGTGGCCCCCAAACCAAAACCAAACCAAAAAAGACCGTGGATGTTCAGTATGCAGTGATCTTGAAATTTAGGAAAGTTGTTGGGTTTGACATCCGTAAAGGTCAAGATTAGAATATATCGGGGCTTGTAATTAGGAGTAGGGCTGGGTGATGGTTCAGAATTGTGCGGGGTTGAGGGTGCTGTGCCTAGGAGGCAGAGTCCACACCCAGCCCAGTCCTAATCTGCCCTTGGCAGGAGCAGGGGACGCTGGGGAACACCCGGACTGGGCCGGGGGGGGGGGGGTGGGGGGGGCCGGGCGGGGCCTTGGGACTGGGCGGGACCGGGGCTTGCCTGGAGGGAGCAGGGTCGGGCGGAGTCGGGGGCGCGCCCAGGGGTCGGAGGCGGGACTCGGGACCAGGACAGCGAAATGACAGGGCGTGGTGGGAAGGGCCGAGGGGGCGAAGTCTGGGCGGGGCCGACGCTAGGGGCGGGGCCGGAGAGAACTGGGCGTGGCTACGTGTCGAGGGGCGGGGATAAGAGCGGGCCGAGGCCAGACTCCGCGTGGCACAGCGCCCAGGGGCGGGCGGAGATTGGGGATGGGGCTTGGGGGAGTGGGCGGGGCCACTTTTCGGGGGCGGGGCCGGGGCGGGGCCATCCGGCAAGGGCCAGCCGAGACCTCTGAGCTGAGACTTCATTCCTAGCGCCGCGCTAGCGGGCCTGGACCCTGATGCTGTTGGTTCACATCCTGTCTGCGGGCCCTGAGGCCGCGGGGTCCAGGCAGAGTCCAGACAAAGGCCACCTGGTGAGCGGGGCGCGGAGCCGCCTTGGACCTGCCCCGGGGGCGGCGGGTCGGGGTCTCGGCTGAGCCCCGCCTGCGGTGTGGGGAGGCGGGAGGGTCCCGGGGAGGCTTGGCGTTGCCGGGCCGGCCTCACGCGCTCCCGCAGGTGTTCCGGGTACAGGTGCGGTGCGGCGGGCGCAGACACACGCTATTGAGGCGCTACAGCGACTTCCACGCGCTGCACCGGCGGGTGAGGTGCCCTAGGACCCCGACTGGCTCCTGCCCCGAAGCCCTGGGACAGCCTGGCCCCCACCCTCCCGCGGTCCTGAGGCTTGGGGAGGGAGGGGGCGCGTCCCAGCCCGCCCTGCCCTTGGCCCCCGAAGCTGGCCGCCTGCCCCCGCCCCACCCCCTAGCATCTGCACGGGTGTCTGATGGGGACCTCTTGGCAGATCAAGAAACTGTACCAAGTGCCTGACTTTCCCTCCAAACGCCTGCCTGGCTGGAGAAGCAGAGGGCTGGAGCAGCAGCGGCTGGGCCTGGAGGCCTACGTGCAGGTGAGGGGGGTGCCTGGGGGCTGATAGCCTGGTGCGTGTGGGGTTCCCGGGGGGCCTATATGCAGGGCTGTGTGTGTGTGTGTGTGTGGGGACGTTGGAAGGCACCTGGGAGCCTAGTTGTGTGGGGTACCTGGGGGCCCACATCCAGGTATTGTGGGGGATGCCACTGCAGGGGGGACACTGGGCAGGGCGTGGGGATGGGGAGGGGCAAGTCACTCACTGCCCCCAGCGTCTTTGCTGGAGTGACATGGGCCTGAAAATCCCGAGTTGCTGAGACTGAGGGGCAGGCAGGTGCGGGGCAGGGGCAGCTGCCTCTCTCCAGTCTGGGTGCCCCGTGCACTGCTTTGGCAGGATGGGACAGGCTTGACTGTCCCCATGTCAGAGAGTCTCGGAGGAGGATGTGCAAAGTCCCTGGGACGGATTCAGTGCTCTTGTCCTGGAAACCCCGATCCTTTAGGGTGTGGGGTCACACCCAGCTGTGCCCAGGGGCTACTCCTGGCCCTGTGCTGGGTACGGACCCCCTCCTGCTCTGAGGGGCTCTGGAAGGCCCCTGTGTGAAATGGCCCAGCTGGCTGCTCACTGTCCTCCAGGGCATCCTCTACTTGAACCGGGAAGTGCCCAAGGAGCTTCTGCAATTCCTGGGTCTTCTGCAGTCCCCCGCAGACCCCGAGACCAGCAGCTGGGGGTGAGTGCCTTCTAGGTCCGTGGCTTGGCAGAAGGGCCAGGTGTTGGGGGTGGCAGGCTAGGGGCTGTTATCTGCTCCCCTGACCTGATCTGTCCCCGATAAATCAGCAGCCCTTAGAGGTGGTTCCACCACTTAGTCTTGCCCCTTTCTTGACACCCACCCCCAGGAGCTGATTGCTTCTCCTTTTGGCTCTGGGGAAGTTTCTGCCTGGTGACAGCTGGCACTGTGACCTGCGCCTGTCTGCTGCTGCCCCCTGGTGGCCATCCGGGGAGACGGCATGTCCTGCTGGCCACAACTTTCCTGTCCCCCTTTCCTGGGTGGGTCCCTGGTTAGGTGATCCCTGAGTCCAGCAACAGGAGGCCCGACCCCACCCTCCGCTCCATGACTCATGGGCTCTTGCCTTCCTAGCGCACAGCCGTGCCATCCGCCTGTGCTAGGCTTTGGCCTGGATCCCTATGTCCGCGGCCCCACTCCAGGTGAGTAGGTACCTGCCTTAGGAGTCGTGTTTTAGGGTCCAGGTGCACAGAGGAGGGGGAGCCTTACATTGTGGAGGGGTTGGCACCACACTCGGCAGTGCTCAGGAATCACTCCTGGCAGGGTCGGGGGACCATACGTGGTGCAGGACAATGCATGCAAGGCAGGTACCCTCCCTGCTGTCCTATGGCTCCGGCCCGCCTTCCCATCAGCTCCCGCTGCTCCCCTGGGTGTCAGGTCCCTGCTCCTGCGTCCCGAGCCCGCTTGAGGGTCCCCCGGAGAGCATGTGTGGGGAATGGGCGCAGCTTCCCCGTCTCTGGGTCCCAGCAGCCCAGCAGTACGAGCTGAGCTGAGTGCCAAGGCTTTGTCCAGGGTGGCCAGCTGCCCTCACCCCATGGGGCTCAGCCTCTGGGCCCCTCACGGTCGTTCCCTCCCACAGAGCCACTGCCCAGCGTGGTGGTCCGAGGCGTTCTCCAGGGCCTCTACGACAGCCTGCCCGACAGCCAGCCAGAGGCTCGAGGCCACTGACCCCGGAAACAGGCCACCGTCAGCACCGTCACATGCCCCTGTCCTAGCAGCCCAGACAAGGGCAGGGCCACTGTCCTCTAGGTCTGGGCCTGGGGTTTAGCCCCCAAGGCCCAAGATCAGCAGCAGCCCAGGTCCTGTGCAGGACTGGGGACAGGGTGAGGGGACAGGGTTGCTTCGAGGGGGTCCGACTGCTTCGAGTGGGGGTTACTCCTTCACCCCGAGCAGCTGGGTGAGGTGCAGCTGGAGGCAATTTAGACGTGAGGAGCCAACAGTGTTCCTGGGGGACAGCCTGGGGTGGTCCCTGGGGAGAGTGGAGGCTGAACCCCCAGGGACAGGCTGGGTCGGAGTGCAGGGGCACTGCAGGTCCAGGAACCCGGCCCCCACACAGGGTTTCTTGGTTTTTGTTGTCTTTTATTTTTTTTAATTATTATTATTACTGAATCACTGTGAGGTACAGTTATAGACTTAGAAACTTCTGTTTCAGTCATACAATGATTGAGTACCCATCCCTCCACCAGTGCCCATCTTCCACAACCAAGGATCGCAGCATCCCTCCCAACCCCCCACCCCAACCCATCCACCCCGCCCAACCTCTGTGGCAGGGCATTCCTGCCTCTCATTTATTTTGCTCTCTCTCCTTTTGGGTGTTGTGATTTGCAATAGAGGTATTAAGTGGCCATCATGTTCAGTCTATAGTTTATTTTCAACCTGCCTCTCCCATCCCGAGTGGGCCCTCCTAGCACCCTTTACTTAGTGGTCCCTTCTCTATCTGAGCTGCCTTTTTCCCCAGCATGTGAGGCTGGCTTCTAAGCTGTGGAGTAATCCTCCTGGTACTTATCTCTACTATTCTTGGGTGTTAGTCTCCCATTCTGATACTGTATATTCCACAAATGATGCAATCTTTCTATGTCTCTCCCTCTCTTTCTGACTCATTTCACTTAACATGATACTTTCCATGTTGACCCCCCTATATGCAAGTGTCATGACTTCATCTTTCCTAACAGCTGCACTATTGATGTTGTTGTTGTTTCTAACCCACCTTTTATTTATATTGGGCAGGTGGGTTGGAGTTTGTTATAAAACCGCGCCTGGTGGGTGGGTGACCGGGCGTGGGGATGTGGGTGGGGTCTGCTCCCTGGATACCAGCAACACCTAGTGAAACATGGCGCAGAGGCAGTCTCTGCCCTCGGAAGGACCCTGCTGGCTGCAGACACGTGCTCGCAGGAAGTGCTCCCTGCACCTCTATTCCTTGGCGATGGCAAATGGCTTCTCCACCTCGATCTTGCCACAGTTAGCGATGGTCACATCCTTCAGGGGCCGGTCCCGCCCGTCTGTCTTGGTGCTCTCCACCTTGCACACGACCTCCTGGAAGGGGAAGCGGAAGCTGAGGAAGGGCTCCGGAGACCCCGAGCACAGGGAGCTGGAGGCCCCTGGGCCCAGCGCCACTGGGGGCCTCAGCCTTCGGGAGGGTCCCCGAGGCGCAGGCCAGGCTGGGCTTCACAGGGATGGACACAGGCCCCGGGGTTACTCAGAAGTTGGGGTGCACCGAGAGGCTGGCTCCTTCTTCCCGACCCCTCAGCTCTGCCGCCCTGCATGGGTCTGAGTGCGGGGCTGGCTGTGCGGGGTCAACTCTGGCGCTGCCGGGGCCACAGTGCCCCGAGTGCCACCCCCACCTCAACTCACCATGCCCTCGATAACCTTCCCGAACACCACGTGCTTGCCATCGAGCCAGGCGGTCTTGACCGTTGTGATGAAGAACTGGGAGCCGTTGGTGTCTGTGCCCGCGTGGGCCATGCTCACCCAGCCCGGCCCTCAGTGCTTCAGCTTGAAGTTCTCATCAGGGGAGCGTTCGCCATAGATGCTCTTACCTGGGAAGAGAGATCGGGGAGCTTGGTTCCCGGACGAGCAACAGCCGGGTCCTCGGTCTGTGCCGTCCTCAGCCAGCCAGGCGGAGCATGAGGCTCACACACACCTCTGTCCCCTCCTCCCTCTGGTCTGGACATCAAAGCGCTGATGGACGCGGCCCTGGGCAAGGGCTGCTTGAACTTCGCCTCCGGCCATCCCTCGGTGCCCTGGAAGCTCTCACACAGCCCAGTGCGTAAAGACACAAGTCAAACATTCCCGGGACCCTGGTGGAGGGAAGCGGTAGTAGGGGAGGGCCCGGTGCTCGATGCTCGTGCAAGACTCCCCCAAGAGCAGTACTGTAAATCACGGCGCGAAATAACAGTTTAAAAAAATGAAATCTCTCCTGACCATAAATCATAAATTCATTCTGGAAGCCAGAGTTTATGAACAGCCTCTCTGATGGCAGAACTGTGATGGCTTCTACGGAAGGCTCACGTGGGTACTTGCACCTGCTGAGCCCAGTCTGAATCCCCAGCACAACACACTGTCCCTCCCCTAAGCAGGAGAGCACTGGAGGGGGACAGGGGGCAGGTTAGGGGCTGGTACGTGGGCCCCAGAAAGCCAAGTGCCTCTTTCCTAAGAGTGAACAGAAAGGAAAAGTGGAGGGCAGAAGAGACAGTCCAGCGGGGAAGGCGCTTCCTTGCGTGCAGCTGAGGCACTGTTGTCCCTGGCACAGACGGTGGCCTGGATCTGCAGCAAGTGTCACACACCAACCCCGGGAGCCGGGAAACGGCACAGCAGGGACTCCACACCCTGGGACCCGGCTCTGGGATCTCGGCTTCTCCCCACGAGACCCTCTCTGGGCTCCTCACAAACTGGTCCAGCCCCTCCATCACCCCGGACACCCACCAGGGCTTTGGAATGTCACTCAGGACAAGCCCCTGGTCCTGTTCCCGGGTGCTCCATTTCCAGGCCCCCAAGTCTGGCTCTTCGTTTGGGGGATGGTGGGAACTCAGAGGATCGGGTGGTGGTGGGGGGCAATCCCAGGGCCTCCCGTGGGTGACAGTCCATTGGGCTCCACCCGAGCTCACACCTTGACCTTGCCTCACCTTTGCCCACAAGTCCCCAGCCAGGCCGGCTCATCCCTCTCCCTGCCTCGGCCTGAGGCGTGCCCTGCAGGCACCTGACCTACTCCCCCACCCCACAGCTCCGAGCACTGTCCTGGACAGTGAGTGAGCTCAGAGGACTTGCCTCAGAGGCGCTGGGTCCAGTCCTCAAGCTCCTTAGATACGGGACTTGTCCACCCTCTGCACTGGCCTAAGTGCGACCGTCCAGAGACCCCCGGGGCTTCCAAGGAGGATGAAAAACCAGCAAACAGGCTGGAGGGACAGAGCGGGGAGGGTGCTTGCCTTGGGCTCGGTTAATCCGGGTTCAGACCTAGCACCCCACATGGTCCCCGGACTGATCTCCAAGTGCAGAGACAGAAGTAACCCCACCAGGTGGGGCCCTAAACCAAACAAATTATGAGTCTGAACCTTAAATATCTCCTTGGGGCCCATCTGAGTCTCTGGGGCTGGGAGGAAACGGATCTGCTGTGCCAGGGCCGCTGTGCCCTCAGCAGGCACCTGAGTCGGCCCGCCATGTCCAGACGGGGAGAGGGCAGCTGGGAGTCCTCAAGCTCTTGGTGGAGCGTAACTCTGCGTCCCCGCACCCCTGTCCCGAGGGTGCCAGGGCCGTGGAGTGAGATGGGGTGCTGGGACCGGGCCCAGGAGGAGAGTCCAGTGGGCGGGGCCCTTGTACTGCATGTGGCCGACTCGGGTTCGCATCCCCAGCTCCACATACGGTCCCCTGGGCCCCACCAGGAGCCATGGGTTTGTGGTGCCAGAGTGAGAGCACAGCCCGCAGGGCATGTGATTTGCACAAGTCTGACTCAGGTATGATACCAGCACCCCATATATGGTCTCCAAAACACCGCCAGGAGTGATCCCTGAGTACCGCTGGGTGTGGACCCACACCCCTTCCCTGTCACCCCACCCCGAAAGTAAGTTCTAGGGCAGAGAGAGTACAGCTGGGGAAAGCGGTCCCCTCTGGCGCTCTGACCCTCAGTCGGCCCCGTCCCTGGAGCATCCGAGACAGGCCACCCTGGGTGCAGACCGGTCCAGCAGTCTGTGGTTAGGCGGGTAAGGCCAGAGTCGCCAACGCTGGCCGCCTGCCCCTCCTGACTGCTGCTGCTGCGGGCCGGGGGCGTCTCACCCCTCCACACGCCTGCCCTCTGCCAGCATTACCTCCAGTGCCGTCGCCCCGGGTGAAGTCTCCACCCTGGATCCTGAAGCCCTTGATCACATGGTGGAACTTGCTGTTTTTGTAGCCAAATCCTTTCTAGAAAGAAAAAAGGGGGAACAAAGGGCAGGTGAGGAGGCAGCACGGGCTGGGGGACAGGCACACACACACACACCAGAGCTGTTGGGGTCCTGGAGACCCTGGTGGCTGTCAGCTAAGCCAAGGCCCCATCCTCCCCCTTCACCCAGCGCAGAGGGCAGGGTGCGGGCCGTGCAGGCAGCACACCCAGGTTTGATCCCCACACCCACCTGGTCCCAGAGCCCGCCAGCAGTGATCCCTGAATGCAGAGCCATGAGTAAGTTCTGAGCACTGCCAAGAATGGCCCCAAGGAACAAAAAGTGAACCCCACCCCCAATGGGGCTGGAAACAGGCCAGAGAGACAGAACATGAGTAAGGCGCCTGTCTCTCAGGGCCGACCCTGGTTCACTCTCCAGTATCACAGGGGTCCCCCAAGCCATACGGGTCATTTCTGGACACAGAGCCAAGATGAGCCTAGGAGGCTCTGGGCCTCTGGCTCCCTAAGAGTCAGGTTGTGGGACTAGCCCGTGAGCAGGGCACTAGCGCTTCAGGTGGCTGACTCAGGATCAAATCCTCAGCACCTCATAGGGTCCCCCGAGCCACACCAGGCAGGATGGGTTTGTGGAGGCCAGACTGATACAGTTCAGCAGGCAGAGGACTTGCCTTGCTCGAGCTTGACCCAGGCACTCCCATATGGTCCCCTAAGACCCAACAGAAGTGCTCCTGAGAACTGGCAGGTTGGCTCAAGCACCCACCCCACCCCCATCTCAGCCCCCATAAGAATAATTTCTTGGGCAGAGAGCTAGTGCAGTGGGGAAGGTGCTTGTCTTGCATGGGGCTGACCTGGGTTCAATCCCTGGCCCCACATGTGGTTCCCTGAGCTCTGCCAGGAGTGAGCCCTGAGCTCAGAGCCAGGTGGGTGATACCTGAGCCCACTGAGTGAGGCACAAAACCGAAAACCAAAAGGAATAAGCTGTGGCGTGTGTGCAGAGGAAGACAGCAATGGGGCAAAAGGCTGTAGCACGTGAATTACATGTGCAAGTGTGACCCGGCACCTTATCTCTGGGTACAATCCTCAGGCAGGCAAGGAGGGCCCTGGCCCTCAATCACCCGGGGAACCTGTGCCCTAAAAAATGAAAGTGAGCTCACACCAAGGTGTGCAGACATGTATCTGAGGGGGCGGAGGTGATGCGCACATCTGGCCATGCCCAGGGCTGACTGTGGGGCTTGGAAAACCATACGGGTTTCTGGGAATTGAATGGGGTTGGCCACATGCAAGGCAGTGCCCTGCCTGCTGTAATAACGAGCTGCCCCACCCACAGGCTCCAGCCCCTGTATTTTCTTTTCCTGGTTCTGGGGCCACACTGGCAGTGACCAGGGTTTACTCCTGGTTCTGTGCTCAGGAGTCACTCCTGATGGGCTCTGGGGACCATATGGAATTGAGCCAGAGACTGAGTCTGGGTTGGCTGGATGGAAGGCAAATGCCCTCTCCTCTCTGCTGAGCTCCAGCCCCAAGTGTTTTCTTACGGGAGTGTTTATGGGGGAGAGAGGACCCACATCGTTTGGTGCTCGAGGAACCCTGCAGCGATGTGATGCCCAGCATGCTGTATGCCAGGCGAGCGACAGAGCCCTGTACCATCTCTCGAGCCCTCCACAGATATCTTTCCTTTGGTCAGTACATTCTCTTAAAGATGAAAGGTGGAAGCCGAAGAGAGAGCTCAGTGGTAGGCGTTAGACTTGCACTTGGCTGAACAGGGATTGGGAAAGCAAAAAGAAGAGGAGAGAGGAGATAAAAGGAGGGAGGGGAGGGGAGAGAAAGGGAGAGGGGAGAGAGGACAGAAGAGCAGAGCAAGGTGGAGGGGTGAGGAGAGGAGGAGAGGGGAGGGGAAGGGAAGAGAGAGGACCAGAAGGGGAAGGGGAGGGGAGGGGAGAGGAGAGGAGAGAAGAGGAAAGAAGGGTAGGGGGGTAGGGGAGGGGAGAGGAAGGCATCCAGGAAAACAGCTCTGTGGGCTCTTCACAAGGATGGTCCAGGCCTTGGTCCAAGAGCTTCCCCCACCTGAGCTGTTGCCGCTCATCTCTGACGGCCACTTACCTCTTCTGTGGCTAAAGCCCCGACATTATCCACTGTCTTGGGCACAGTCTTCCCGAAGAGACCGATGGCCACCAGGCCAATGTCTTCATCGCCCACGCGCAGGTCAAAGTACACCTGGGGACAGGGGTGCCTGGCACGAGCAGGGGTCTTGCTAGAAGGGGCCTGAGAAGGGGGAGGGGAAGAGGGAAAATGGGCAGGTTGGGGCAGGGAGGGCTGGATGGCTCTGGGGAGGTCAGGCAGCTCAGCCCTCCTGAATGGAAAGGTGGTGACCCTCTTCATGGGCACAGTACTCAAGTTGCTCTAAAAAATGAACCCAAAAACTAAACAAAAAAGCCAGCATTTTTGGTTGAACTAGCTAGTATGGAGCAACTCAAGAATAGATCACCACTGAAGTGGGCTTTGGGCGTTGCAGCTTCCAAAACGTCGGGACACGTGTGTGTTTACCCCAAATAGGATGTTACACAACTCCTGCAGGTCGTGCAAACTTACTGGCACCCACATCCCAAGTCAGTCCCGGTCCCCACCCTGCAAGGCCGGTCTCTTAGACCTGTTTTCCATGGACCTGACTGTGATGTCTGCAGCTTGCCGCCATGTGTGTGTTGTATACAGATGCACGCAGGTTAAGTACGTGCATTTTATAATATGTGCACAGAGAGTGGGTTGGGCCGTGACCTGCAGTGTTCAGGGGCTGCCCTACTCCGCCTCGGGGTCACTCCCCCAGCAGCAGGACTTTGGGGTGCAGGATGGGCCAGTTATCTCGTTTGTACAGAAACCCTCAGGAAGGTCAGGACTAGTTTTCTTATGTCACAGCACGACTTCACAGGTTCACACCCACAGCTGGTGGTGCTTTGTTGCAGGAGGCTACACATGCCTTCTACACTATGGAGCCATGGTAGTATTAAACGTCTTTACAACTTTCTCTTCCTAGTTTTTGGCCACACTCATCTGTGCTCAGGGCTTACACCTGACTCTGCATTCAGGGAACACTCCTGGCGGGGCTCGGGGAACCATATGGAATACCTGGGATCCAAAGCGGGGTCGGCCACGTGCAAGACAAGCATTGTGCCCCGTGTACTACTGCTCAGCCCCATTTTCTTATGCTTTTACTCGGCCAACTATAGAACAGTTTATAATAAAGCTTGTAGGTCATACACAAATGACTGCTTGGGTACCAGGATCAAGCAGCCTGGAATTAAACCTGGACTCTGATAGACATGAGAACTTGAAGCAATTATTTAATCTTCCATATTTTCTTCCCTCGTTTTTACAACAGATTGACATCTCTCAATGTGTGGTGAAAACTGAGAGATGGTGCTTGAGGACATGGGGACTTGAAATATGCTCTGAAGGAACATATTTTCCATATGAAAAAGATTCTGCACTTAGAAACCATGCCGCCATTCCCCACCCCCACCCCCACATCCACCAACTCTGTAAGAAAATATTTGCTCACCTGTTAGACAAAGCACTAATGTCAGAATTTTTAATGAATTTGCAAAACTTAGAAGCCAGAGTGACAGTACAGTGGGTCGGCATTTACCTTGCATGTGGCCGACCCAGTTTGGTTCCCCCACATCTCATATGATCCCTGAGCCCAGCAAGAGTAATTCTGGAGAGCAGAGCCAGGACTAACTCTTGAGCATGTTGTGTGTGGCAACCCCTCAAAAAAATTCAAGAAAGAAAAAAGCAAAAAAAAAAAAAAATTAAAAAGCAAAAGAATTTGAAAAAGTGACCAAAAAACACCTTGTAGAGCTAAATAGACACTTCCTCAAATCAGACATACAGGTGTTATATTACAAAGTGCTCATTTGGGGCCGAGAGAAGTCACCAAGGTTAAGGTGATTATACCCTTGATTTGATCCCCTGAGCACAGAGCCAGGAGTAGACCCCGAGCATTGCCAGGTCTGAACAACCCCACAACCCCTTCGCAAAGTGTTCTGGAGAGATGGTACAAGAATTAAGGCACTTACCTGGCATATGACTAACCCTAGTTTGCATCCTCAGCACTTATGATCCCCCAAGCACTGTCAGAAGAGGACCCTGACCACAGAGCCAGGAGTAGCACCCAAGTCTTAACAATAAAAAACAAAAGCACTTTCCACCACTTATCAGAGAAATGCAAATCCAAAGGAGAGCTGGTACCTCACACCAGTGAGAATGGGCACATCCAAGAACGGAACCAACCAGTGCTAGAGGGAGGTGGTGAGACAGGAACCACCCAGAGAGGTGGGCATCATCTGACTCTGCCCCAGTGGGAGACACTACAGCAGAGCCTTTCTCAAAGGTTAAAATTAGACTTTCAGGGCTGGACACGCAGTTTAAAGGAGCACAACGTGGTCTCCTGTGCACAACTGCCAGACAGTCTGAGAGACGAGCAGCCCCGCACCAGAATATGGCCCCAAACGAAAAGAGTGGCTGAAACATGACCCAGCTCTTTCATTCCTTGGCATCTACCCGCAAAGCCCAAAAACACTAATGTGAAAAGACATTTGGACGTGAGTTCTTCTGCAGCAGTGTTCAGAATAGTCACAATCTGGAAACACCCGACTGTCGAAGAACAGGTGACTGAATAAAGAAACTGTGGCACATACATATACATACATATATATACATATATATACACACATATACATATACATATACACAATGGAATTCTATTTATCTATTGGGCAAGAGGCAATCTTGCACTTCACGGCAACTTAGATGGAACTGCATGTTATCATGGTAAGCAAAGTGACTCAAAGAAAGAACTAAGACGAATGATCGCTCCTATGTGGAGTATTGGGCAACCAACCACAAGACTGCTTACAGCACAGAGCGTCTGAGCAGCACTGAGTTGACTACGGGCAGCGGGGGCAGGTGGGTGAGAGAGGGGAGTTGGAGACCTTTGGGTAGGGAGGCTGATACTCGGGGGGTGGGTGTGGGGTGGCAACTATACATTCCCGAAATAGTGATATCAACAGATTGTAAATCATGGTGCCAAGTTAAGAGAAAGAAAAAGCCCCCCCCCCCCATTTAAATCGCTTTTTGTTTTGGGGTCTCTCCTCGCTCTGCACTCAGGGATCACTCCTGGCAGGGCTTGGGGGTCTGATTCCAGGACTGAACCTGGGTTGGCCATAAGCAAGGCTTGTGCTGTAATCTGTCGACCATTTCTCTAGTCCCACTTTCTAACTGCTTATTAGTTTTTGTCACACCACTAGAAGGATAATGTTCTCTCCTACTGATTACTCATCTATTATTAGATTTCACGGCAGAGCCTGTGGCATATTTGATATGCCAAAAACAGTAACAAGTGTCACAATGGAGATGTTACTGGTGCCCGCTCGAGCAAATGCATGAACAACGGGATAACAGTCCTACAGCCCTACAGTGCATTATTAGATTCAAATTAAATGACAGTTTCTTAATCCCATTTTTATTTGTTGTTAACAGCTTTCTTTTATTTGTTGTTTTCTTTTGTTTTGGGGCCACGCTTGGCAGTCCTCAGGGATTATTCCTGGCCTGTGCTCAGGGAGCACTCCTGATGGGACTCTGAGGACCCTATGCTTACCCAATTTCCTCTTTGATAAGAACACAGTCCTTTTGGGTATGATGTCCTCTGAATCTTAACGTTACCTGACATGTGGGTGTCAGGATATAAACACTTGTGGGTAGGGACAGAGAGATTTACGGTGGTTAAGTGCGTGCCTTGTGGTGTCAGTGAACCTGGATTCTATCCCAAGCACCCCATGTGTGATGCTCCAATCCCCACCAGGAAGGAAGCCGAGTACAGAGATATGAGTAAGCTGGGAGGACAGCCAGGTGTAGCCCCAATACAGTAAACAGCAATAAATGGGTTAAGGAGTAAGTGGACTATTGTCTATATAAACTAGAATTATTTTTAAAGTGTATTTTGTATTTGACCCCAAAACAGAGGTAAAAAACAAACTGACTCAAATGTAACTACCTCAAACTTGAAACCAGGTGTATACAATGAGCATCCCTCTACTAATGAGAAGACAAATTAAGAAAGAATTGGAGCGATAGCACAGCTGTTGGGCATTCGCCTTTCACGTGGCCAACTCGAGTTCGATTCCTCCGCCCCTCTCGGAAAGCCCGACAAGCCACAGAGAGTATCGAGCCCGCGTGGCAGAGCCTGGCAAGCTACCCGTGCGTATTGGATATGCCAAAAATAGTAACAATTAGTCTCTCAATGAGAGATGTTACTAGTGCCTGCTTGAACAAATCGATGAGCAATGGGATGAAAAGTGACAAGTGATTTTAAGTTAACTGATCTGATAAGGATTAGCATCCAATAGATAAATTCTTTTTTAATTCTTTTTGCTATTTGGGTCATACACAGTGATGCACAGGGGTTATGCCTGGCTCTGCACTCAGGAATTACCCCTGGCGGTGCTTGGGGTCCCATATGGGATGCTGGGATTTGAACTTGAGTTGGCCATGTGCAAAGCAAATGCCCTACCTGCTGTGCTATCGCTGCAGCCCCCTCATTCATATCCTTTAATAGCAAGCAAAAAATAACAAAACTGGCAGTGTATTTTTTGAACTGGAGAGAGTACCGCAGATAGGGTGCTTGCATGCAGCTGACCTGATTTCAGTCACTGGCATTCCCCATGGGTCTCTGACACCACCAGGGTTCATTCGGGCGTGCAGAGCCAGGAACAGCCCCTAAAAATCCTTGGGTATGGTCCAACTCCCCCCAACCCCATAAATTGTGAGTGGATTTTAATGAAAAAATAAAGTATAGAAATGGTGAATAAGTAAAGGATTTTTTGAAGCTTACTAATCTCCTGAGAAATGCAAAGAGAAAACTGACAATATAATAAAGACTTACTGCTCAGTGAGAGCAAACCCTGAGCACAGCTGGTTGGAAACACCTGAAAAAATAACAATAAAATAAGCAGCGATAAAATAAGCACACACTACCGGCAGTGTGGCCCCCAAACCGAAAGCAAACAAACTGACACTCAGTAAATAAAACACAGTGATCGGCACAGATGCCTCAGGGTTCCACCGAGGGCCTTAGAGGGGTGCCAGCACCTGGAGAAAATGCCCTTAGGATGTGGATTCTTCCGGTTTGTCTGCTTGGGGGTCACAGCTGGCAATGCTCAGGGATTACTCCAGGCTCTGGACTCAGGAATCACCCCTGGCAGTGCACAGAGAACCACACAGGATGCCGGGATGAAACCCAGGTGAGTCTGGTGCAAGGCAAGTGCGCTGCCTGCCGTTCTGGCATCGGGCCCATTGTCACATTTTCTGAAGCAGGCGCTCATGCTCCAGGGTCCTGCTAGGGTCCCTGCAGGTGCAGGCAGATCTGGTGTGGCAGCATTTGGAGCTATGCCTTGTTAGAGTACGTCGTTGAACTGGTTTTGGGTTCCCGGAGAACGCTAGGCAAAAAGGGCCACATTTTGGGAGGAAAGCTTTCCAGAAGGAAATCTTGTTGGCATGGTAACCAGGGAGGCGGTCTCCTTAAGACAGTGCCCTAGTAGCAATATTCTTTTTGAGCCCTTGGGCTCTCCCATGTTATAAACAGCTGGACTGCTCCAGGTCCATCTCAACACCTCAGTAGGACCTATACTTGGGCACTCTAGGAATTAAGACCAATCTCAGGGCAACTGAAGCTTAGGTTTAGCCAACAAGAGATATGTCCAGGGTCAGAGCCATATTACAGCAGGTAAGCCACTTGCCTTGCATGTACCCAACCCTGGTTCCATCCCTGGCACCCCATCCCTGAGCACTGCCAGGAGTCATTCCCGAGTGCAGGCCCAGGAATGACCCTGAGCATCTCAGGGTCTGATCTCAAAACAAAACCAAATGAAAATAACAGAGATATGCCCAGGGTTCCATAAGGCTCACTGGCAGCATTTATATTTGGAGGGTTATCACAGTCTAACTGAGGTTTCAAAAAATGAAAAATAAAAAACAACTGGCTATTTTGTTACCTTGTTGACAGAATGAAACATTTTGCAAAGCTTTAGAAACATCTGCCATTTTTTGTCTGTATATCCAAGCCAAAGAATAAATAAATAAAGTATTAAACAAGTTAAAAAGCAATTGGCCAGAGTGCTAATAAAGAGGATTTAGTGCTTACCAATCCTGGCACCACGAATTGACCCAAAGGTCTTCCAGGTGGGGTTTCAGGGTGTAGAGTCAGAAGTAAGCCCTAAGCACTTCTGGGTGTAACCCCAAAACCAAAAGCTTTCAAGAAAAGCTAGCACTTCATTCTCACTATGTTTAGCAAAGATGCAATTTACTCATTGGTTATGGACCATAGATCAGAGGGCTAATTATTAAAATATGTAAAACATAACCGAAGTTCTAGTATTAGGAACTTAATGCTTTATTTAATTTCACATAGAAAATGTCTTATTTTGTTTTTTTTTTTTGGGGGGCACACCCAGCAGTGCTCAGGTTTACTACTGGTTTTTTGTTCAGGAATAACTCCTGGAAATTTTGGGATACAGAGAGGATGCTAAACCCTGTGCAAGGCAAGCGATTCGCCTGCTGTATTATCTGTCTGGCTCTGTCTATCCATATTGTGCTGACTTTTTCTAAGAGCACGACAATATGGTTCCATGATGAGTTTATATGCTGAACTATCTAAGAGCCTTTATTCACACTTATAAAAAATTGTTAGAACAATTGCAGATATAATTTAAAGATCTCCTTATGACAATCCTGTCTGACCATACCCTTTCTTTCCAAAAATACAATCCAGGAGTAACCCCTGAACACTGCACCATGTGGCTCACACAAACAAACAAAAAACAAAGAAAAAGATTCGGATGGGCAGCTTTAATCTCTGTTAACTCAACTGCCACAAATAAGGAATTAACAGCTTAGATTCATGCAAATACTTAGTTTATGTTTGAATTTTAAATCATTTGTGAACTTTGTCACACACCAGGGAGAGAGCTTCGAGGGCAGGCAAGAGACCCAAGTCCCATTCCAGGTTCAGCTTGACCCGCGTCTCCTTTCTGCATTGCTGGGGAGGCCCTCGGTCTCAGCAGTGCCACACATGGCCCTGTGCCCCCAGCACTGAAGGAAGAGCTCAGGGCTGCGCGGGGCGAGAAGAAAACCTTTGGTTCTACAGAGCTTGGGTGGAGGTCGGGGAGAGCGGACCCCTGCAGGGGCTCCGATGGGAGCTCCTCCCCCTAGCAAACTGATAAAAATAAAGTCTTGGTACAAACGGGTGCAGTGGAGAAGACTTATTGTGTTGTTGTTTTTGCACATGGAGCTTAGTATGCTCTATGCAAATTTCCCATCAAAGTTGCTGTGTTCCTGCCAGGCTGTCAGTACTGTGTCATCATCACTACACTGGTGGTCTCTAGTTCTAGGAATTGTGGAGCTGGGCTGGAGGATACTGGGGGTGGGTGGAGGCTGCTGGTCCCACCCCCAGGGAGGGGAACTCAGGCTGCTCCCATTCCCAGAAGGGCAGAGTTTTGAGCCTAATGTTTGATGTACGAGAGATGAGTTGAAGGTTGTTCCTGAAAAATCAAACTTTTTTTTTAAAAAAAGAAAGTCTCCTTTCTTTTGTGGACTGAGTGGATCCTCAGAGCTTTTGCTGAGACCCCTTCCTAACTCATCCAGTAAACTTTAAAACTAAGAAAAACAAGAATTTAAGAGAAATACAAAAGTAGTAAAAATTGTCTATCTTCCAGACATAAATTTACAATAAATTATAAAATAATACTTTGTATTTGTAAACCTGCATTTGTTTATATTTTATTTGATTGAATTTGTATTTCTATAAACACAGTATTAAATTTCTATAATATAAATTTATATTCATATATAATAGATCTATCACAAATATGATGTATAGTAAGAACAGGAACCAAAAAATACCGGTTTGATGTAAGAGAAGTGATGGAGACATCCAAGTCAGCACACTCAAATGGATTAAAATGGTTAAAAAATAAAAAGAAAATTATTGAAATAAAGTGTTTCTTAACACTGCATTTTGCACAGCCCCTTAAGAAAACTTGGAGTTGGCACGGACCTCTCATAAAAGACACAAGGCCGAGGTCCGGGAGCAACAGCATGGTGGTAGAGCATTAGCCCTGCATGAGGCTGGTTGACCTGGGTTGGATCCCCGGCATCCCATATGGTCCCCAGAGCACAGCCAGGAGTGATTCCCAAGTGCAGAGCCAGGAGTAACCCCTGACTGTTGTGGAGTGTGACCCAAAATGCAAAAGAACACACACACAAACACACACACACACACACACACACCAAGACACATAAGTGAAGAAAAAGGGGAAAAAGGCAGTGAGTCTCTGGGGCACTGGGGAATTCACTCCAGACTTGTACTCCTGACCACCCAGGGACTGACGGAGCCTGGGTCCAAAGGCTGCCAGGCCAGCACGTGAAAAAGAGCAACAGACCCAGAGATACAGCTGAATCATTTCACATCTAATAAAACTCATATATAGTGTATGTTTATAGTAGATTCATATATACATCTATAACTTTATGTTTATATTTAGCATAAATTTATAGTTATAGAGATATGTTAATAAATTAATATTGTGGATTATTATTAGAATATTATAATTTATATTGCTGTACAATAGGATATCAGAATTCGTGTATAGATGAAAGGAAAAAGACTCGATGGACCAGAAGTGACCAAGAGAGTCAAAGTCAGCATGTTTCAAAGGGTTCAGACAACACACATAGACACACAGACACACACACACACCCACAACACACACACAGAACCTAAACATGTATGTTATATACAACATGAGAACTGACTGTCAGGAAAAATAAAACCAATCAATGGCCTTTGTATGGACATGTGGAACAGACCTAAACCCAGTGGAGAAGGAAGAAAGTCCCTGGATGAACAGACCCTTGGAACTGAAGAGAAGCAGGACCTGAGCCTCCGCGCGGGCGCCCCCTGGCGGCCGTCTGCAGGGGGCGCGCGGGTCAGGAAAGGACCAAACTCGGTGAGGATGTGAGTGATGCAGAGCCCGGAGCGGGAGGGAGGGGAGGGCGCTGGCTCCCAGGGTTCGATCCCCGGCATCCCGCACGGTCCCCTGGCACGGCCACGGGAGATTCCCGAGTGCAGAGCCAGGAGGAACCCTTCAGTGCTGAAGCCGCCGCCGCCTTTCTGCAGCGCCTCCCGCGGCCCGACCGAGGCGAGCTGGCGGGGCTGTGGGGAGTTCCTGTGGGGTCTCCTCTGTGCGACCCACCGGGAGGGAAAGCCGCAGGGGCAAAGGCGTCGGGGCGCCTGGGGCGCAGCCCAGAGGGGCCCCGGGGGTGCGGACCCCGCCTGGCCGCGGCTCTCCGTGTCCTGGTCTGTCCTGGAGCCGCCCGCCCTGGGCTCTGCTGCAGACGCCCCCAGCCCCGAAACCGTTTCTCCGGCGGGACAGGCGAGGGTGGAGGCCGCGGGACTCGTCTGGCCAAGTCCGTCGTGGCCTCCCCTGGCCGTCCCTGCTGGCCTCCTGTCCCCTTTTCTCCTGTGCCCTTTCCTGCGGACTCGGCCCCCAGGGGTGCTGGGCGCCCCTGAGGCGGCAGTCTCTGGCCAGGGCAGTTCTGGGCTTGTTCTGGGCCGCGGGTGGGGGCTTCTGTGGGGTGGGGGCGGGGAGGAGCCCGGGCGCTGCTCCCGCCCGCCTGCACAAGGGCACCTGCGAGGGCATCTGCTCCTGCGGCTGGGCCGTCGGTCTGCACTGTGCCGCCTGGCCAGGAAGGGCAGAACTCGGTGCCTCCTGGAACTGAACTCGGAGTGAAACTGCACGAAGAGCCCCACAGAGGCCAAGTCTGCAGGGCCGAGGAATGCCTGTGTCCTGCCTGCCGTGAGCTATTCCGCACTCATCCTCAGAACACTCAGGCTCAGCATCCCACCCACACTGTACAAAACTAGCGCTCTTGTTTCGTTACGTCAGCAAATGATCACGACAGAAAGGAGCGGGAAAGTCCTTCAAATTGATCAAAAAACCTCACTCCCATAAAGCTGGAAAGCTTGGAATATCATGACAATATGAATTCCTGTAGGAACCGGAACTCCTCTTATTGATAATCTGTCACAGCATCAGTCCTGTACAGGTCTGGAGATGGCAACACCACCACAACCAGACGGAAGCACTCTCAGTACCAACATCATCTGAAACCTGGGGAAATCTCACCCAGAGAGGGAGAGCACCCACGCCAATGCTCCTTTTTATACTTTAAAAGCGGTGTGGGGGAACAGGTCGAGATGTGGGCAATAAGTCTCATTAAAAGCCCCAAGATTGGGCAAAGAGCTTAGGTCCTAGAATATATTGGGCTGCAGACCTGCACACAGATAGGATTTGAAACTAGGAAGGTACAGATGATGAACACATGAGGGCTGTAAACGTGCATCCAGGGGAAAGAGAATAGTTTATGGTCTCTTAGATGCAGAGGGCAACACAGGCAATACATAGAAAAGGAAGTTGTCACGTGACTCTCCTGTATGAGTGATTGACTGGCTGTGTGAAATACGCCAACCTCTGGTCTTCCGTATGCCTCTTAAATGTTCACATGCTCACTCCATGTCCTTCGTGTCTCTGCCAACTTAAACAATAGCTCACATGTTGGGACGATACTGAATCAAATAAACAATATACAAGAGCCCGTGAACCCACTGACGGTTGCTCAGGAACACTAAAACAAGGACAGTGCTTGTGTGTGAATTTGTTTATCTCATTCTGTGACCAGCCCTGTGAGACTAGGTGGGCAAGATACACCACAATCTGTAGCCCGAGTTTGTGCTTCCAGAATCAGTAAGCCAGTTCCTTTCCAGTTGTGTTCAGCCTTCCCACCCCACCTCCCAAATGGCCCCACTCCAATTCGGTAAGCCATACCTCCAACTCTGATGATGGAAGTTCTGCTGAAGTGTTGACATATTTACATTTTTAAATTTTACTTTTAGCTAGCTGTCTCTGTCCAGAAGTTACTATATACATATTCCTGTATAATTTTTTTACATAAATAGGTGAAATGAAAATTCTATGCCAAACTGAACAAATGGTCTGATAACAATGGAATGGTAATGTTTTAGGTAGATTACCCCTAAAACTGCTCAATAATAAACTTTTTTCTGAATTATAATATTGAGGTGAAATTTAAAAAAAGTAACCCCAATTAATTATACCAGTCTAAATGCATGCTGTCATCTTATGAATTACAGGTAAATCTGGGGCTCTACTACTCTCTAGGACCACTGCACACAAAAAAATAGGGGGAAGCAACATCACCTTTATTTCAGTGGACATTTAAGAAAGTAACAGCCGGGGCTGGAGCAATAGCACAGCGGGTAGGCGTTTGCCTTGCACGAGGCTGACCCAGGTTCGATTCCCAGCATCCAATATGGTCCCCTGAGCACCACCAGGAGTAATTCCTGAGTGAAGAGCCAGGAGTAACCCCTGTGCATCGCGAGGTGTGACCCAAAAAGCAAAAAAAAAAAAAAAAAAAAAAAGAGTCGTTCATTAAAAAATATTTTTATTTTAATGAATCACTGAGATAATTACAGATTTACAAATTTGCATGATTACATTTCAACCATACAATGTTTGAGTACCCATGTGTTATTAAATATTTTGATATTCTATTCTAGACAACTTTTGTATGTTCTTTATATTCATAAAGCTTCTTTTCTGTGTGAATTCTCTCAGGTTTGTAAGACTTCTAAATATTTTCCCTACATTCTTAATATTCAGAGGGATTGTCTTCTGAGTGAATTCTCTCATGTCTGGTGACGTGTGACTTTACCGAGAAATTTTTCCTTCATTCTTGACATTCATAGGGTTTCACTCCTGTGTGAAGTCTCTCATATTGATTGTGAGACAAATGCTAGAGAAAGATTTTGTACATTCTTTACATTTATAAGGTTTGATTCCTGTGTGAAATCTCTCATGTCTTCTGAAGCCTTCTACATTGAGAAAGTTTTACATTTTTTACATTCAAAGGGTTTCACTCCTGTGTGAATTCTCTCAAGTCCAGTCAGTTGTGACTCTATTAGGAAACCTTTTGTACATTCTTTACATTCATAGGGATTGACACCTGTGTTCAAAAAGCGAAATAAAAAAAAAGAAAAAGGAAATGGAGAGTTAACACAGCCGGCAGGGTGTTTGCCTTGCACAGATCCGACCCAGGTTCAATTCCCAGGATCTATATGGTCCCCTGAGCACTGCCAGGAGTAATTCCTGAGTGCAGAACCAGGAGTAGCCCCAGAACATCTCAGGGTGCGACCTAAAAAACAAGGAAAAAAAAAGGGTTTGACTTCGGCGAAGTTTCTCATATGCTGTGTGAGTTCTGACATTCTCGAGAAATTTTTCTTTCATTTCCATTCACAGGGTTTCACTGCTGTTTATATTCTCTCATGATTAGTGAGGATTGCCTTCATCGACAAAGCTTTCTTTCATTCTTTACATTCATAGTGTTTCAATCCTGTGTGAATTCTCTTCATGTGTAGTGAGGTTTGTCTTCATTGAGAAAATTTTCCTTTTGTTCATATTCATACGGTCTCAGTTCTGTGTGAATTCTCTCATGTGCTATGAGTTGTGACTTTGTTGAGAAACCTTTTGTACATTCTTTACATTCATAGGGCTTGACTCCTGTGTGAATTCTCTCATGTGCAGTGAGGTTTGTCTTTCTTGAGAAAGTTTTTCTACATTCTTTACATTCATAGGGTTTAACTCCTGTATGAATTCTCTCATGTGTAGTGAGGCCTGTCTTCGTTGAGAAACTTTTCGTACATTCTTTACATTCATAGGGTTTGATTCCTGTGTGAATTCTCTCATGTGTAGTGAGGTTCGTCTTTGTTGAGAAAGTTTTCCTACATTCTTTACATTCATAAGGCTTGACTCCTGTGTGAAGTCTCTCATGTATAGTGAGACCTGTCTTCATTGAGAAAGTTTTCCTACATTCCTTACATTCATAGGGTTTCAATCCTGTGTGAATTCTCTCATGTGCTATGAGATATGACTTTGTTGCAAAACTTTTCATACATTCTTTACATACATAGGGTTTGACTCCTGTGTGAATTCTCTCATGCGTAATGAGGTTTGTCTTTGCTGAGAAAGTTTTCCTACATTCTTTACATTCATAAGGTTTGACTCCTGTGTGAAGTCTCTCATGTCTAGTGAGGCCTGACTTCGACGAGAAAGCTTTCATACATTCTTTACATTCATAGGGTTTGACTCCTGTGTGAATTCTCTCATGTGTAGTGAGGTTTGTCTTTGTTGTGAAACTTTTCATACATTCTTTACATTCATAGAGTTTGACTCCTGTGTGAAGTCTCTCATGTATAGTGAGACTTCTCTTCATTGAGAAAGTTTTCCTACATTCTTTACATTCAAAGAGTTTCAGTCCCGTGTGGATTCTCTCGTGTCTAGTAAGGACTGCCTTCATTGAGAAAGTTTTCCTACATTCTTTACATTCATAGGGTTTGATTCCTGTGTGAATTCTCTCATGTTCTACGAGATATGCCTTTGTAATGAAACTTTTCCTACATTCTTTACATTCATAGGGTTTGACTCCTGTGTGAAATCTCTCATGTCTAGTGAGGTATGCCTTCATTGAGAAAGTTTTCCTACATTCTTTACATTCATAGGGTTTCAGTCCTGTGTGAATTCTCTCATGTGCTATGAGATATGACTTTGTTGAGAAACTTTTTGTACATTCTTTACATTCATAGGGTTTCTCTCCTGTGTGAATTCTCTCATGTGTCGTGAGGTTTGTCTTCGATGAGAAAGCTTTCCCACATTCTTTACATTCATAGGGTTTGACTCCTGTGTGAATTCTCTCATGTTCTACGAGATAAGCCTTTTTAATGAACCTTTTCCTACATTCTTTACATTCATAGGGTTTGACTCCTGTGTGAAATCTCTTATGTCTAGTGAGGTATGCTTTCATTGAGAAACTTTTCGTACATTCTTTACATTCAAAGACTTTCTTCCTTGCGTGAATTGTCGTATGGTGAGTGAAGTGTGACGCCTGTGAGAAAGCTGTCCCGTACTCTTTACAGTTATAGGATTTTTCTCCTTTGCAAAGTCTTTGGTGCTGAATGAGGCTTAGATTTCCTGAAAAAGGTTTTTGATATTCTGGACATTCATAGGATTCCTCTCCTGTGGAAACTCTCTGATGTTCAATGAGTATTTGTTGTTTGAATAAACTTTTGCCATAATCCATACAGGCATAATTGTTTGCTAAAAGGTGTGTACTTTCATATTTATGGAACTCTGAAAGCTGCCCTGCTTGAAATTCATGTTTATCACTGGCATGCATTTCTGGATGTTTAGTGATATTAGTTATTTTAAAGAGATTTTTGTGGTTCTCAAGTATCCGTACAGGGTATATCTCATCGTGTTCAACAGGCAGAGATATATTCTTATTACCATGAATCTTCTCAGGCACCAAGGTAGAATAGATTCCCTTAATCATCATTGCCTTTGAGACGGAGGCACTGCTGATACTAGAAGTGTTTTTGACGTCCATTCTCTGCTTTGTTGTTTCTCTGTTCTTGGTCGTTAACCCTTGCCAGTAATATCTACTCTCATCTTTCCAATTATGTTCAATCAAGTCATCCTCTGGATGAATATCTAAAAGTAGAGAAATGTTCTTATTATAAAGACTATCTAAGCATATATTCTGGATTGATAGAGTAGTTATAAAGAAGTTACTTCCAATATCAAAACATGTTTAGAAGAGTATTCATTTTTAAAACATGGTTTTAATTTCTCAGGAATCAAAATGCTTAACAGTTAATGAGGAAGGCTGGGGGCGCTACAACCCATCAATGCCAGGGGTTATGCTTGGCTCTGCACTCAGCAATAACTCCAGTTGATGCTCGGGATACTGAGAATTGCACCCAAGTCAATCATGTGCAAGGCAAGAGCCCTACCTGCTCTTGCTCTGGCTCCAAAGTATTTCATAGTCTAATATAAAATTCCCGGACAGCAGAGCCTGGCAACCTCTCCAAAAACGGTAACAGTAACATTCCCCTGACCCTGAAATAGCTTCCAATGCAGCACCGTTGGGAAGAATGAGTAAAGAGAGGCTGCTAAAAACTTAGTGCAGAGCTAAACCCTGAAGTCAGTGCAGAACTAACCCCTTTATTAACAAGGTTTGATGGAACAGGACAAGGGATATTATATTTAAGACTCTGAAGTAGAGCAAGAAAATCAGAGACCTTGAGAGAGTCTTTCTTAGCTGCCAGACGGCAACATGGAATTGAAATCCCAATCTGTAGCTGCGGGAGAGCTACAAAATGGGCCCTGGAAAGAAGAGCTTTGAAAGAAAATAAGAAAGAAAACTGAGTCCTCTCTATGTGAGTATGACCTAGACCAGGAAAGCCTGGAGAGGGAAAATAGAAAAAGAAAAGATTTTTGCAGCTGAGGACTTAGAAGCGACTGTGCCTCCTCTGAGTTCCTAAGAAACTTCAAAGAGATGTCTCCCAGTCATAACTAAGTCTTGTGCAAAGTCTGATGGGGAAGAAGAAAAAGTGATGCTCACAACTGGCTTAGAGCCTGAGAAAACCTGCCTCAGGTCGTCACAAGTCCTCTCTGCCACCTGATCTGGCAGATACATGTGACGTCCTGCTGAGACACATGAACTCACATCAGACTCAGATTCTGACTCTCCCTCATAGGAGCTTCTGACGGCCAAGGAAACTCCTACTAGGAAAATGCAGCTGCGTCCCTTTCGGGCCTGTCAGTGCCCTCTCCTGCTGTATCCCAGGGGCTGTCACCAGGCCGGGCCACTGATCACATCTCCTACTCAGGATAAAAGGGCTGCCTGCCTGTTAGGGCCCGTGGTTTGATTCAAAAATGTTAGTTCTAGGGGCCAGAGTGATGGTAACAGTGGGTAGGTGTTTGCCTTGCACACGGCGGACCCGTTGCTCTCCAGCATCTCATATGGTCGCCCAAGCACCGCCAGAAGTAAACTCCTGAGTGCAGAGCCAGGAAAACCCTTGAACATCGCTGGTGTGACCCAAAAAAGCCCCCAAAACCAAAACTTAAAATGGTAACATCTCACTGTCTTAGATTTCCAGTGCCTTGGCCCTGATTTTTCTTGCCAGCGTAATCCCAGCAGAGCTCTTGATCTCCTTCCCTGAGAAACAGACCAGGAGCAGTGGTGTCTGAGGGTCAGTGAACACCGGGTGGTCTCAATCGCTGACAGGGTTTATCTCGCCCTGGACACACCCTGTCTCCTTGACCCACCTCTGCTGCCATCCTATCACCCTTAGAGATGGGGGTCAGAAAAACAGAAAACTGATGGCTCAGGCATGTGCGGTGACCATGTCTATGTTTGTAGTCAATTCCTCTGTCTGAGTGTGGAACAGTGGACATCCAGGCTACAGAGAGACCGAAATTCTCAGTCTAAATTTCTTACTGGAAAAAGATTAAATGACACCTTACACCTGAGAGTTTCTGAAGCTTCAGAACCTGTTTTATTCAGAAAGGGCCTCGGAGCTGGAGCCAAAAGTAAAACTAAGGTAAGGGCTCTGTAGCATTGTCAGTTAAATGCTTTCTTATGCTGGTATCTAACAGTTTAGTAAAAACCAAGGGCTTCTTTCTGTGTCTCAATGTATATTTATGTTTTGTTTCTGTGTGAAGTTGTTAGAATATTAGATCTAGAAAATTTATGATTTGAAATAGTTGTGGTAAAATAAAAACTGGTTCAAAGGGTAAGAATTTAGTTTAAGACTTTACCCCTATTGCCCTATTGATTGTGACCACATCTATGTTGTGTAAGCCCTGATCCCTGATGCTGGGGGATTTAGGGTGGCTGTATGTGGGGGTTCGGGGAAGAAGCAGAGAGAGAGACGGAAGTGTATAGAGAGGAGATTGGAATAAACTGCAATTGAGACCAAAAAAAAAAAAAAGAATTTAGTTTAAGATATAGATTTCTGAGGTTATGAAATTAGATGAAAAACTCTAATCTTACCAATGCTTTCGGTTCAGAATTACTTCTAGCAATCTAAAAAGAAAACTGATTTACTCTTTCAAGATTTTTTTTTTTAACTCTTTCAAGATTGTTGACTAGTGCAAAGATAAAATAAAGGTATTTGTGCAAATTACTTGTAAATTCGGTTACCTTTTCTGGTAGGCAATCACGAATAAACCAAAAATTAACATCTGTAGAATAAATTATCTGATCACTGAAACTTTGGTAATTTTAACTTTTTTTTTTTTTTTTTTTTGCTTTGAGTTAACACCCAGCGATGCACAGGGGTTATTCCTGGCTTCTTCACTCAGTAATTACTCCTAGCGGTATGTGGGGGACCATAAAGGATGCTGGGAATTTTACCTGGGTTGGCTGCGTGCAAGACAAATGTCCTACACGCTGTACTATCACTCCAGACCTGCTTAATTTAAATTTGTAAAGTGACTTAGAAAAAGGTATGTTTAAACAAATTGGCGGTTTCAAAGGCCAGAGCTTTACTTTTTACTCCTCCTGATAGAAGCTCCCAGTATGGGGGAAGAGAAAACTAAAAAAAAGCTTTTAAAACTCGGTGCTTGCTACAAAGAGCTGCTTCTTCTAAGAATGGAAAAGTGGTTTTTACAAATGTGGTAAATGAAATTATACACATTAGAGACTTTGGTTGTTACAGCTACAGTAATACCCTACAGTAGTACACGTAGAAATTTCTTTCCCTGAAGAAAAATCACATATATTTTTTTGTTGTTTTGGAGCGATAGCACAGCGGGTAGGGTGTTTGCCTTGTAAACGGCCGACACGGGTTTGATTCCTCTGTTTCTCTCAGACAGCCTGGCAAGCTACCAAGAGTATCCTACCTGCACAGCAGAGCCTGGCAAGCTACCCGTGGTGTATTCGATATGCCAAAAACAGTAATAACAAGTTAGTAACAATAGCAACAATAATGGAGACGTTACTGGTGCCCATTAGAGCAAATTGATAAACAACAGGACAACAGTGCTACAGTTATTCAAAACAAATTAGGAAAACAATTGATTTACGCAATGTTGAAGACAGCATGATGCCCATGAGGGCACGCCAACCAGGAATTCTGGCCCCAGTTGCTAGTCCCAAAATGGCTCTGTATAGCTACTGATTTAAAACGCTGTTTTTAAACTAGGCCTATTCACCCTGATGCTTATAAATGCTTTGCTTTCTTATTCTCTCCCTTATCAATCACGCTCCAGTGCACTGATACCAATGGACTGTACTGACCCAGGGGTGATTAATTGTCAACCATGTGCCAGGTCTTTTTGCTTTGATCCTAGCATACAATTCGCCAAGTTTTTCCTCAGGCCTATGTTAAAAATTACACGGATGATATAATATTGGCTTCTTTATCCGATGTGTGATCTCCAGAAACCTTGCAAAGAGGTTGTGACTTCTTTTACTGCCGCCTGATTACAAGTGGCTTTAGAAAAAGTCCAGATTTCATCTCCTTTTGAATGTTTAGAATAGATATTGGATTGCAGTGCTGTGTGCCCCAAAAGTTTAGGGTCCTAATGGATATTCTGGCTTCTTTAAATGATTTTCAAAAGCTGATGGGAGATATACTTAGCCTGACTTAGGAATTCCTAACTCTTCTTTAACCTACGGGAGGGAGACCAGGCTCGAGCGAGTCCTCAATCTCTCAGCCCCAAGACATCTGAAGAGTTAGAGTTCTTTATGGACCAACTCCAAAATGCTTGGAACAGCTATTGCTTTTGATATGTGCACACACACACAACTTCACACATAACTTTCCCACAATGGCACTCTGGCATAATTCTTGGCCAGTGAAAGTGGATTATCTCCATAATAAGCAACCCCTCCCTTCAGTCCCCAATTTAGAACTTACTGCCTCTCTAACTGTTAAAGGGGGGTTGGGGGTGAGGACTTGGCTTGAAGCCACCAAGGTAAACCTTCCTCAACACCAACACCCACCTGGGGAGGGTGAAAGGACTATAGCCAGAGGGGAAGCAATTTCCACATAAACCCACAACCATGTCACTGTTGAAAATCTTTTTGTGACTAGATTCGCAGTTCTATAGCTCAGATACAAAGATATAAGCTTGCCTTCAGTGCATGTGCATGTGCATGAGTGCAAGGGGGCGTGACGGCGGTGTGCAGAAGTTCAATCAGGACAGAGAAGGGAGCACTATGACAATAACTGGACATGGCCATTCTGGATAAGCACTGAGTGCTGAAAGGAGGGAGGGAGGAAGAGGAGGGGGAAAGGGGGAGAAACTGCCATAGTGGCAGCTGGAGAGTGGGCAGGAGGGAAACTGGGGACACGGGTGGTGGGGAAATGTCGACTGATGAAAGTATGTCTGACACAGCACATCTATATTCCTCACTCACCTTTATTAGTAAGTTGATTGGACCACGGCAGGACTCAAATCTGGATCAATGACCTGACTCACCTACACTTCCATGGGATTGTAAATCACCTCAGTTTCCTGATGAAGGGACCTCTTTTAACTTCACTCTAGGATATTCCCTTGGACCTATCTGCATAGGGATAGGTCTTAGCCTTGTCTTAGCCTCGTTGAACAGGATGGCTTTACACTCCTCTCCCATCTGCACTCCGTCTTTCTTCCAACATGTCTTCGCTCTGCTTAAAATGTGTTCCACTGACAATTCTTTTTTTAGTGTTACAGGTATAAGGAGTCCTGATGTTTCTGTCTGTGATATCATATCCACTACGCGCTGGACACCCACCTCTCCCTACTGAAAGGAATATTATTTCCCCCTAGGAAAGCTCTGCCTAGATCTGATTTTGGTACATTGATTGGGGGCCCCATGGGAGATTTGTTCTCGGTTGCTCTGATGATGATACTTTTACTGTCATACTCTTCCTGATCCTTGCTGGAATTTAACCTCTCCGAGTCATGTTTTCATTAGGCAGATGGAATTATGGAGTGGCATTATGGCAGAGAGTCTCTTGCCCGCATGCCTGGTTGTCTTCCCCGGGGCCCCTCGGAGATGGGCTCCAGCTTCCCTCCCCACCCCAAGCAGAGCTCCCGGTGGCCAAAGACCACCGGAACGTAGCTACAGCCATGCTCGAGGCCCCTCTCCACACATTCGGACAGGCCTCACACATGAAGGTACCAGCAGAGGAACCCAGGTGTGTGTAATTCAATCAACGGCCAATATCTAGAGACTTAAAAGCAAGCTCCCAGAAGCGATATCTTGTAGCCTACTTCTCCCATTGGGAGAAACTGGCAAGCTTCTGAGTTTCCTGCCCACATGGGACAGCCTTGCAAACTTCCCCTAGTGTATTCATATGCTAAATCTAGTAATAAGCTGGATTTCATTCCCCTGACCCTGAAAGCGCCTCCAGTGTGACATCTTTGGGAGAGCCAAGTCGAGAGACTTCTAAGATCTCAGGGAAAGGATGAATGGAGGGTTACTGAGCCAGCTCGAGAAATCGATGATTAACGAGGATTTCGTGATTCGTGATGAGGGAAGATGGAGGATCCACCACAGCTCAGGGCTGTTAAAAATAAAACCCTACAAGGGCTGGAGCTATAGCACATCGGGTAGGGCGTTTGCCTTGCACGCAACCGACCCAGGATTGATTCTCAGTATCCCACCAGAACATCGCCAAATGTAATTCCTGAGTGCAGAACCGGGAGTAACCCCTGGGCATAGCCGGGTGTGACCCAAAAAGCTAAACAATAACAACAACATCAACAAAAATACCTATAAACTGAGCAGAAGGATTTATAAAAGACAGATGCAACTTTGTGCCCTGGGTACTTCTGGCTAGGATATTTTTCTGGAAACTAATATGGTCCATCCCTCTAGGAATTAATCTTAATAAACATTTTCAATCAGAGCTTCTGTGAAAACTCCCTATGTTTTCTGCTCATGGACCTACTAGTACTAATGAAAAACTGAGTATCATAAAATATAATTGTGATATATATACATATAAAAATTATATATGTACATACGGAGCAAATATATATGTATATGCATATATTTCTCTCTGTACTCTGTACTCAATGACCACAGTATTGCACTGTGCAATCCCATGTGTGGTTGGTTGCCTGCAAAACTGAAAAGGAATCACAATGTTCCCATGAAAGAGGACCCTTTGGAGATGTCTTCTTCAAACTTATAGATGCCATCGCATATTGATGATTTTTTGATTACTGCCATTATTGGACTTATTTCAATAAAAGCCCCAGCAGCAGTTACCGGACCAGCACAGCAAACATCCATACAGATGAACAATTTTGTTGAGCTCAGGCAGAAGATTCTCACCACCTCAGGAACCTCCAATCTGCCAGCAACCAAGATGTACAACAAGGGACTAAACACGGCAGGCTTACCTTAGGTGCAGGGAGGAATTCTAACTAGAATAAAGCCAGTCTTCCCTGTGATTAGAACTGCTCAACTATTTGTATAACCTGAGTAATACAACGCATCACTCGAGTCCAAGAAAGCACTGGAGTGTTCCTGATACTAGTACTTGTGTTGTTATCCTTAGGATTCTGCCTCTTTGACCACGTATAGTCCACACAGCGCAGGACTCCCACTTGAAAAACTCTACCGGCCTGCTTCAGCAACAAAACAAAAAAGGGGGAGGTACAGTTCCTGCGGGCAAAGTTCTGAAACCAACTGGACCGGTTGAGCTGTGAGAATGTTCCCAGGACCCGGACGGGGCTGATGGAGTGGCACCTGGGGAAACGGCATTTCCTGGAGACTAGTATATATTAATGTGTGGCAATTCCTGGGGTCCAGGTATGGAATGTGGGACATTCACCCCGATGAATCTAGACAAGAAACTGATGGGCAAATGTGGAATAACGAATGTTGACCCCTATGGAATCTAGATGAATGACGTTGTTTCCGCTAATACTAATCTTCCCCACATAAACATTAATCTACCCTTTTACCACCCACTTAGCCCCTGCCCTTGTCCCGTCTCTGTTGCACTCCGTCTGCCCCTACAGTATCACTGCTTGCCCTCAGCAAAAGTGTCTTCAGGGGCATCAGCCTGTCGTCCATGTGCACTGACCGTCAGCCATAGACTGCACTGCAACTAACACCGTCTACACAGGTCACCGGACACTGTCCAACAATATCCACCAAAGGATATTTTATTTTACTACTGCTAAACGTTTGCACATTATCAAAGCTTCCTCAAAAGCATCTATGAGGTTTTAAAAAGAATAAATCCCAAAGAACATTCAATGAGAATGTCCAAAAGTACAGTAAAACATTTTACATAAAAACATAAAAACATTTTACAGAACCATAGGCTAGGATCTCATTTGAAAGTAACTATCCACTTGGGCTTGTAACTCCAGGAAGTTCTGGAGACCAATAACACAGGAAGACTAACGGCTAGAAGGTTTGAACAGGGGGATAAACTCCTGGCAAACTGCTCAGCACAACAAACTCTGTAGTTTCCCCCTTTTCCAGCTTCCCTGCCAATACGTATGAACTGACCTGAGAGGCTCTGCACTGGGGGACTGACCATCCATGGCTCTTCTCTCTCCTCCAACTTGATGATGAGTTCAGGTTTGGTGACTGAATGTCCTGTTGAAGGAAATGAAGGAGGAATGCTGTTCATTTTGTCAAACTACTTAAAGTCCTTGAAGATTTATACTGGTGAAATCTTTAAGGGTTGTACAGTAATGAGTGAACAATAAATATATGAAAAAGCGTCTGGATTTGCTTCTTTGGCCTGTGTCTGCCTGAGATGGGTACTCTCTAACTTGACCTTACGGTTCCCCATTCTGGGGAATGACCCACACATCCACACTTGGATATGCACTTGTGCTTTTATCCACTCTGGGAAGTCTGTGTTCTCCCTTGAGCACCTGTCTCTTGCTGGAGTCCTTGCTGCCACAGCTCCCAAATCATTTTTACTGTGACCCTCGGGCAATGTCCCAGACCCCAGCTTATGGGGAAAGACTGGCACCAGGGATCTGGCAATCCCTGGAGATTAGTACAGACTGATGACTGATGGTTGGGGCTTGCAACGTGGGACTCTGACACCTATGTTACATATAAGACATTCAGCTTTGTCTCAGGTTTAGGCCAGAGAGACTCTGTACCACTCCTTCCCACATAGCCACAAATCTGACCTCTCTTACCCCTTATCACCTGCCCTCTCTTCCTACAAGTTCTGCACATACTGCATTCCGTCTGCTCAATATGATCATTGTTCATCCTGAATAAACTTTGTCAATGGAAGGCTACATTCTCTTTCTCTCTCTCCTCTCTCTTTGGTTTCCATATAAATTGCTTCAATTCCAAGAAAAGAAAAATAGTCAACTATATGTATTATTTGGGAAATGCAAGAAAACAACCATGAGATATCAACCCACACCAGTGAGACTTGCATATTATTATTTTTAATTCTGATACAACTCTGATACTGGAGTAGATCATGTAAAGATAGAACCATCATTCACTGTTGGTGTGAATGTCATCTGGTCAGTGTCTATGGAAAATCGTACGGTGATCCTCAACAGGTAAAAACAGAACTTCCTTTCTGAATCAGTGCTGCCAACCTTGGTATACACTCACACACACAAACACACACACACACAAAAAAGTTACTCTGAAAATATTACTTATGCACACCTCTGTTAAGTGCATAAGCCAGAGGCAAAGACCAAAAAAAGTATGATCTCACTCTGCAATACAGAGATCAAACTAGTATGTTCCTGATACTAGTACTTGTGTTATTATCCTTAGGATTCTGCCTCTTTGACCACGTATAGTCCACACAGTGCAGGACTCCCATTTGAAAAACTCTACCGGCCTGCTTCAGCCACAAAACAAAAAAGGGGGAGGTGGAGTTCCTGCAGGCAAAGTTCTGAAACCAACTGGAGCGGTCGAGCTGTGAGAATGTTCCCAGGACCCGGACAGGGCTGATGGAGTGGCACCTAGAGAAACGGCATTTCCTGGAGACTAGTATATATTATTGTGTGGCAAATCCTGGTGTCCTGGTTTGGAATGTGGGACATTCACCCCGATGAATCTAGACAAGTAACTGATGGGCAAATGTGGAATATGAAATGTTGACCCCTATGGAATCTAGATGAATGACGTTGTTTCCACTAATACTAATCTTCCCCACATAAACATTAATCTACCCTTTTACCACCCACTTAGCCCCTGCCCTTGTCCCGTCTCTGTTGCACTCCGTCTGCCCCTACAGAATCACTGCTTGCCCTCAGCAAAAGTGTCTTCAGGGGCATCAGCCTGTCGTCCATGTGTACTGACCGTCAGCCATAGACTGCACTGCAACTAACTCCGTCTACACAGGTCACCGGACACTGTCCAACAATATCCACCAAAGGATATTTTATTTTACTACTGCTAAACGTTTGCACATTATCAAAGCTTCCTCAAAAACATCAATGAGGTTTTAAAAAGAATAAATCCCAAAGAACATTCAATGAGAAAGTCCAAAAGTACAGTAACCCATAAAAACATTTTACAAAACCATAGGCTAGGATCTCATTTGAAAGTAACTATCCACTTGGAAAGAAGGGCTTATAACTCCTGGAAGTTCTGTAGACCAATAACACAGGAAGGCTAACGGCTAGAAGGTTTGAACAGGGGGAAAAACTCCTGGCAAACTGCTCAGCACAACAAACTCTGTAGTTTCCCCCTTTTCCAGCTTCCCTGCCAATACGTACGGACTGACCTGAGAGGCTCTGCACTGGGGGACTGACCATCCATGGCTCTTCTCTCTCCTCCAACTTGATGATCAGTTCAGGTTCGGTGACTGAATGTCCTGTTGAAGGAAATGAAGGAGGAATGCTGTTCATTTTGTCAAACTACTTAAAGTCCTTGAAGATTTATACTGGTGAAATCTTCAAGGGTTGTACAGTAATGAGTGAACAATAAATATATGAAAAAGCGTCTGGATTTGCTTCTTTGGCCTGTGTCTGCCTGAGATGGGTACTCTCTAACTTGAGCTTACGGTTCCCCTTTCTGGGGAATGACCCACACATCCACACTTGGATACGCACTTGTGCTTTTATCCACTCTGGAAGTCTGTGTTCTCCCTTGAGCACCTGTCTCTTGCTTGAGTCCTTGCTGCCACAGCTCCCAAATCATTTTTACTGTGACCCTCAGGCAATGTCCCAGACCCCAGTTTATGGGGACAGACTGGCACCAGGGATCTGGCAATCCCTGGAGATTAGTACAGACTGATGAGTGATGGTTGGGGCTTGCAACGTGGGACTCTGACACCTATGTTACATATAAGACATTCAGCTTTGTCTCAGGTTTAGGCCAGAGAGACTCTGTACCACTCCTTCCCACATAGCCACAAATCTGACCTCTCTTACCCCCTTATCACCTGCCCTCTCTTCCTACAAGTTCCACACAGACTGCATTCCTTCTGTTCAATATGATCATTGTTCATCTTGAATAAACTTCGTCAATGGAAGGCTACATTCTCTTTCTCTCTCTCCTCTCCCTTTGGTTACCACATAACTTGCTTCACTTCCAAGAAAAAAAAAATAAAGTGTACAATAACAACTATATGTATTATTTGGTTAATGCAAGAAAAACAACCGTGAGGTATCAACCCACACCAGTGAGACTTGTATATTATTAATTTCAATTGTGATACAACTCTGATTCTGGAGTAGATCATAAAAGATAGAACCATCATTCACTATTGGTGTGAATGTCATCTGTTCAGTGTCTATGGAAAATGGTACGGTGATCCTCAACAGGTAAAAACAGAACTTCCTTTCTGAACCAGTGATGCCACTCTTGGTATACACACACAAAGAAAATTACTTTGAAAAATATTACTTACGCACACCTCTGTTAAGTGCATAAGACAGAGCCAAAGACCAAGAAAAGTATGATCTCACTCTGCAACACAGAAATCAAACATCAGAATCATCTGTGCTGAACAATTACAACCCCTCAGCCTTGGATTATACAATTTACTAAGAAAGAGTGGTGGGGCTGGCACCATAGCACAGTGGGTAGGGCGTCTGCCTTGCACGCAACTGACTGCAGGCTTACTTTAGATGCAGGGAGGGATTATTGGTTAGAATAAAGACAGTCTTCCCTGACTGAAATTGGGCCCCCTTTTTGTCACCTGAGTAATACAACGCATCACTCAAGTCCAAGAAAGCACTGGAGTGTCCCTGATACAAGTACTTGTGCTATTATCCTTAGGATTCTGCCTCTTTGACCACGTATAGTCCACTCAGCGCAGGAATCCCACTTGAAAAACTCTACCGGCCTGCTTAAGCTACAAAACAAAAAAGGGGGAGGTAGAGTTCCTGCGGGCAAAGTTCTGAAACAAACTGGACCGGTCGAGCTGTGAGAATGTTCCCAGGACCCGGACGGGGCTGATGGAGTGGCACCTGGGGAAACGGCATTTCCTGGAGACTAGTATATATTAATGCGTGGAAATTCCTGGTGTCCAGGCTTGGAATGTGGGACATTCACCCCGATGAATCTAGACAAAAAACTGATGGGCAAATGTGGAATATGGAATATTGACCCCTATGGAATCTAGATGAATGACGTTGTTTCCACTAATACTAATCTTCCCCACATAAACATTAATCTACCCTTTAACCTCCCACTTAGCCCCTGCCCTTGTCCCGTCTCTGTTGCACTCCGTCAGCCCCTACAGAATCTCTGCTTGCACTACGCAAAAGTGTCTTCAGGGGAATCAGCCTGTCGTCCATGTGCACTGACCGTCAGCCATAGACTGCACTGCAACTAACTCCGTCTACACAGGTCCCCGGACACTGTCCAACAATATCCACCAAAGGATATTTTACTAGTGCTAAACGCACATTATCAAAGCTTCCTCAAAAACATCAATGAGGTTTTAAAAAGAATAAATCCCAAAGAACATTCAATGAGAATGTCCAAAAGTACAGTAACCCATAAAAACATTTCACGGAACCATAGGCTAGGATCTCATTTGAAAATAACTATCCACTCGGAAAGAAGGGCTTGTAACTCCAGGAAGTTCTGGAGACCAATAACACAGGAAGGCTAACGGCTATAAGGTTTGAACAGCGGAAAAAACTCCTGGCAAACTGCTCAGCACAACAAACTCTGTAGTTTCCCCCTTTTCCAGCTTCCCTGCCAATACGTACGGACTGACCTGAGAGGCTCTGCACTGGGGGACTGACCATCCATGGCTCTTCTCTCTCCTCCAACTTGATGATCAGTTCAGGTTTGGTGACTGAATGTCCTGTTGAAGGAAATGAAGGAGGAATGCTGTTCATTTTGTCAAACTATTTAAAGTCCTTGAAGATTTATACTGGTGAAATCTTTGAACAATAAATATATGAAAAAGCGTCTGGATTTGCTTCTTTGGTTTGTGTCTGCCTGAGATGGGTACTCTCTAACTTGAGCTTACGGTTCCCCTTTCTGGGGAATGACCCACACATCCACACTAGGATATGCACTTGTGCTTTTATCCACTCTGGAAGTCTGTGTTCTCCCTTGAGCACCTGTCTCTTGCTGGAGTCCTTGCTGCCACAGCTCCCAAATCATTTTTACTGTGACCCTCGGGCAATGTCCCAGACCCCAGCTTATGGGGAAAGACTGGCACCAGGGATCTGGCAATCCCTGGAGATTAGTACAGACTGATGACTGATGGTTGGGGCTTGCAACGTGGGACTCTGACACCTATGTTACATATAAGACATACAGCTTTGTCTCAGGTTTAGGCCAGAGAGACTCTGTACCACTCCTTCCCACATAGCCACAAATCTGACCTCTCTTACCCCCTTATCACCTGCCCTCTCTTCCTACAAGTTCCACACAGACTGCATTCCTTCTGTTCAATATGATCATTGTTCATCCTGAATAAACTTCGTCAATGGAAGGCTACATTCTCTTTCTCTCTCTCCTCTCTCTTTGGTTTCCACATAACTTGCTTCACTTCCAAGAAAAAAAAATAAAGTGTTCAATAACAACTATATGTATTATTTGGTTAATGCAAGAAAAACAACCATGAGATATCAACCCACACCAGTGAGACTTGCATATTATTAATTTCAATTCTGATACAACTCTGATTCTGGAGTAGATCATAAAAGATAGAACCATCATTCACTGTTGGTTTGAAATGTCATCTGGTCAGTGTACGGTACGGTGATCCTCAACAGGTAAAAACAGAACTTCCTTTCTGAACCAGTGATGCCACTCTTGGTATACACACACAAAGAAAATTACTTTGAAAAATATTACTTATGCACACCTCTGTTAAGTGCATAAGTCAGAGACAAAGACCAAAAAAAGTATGATCTCACTCTGCAATACAGAGATCAAACTAGTATGTTCCTGATACTAGTACTTGTGTTATTATCCTTAGGATTCTGCCTCTTTGACCATGTATAGTCCACACAGTGCAGGACTCCCACTTGAAAAACTCTACCGGCCTGCTTCAGCTACAAAACAAAAAAGGGGGAGATGGAGTTCCTGCAGGCAAAGTTCTGAAACCAACTGGACCGGTTGAGCTGTGAGAATGTTCCCAGGACCCGGACAGGGCTGATGGAGTGGCACCTGGGGAAACGGCATTTCCTGGAGACTAGTATATATTAATGTGTGGCAATTCCTGGGGTCCAGGTATGGAATGTGGGACATTCACCCCGATGAATCTAGACAAGAAACTGATGGGCAAATGTGGAATAACGAATGTTGACCCCTATGGAATCTAGATGAATGACGTTGTTTCCGCTAATACTAATCTTCCCCACATAAACATTAATCTACCCTTTTACCTCCCACTTAGCCCCTGCCCTTGTCCCGTCTCTGTTGCACTCCGTCTGCCCCTACAGTATCACTGCTTGCCCTCAGCAAAAGTGTCTTCAGGGGCATCAGCCTGTCGTCCATGTGCACTGACCGTCAGCCATAGACTGCACTGCAACTAACTCCGTCTACACAGGTCACCGGACACTGTCCAACAATATCCACCAAAGGATATTTTATTTTACTACTGCTAAACGTTTGCACATTATCAAAGCTTCCTCAAAAACATCAATGAGGTTTTAAAAAGAATAAATCCCAAAGAACATTCAATGAGAAAGTCCAAAAGTACAGTAACCCATAAAAACATTTTACAAAACCATAGGCTAGGATCTCATTTGAAAGTAACTATCCACTTGGAAAGAAGGGCTTATAACTCCTGGAAGTTCTGTAGACCAATAACACAGGAAGGCTAACGGCTAGAAGGTTTGAACAGGGGGAAAAACTCCTGGCAAACTGCTCAGCACAACAAACTCTGTAGTTTCCCCCTTTTCCAGCTTCCCTGCCAATACGTACGGACTGACCTGAGAGGCTCTGCACTGGGGGACTGACCATCCATGGCTCTTCTCTCTCCTCCAACTTGATGATGAGTTCAGGTTTGGTGACTGAATGTCCTGTTGAAGGAAATGAAGGAGGAATGCTGTTCATTTTGTCAAACTATTTAAAGTCCTTGAAGATTTATACTGGTGAAATCTTTAAGGGTTGTACAGTAATGAGTGAACAATAAATATATGAAAAAGCGTCTGGATTTGCTTCTTTGGCCTGTGTCTGCCTGAGATGGGTACTCTCTAACTTGACCTTACGGTTCCCCATTCTGGGGAATGACCCACACATCCACACTTGGATACGCACTTGTGCTTTTATCCACTCTGGGAAGTCTGTGTTCTCCCTTGAGCACCTGTCTCTTGCTGGAGTCCTTGCTGCCACAGCTCCCAAATCATTTTACTGTGACCCTCGGGCAATGTCCCAGACCCCAGCTTATGGGGAATGACTGGCACTAGGGATCTGGCAATCCCTGGAGATTAGTACAGACTGATGAGTGATGGCTGGGGCTTGCCTCGTGGGACTTTTGACACCTATGCTATATATAAGACATACAGCTTTGTTTCAGGTTTAGGCGAGAGAGACTCTGTACCACTTTTTCCCACATAGCCACAAATCTGACCTCTCTTACCCCCTTATCACCTGCCCTCTCGTGCTACAAGTTCCACACAGACTGCATTCCTTCTGCTCAATATGATTATTGTTCATCCTGAATAAACTTTGTCAATGGAAAGCTACATTTTCTTACTCTCTCTCCTCTCCCTTTGGTTTCCATAAAAATTGCTTCACTTTCAAGAAAAGAAAAATAAAGTGTTGAATGTCAACTATATGTATTATTTGGTTAATGCAAGAAAAACAACCATGAGATATCAACCCACACCAGTGAGACTTGTATATTATTATTTTAAAGTCTGATACAACTCTGATACTGGAGTAGATCATGTAAAGATAGAACTATCATTCATTGTTGGTGTGATGTCCTCTGGTCAGTGTTTATGGAAAACTGTACGATGATCCTCAACATGTAAAACCAGAACTTCTTCTCTGAACCAGTGATGCATGCCACTCTTGGTATACACACACAAAGAAAATTACTTTGAAAAATATTACTTATGCACACCTCTGTTCAGTGTATAAGCCAGAGGCAAAAAGCAAAAGAATATATGATCTCACTCTGCAATACAGAGATGACAAAAACGGAATCATCTGTTCTGAAGAATTCTAACCTCTTGGCCTTAGATTATACAATTTATTAAGAGTGGGACCTAGGGGAGGGACTGTAGACCAGGTCGGAGTGACAAAAATAGTTTGTGATCTCTCTCATCTCTGGGACCTAAAGATAGACAGCAAGTAGGAACAAAGGTCTAAGGGCAACAAATGAGAGAATTGATCCACAGCTGAATTGGAGGGTGGCTGTTTGAGAGGGAGGGGTGTTGGGATCTCTGGGAGAGGAAGTTGAGTACACTTGTGATGGGTGTGCTACTGCAACTGTGTGCATCAGAAACCATCATTAGTAGCATTGTAACCCACAGTATCTCAATGATTAAAAACTTTTTTTAAAAGATAGTGTTGCACATCAAAAAGAACAACCAGTGCTGCCATGGATTCAACAGAAAGAGAGTCTCATTTATTGTTGGTGGGTATGCAACTGGTCCAACTGTTTTAAAAAACAATATGAACATTCCTCAGAAAATCAGAAGTAAAACAGTAGAAATGAGGACCGAGAGCAGTGGTCTGTTGGGGCCTGACCAGAGTTATGAGGAAGTTCCAAAGCTGTAGCCCTGCAAGCAAAGCCGTGTCACAGCTTCAACCAGCTAGGAACTCTGAGTGAATTGGGCTGGGGTCAGCATGTCACAATGCAGCCGCTCTCTGTTACAGACGGACTGTGCTGTGCTTAGATGAGGTTAATCAAATCCTAATAGGTTACTGTGTAAGCCTGTCTAAATCTAGATAGATTGAGAAAGAGGATGTGGAATGTATGGGAGTGGGATGTAATGATTACGCTGTGGTCTGGCTTACTTCATCAGGAGCTTTGCGCATCATTAGGTTACAAGATAATATGTACTTCGATGTGTTTGCTCTTCTGCACTTTGATGTATTCTGAGGTATGCTAGATGTCCTGATCATTAACCCAATAAAAGGAGGTTGCAGTTATGGGTCAGTGTCAAATGGCCTGAGCGACCTTTGGCCCTCTGTGCTTAAACATTCCACATGCATTGCTTGTCTCTGCGCTCCCAAATGATCCATTGACAAATCGAACTAACATCTGGTGCCCAAACGTGGGGCCCAAAGGTAAGTTGGAACCAGGAAGGTTTGGACTGCAAGGGTTTGCAGAATTTCCCAGCAGCCAGTGTCAGAGAAAATGGGGAACTGTACTTCCACTGTAGATAATTATATTACCATCTTGAAGTGTTAGCTCCAGCTGCTCCATGCCTTTGAAAGAACAGGTTGTTAGGCGTCTGTCAGAATGCATTAAAAAGCATCGTTACAGGTGTACGCCTGAGTCTAAGGATCAGTTTAACCTGACACTGTGGAAGCAGGTAGGGAAGGACTTGCACTGAGCACACTGGAACAGGAGATTTTATAACAGGGGAAGAATTGGGAGCCTTGCACATAATCACTACTGCTCTCCAACCGTTTCAATCTGATTCTGAAATGTCCCCCAAAGAGGGTGGTGAGTGAATGACACCACTGTCTCACTACTGCTGTCCCTCGTGTTATCGCTGATGAGAAAAAAAAAAAAATCAGATGAAAAACCAGAAAACCTAGCTTTTCCAGTGAGACCGAGATGGACGAGCTAGAGGGTCGCTGCTCGGGGAGTGTGGGAGTTGCCCCAACTGCCTCTGGTGTAGGATGACGATGACACTGCTGTGTCCTTCCCCCCTTGCCAAAAGGAGCTTAGGTTTATCCCAGTCACACCCATCATGGTGCTCCTGAGTCATTCCCATTCCTTTGTTTATCTGTAACCACTTCTCTATGCTCTCTTCCCCAAACAGTTAATCAGTTTCTTCCCCAAATCAGACTGTTAATTTGTAAGGTCAGATCTTTCTAGGACACTGAACTTGTAAGTTAATATTGCCTTTCTCCTCTTCTTGTGTCTTTTGAATAGTTTACTTTAAAGCAATGTCCTATTGGTATAGACACAAGAAGACAATATTAGGCTTTTGTAACTTGGGATTTAATTGGCTTTGAATATTATTCATTCCCAGGAATCTTTCTCAACTTAAGCCTCAGTTGCCCTCAGTTCCTAGCATGCCAAAAGCAGGGTCCCCGATGAGGGATGGAATGGACCCAGGGAAAGAGGTGAGTTATGTGCTACCCTGGCATCGAGATGGGCCTGGCCAAAGTGCGTAATTCTTAACTATAAGTTAAGAAAAAGCTTGATCATGGACAAACACTATCATGATTCAAAAGTAACAATGAGACTAGGACCCTGCTATGGATAGGAAAGACTAATCTGGCCTGAGCACTGTAGTCTTAGATCAAGATGGCCCCAGGAGAATAATTCTATAAGCTTAATGCATCTCTTGCTGTGTCCATACAAAATGATTAATATTATGAATGTTTATATGTTTGCTGGAGGAGGAGAAAAGAAACATACTGTTGGGACTCTGCCCTTGGATCTGTCTCCTGCTGAAAGAGGATCTGTCCTAGAAGCAGCATCCCCTAAGGGGAAGAACTTAACCCTCAGGGGATGCTGACCATGCCTATGTGTAAGCCCCAAGCCCCTCATGCTGGGGGATTTAACTAGGCTGTAAGAGTGGGTTGGGGAGAGATCCAGAGCCGAGAGAGAAGCGGAGAGAGAGATAGGAGAGAATGGAATAAAGGGCAACTGATCAATCAACTGGGTTGGCTCGTGTTTCCTCCTCTCTCTGCCCCATGGCCCTGTCCGCTCGGGCTGGGAGAGCGGCCCAGGACCGACCTCCCAAAACTTGGGGGTGGCCAATGGGGAGAGTGGCCGAGGCTCTCCCCTGGGCATCCCCTGGCAGATGTTTTTTACACTCTGGGAAACCTCAGGGATGGGACATGGTTTTGTAAGACAAGTCCTGACATGACTGACAGGAATAACAGGGTGTGGAGCCGCCCCGGAAGGGCAGTGCTGTTGGCTAACTAACCAATGGCCGCTTTCTGAGTCTGAAAGCATGTTTGTACTGTGAAGTTGTTAAAGGGTCTGGTGTAAAAATCTTATGATTTCAGATAATTAAAAAATATTTAAATTAAGCCAAAGAAGGACTGTAAGTCCAAAACCCACAAGGATGGTCGCCTCTGAAATTCTAAATCTCTACCTCAAAACGAGGAAAGTCAAAAATAGTAACATCTGACCACCTTAGGCTTACAACAGCTTTATCATAATTAATTTCCCTGGCTTTATATTATCAAAAGCGTTATATATTATAAACTATAACATTCAAAAGAGCACCTCCTGGCTTTATATGATCAAAAGTGCTTTCTCGACCCATTTTTAACAAGCCGGAAACAGGTTGGTCAGGCTTAAAGGGGAAAAAAGAGACCACCATCGACTGAGCCCATCTAGAATCCTCACTTGCAGCAAGAGGTAGTCACTGATAGTGAAATGAAGGGACACACCTCCATACTACCACAGCAGCATGAAGAAACAGTGCAGATACCCCTCATGAGTAGATGAAGAAGAGTCCTGAAGCCGCATCAGGAAATTCCCACAAATAGAATCTCTAAGACAAAGAATTCAGACATGAAATATTGAGGATGTTCAATGAACCAAAGAAACAGAGGAACAGATATCCAGTAAATTAAAGGAGGACAAGAGAGAAACAGTGGGACCAACCGCCAACGAAATACAGGAATAAATGAGAGCAGAAAAAAAAAAGCTACAAACAGAAGTGTTATGAATAAGGGATTCAATACATGAAATAAAAAAAATGAGTGGGTGCTCTCAACAATAGAATGACTACAGCCAAAGACGGAATCAGTAAGATTGAAAATGAGTTGCAGGAAGCTTCCAGGCAACAACAAACAATGGGAAAAGACCGCAAAAGAGCTCTAGGGTGAAACAGAGACCTAGGGGATGATTCCAAGAGGAACAACATTAAAATCATCGGAGTACCAGAAGGGCAGGGAGGCAACCTCAGTGAAAAAGCCACTGTTAAAGAAATCATTGCTGAAAAGTGCCCAGAGCAGGAGAATGCAGGCATCCAGATCCAAGGAGCACTTAGGACGCCAGCTAAAAGAAACCTTAATAAAGACTCCAAAACATATCATAATCAGAATGATGGATGCCATAGATAGAGACACATACTGCAAGCAGCAAGATCAAAGAAGGAAATCACATGTAAAGGAGCAGCTCTTAGATTTACAGCAGACCTATCAGAGGAAACCATCCAAGCCCGAAGACAGTGGTGGGATATAGTGAAAAAACTCAATGAAATGAATGCCTCAACAAGAATACTTTATCTGCCTAAACTCTCACTCAAACTTGAAGGAATGATAGACTATTTCATGGATTAACAACTCAGGAACTTCAAATATTCAAAACCAAACTTAGAAGTTAAGGACTAAAAGGGCTACTCTAAGACAAGAGAAACCCCTACAAGCACACACACAAAAAAACCTTACAGAAAGATGGCACACCCCATGACAATAATCTTTCTCAATGTCAATGGTCTAAATTCACCAATTAAGAGATATCACTTTTATCACTTGTCATTCTTGATCTTCGATTTGCTCCAGTGGGCGCCAGTAATGTCTCCATTTGTCACTGTTGCGTGGTAGTGTAGCCCAATGGTATCTACTTCCTCCAAGAATAGGAAGAGCCTCAAATCGTTCATTCAGGGTTTTGACGAAGAAACCTGACCATCTTGTAGGTGGGCAGCCATGTGGTCTTTTGACGTTCCCTTGGATTCCAGTCGGTAACAGCTCTAGTCCAGAGGTCATCTCTGAATTGCATTACGTGTACGGCCCATCTGATTTTTGAAGCGTTGGCAAATGAGACAGCATCCCTGATTTTTGACCTTCGATGGAGGTTGGAACTCCAGATTCCTTCTCTCACTTGAGGGAAACATGATACTCCAAGTATAGCTCTTTCGATTCCTCTTTGGGCTACCATAATAGCATTCTCATCCTGTTTTCGTACAGCCCAGGTGTCTGAGGCATGTTAGTGCAGGAAGAATGACGGAGTTGAAGAGATATGCCTGGAGCCGGAGGTTCTTTGTCCTATTAACCTCTTCTTTGATGCTCTTGAAGGTGTTCCACGCTGCTCTCTTCCTCCTGCACAGTTCTGGTGCCAAGTCGTTCCTCATGTTGAGTTCTCGACCCAGGTACACATAGCTGCTGCATTCGGAGATGTTCGTTCCATTGACAGCAAATGGACCATCAAGGACTAGCTCGTTTTTCATGAGCATTGTTTTGATGAGACTGAGCTGCAGTCCGACCTTTCCACACTCACGGTCGAAGTCGGCCAGCATTTGTGCCACTTGGCTAATGTTTGGTGTTATAAGAATGATGTTATCAGTAAAGTAGAGGTGGTTTAGTTGCCGACTGTCTATCTTCACTCCCATTCCTTCCCATACCAGTCGTCACATGATGTTCTCAAGGGTGGCACTGAAGAGTTTTGGCGAAATGGTATCACTCTGCTAAACCCCTCTCTTTATGTCAATGATCACTTCCTTGTTGAATGGCGAGATCTTGGTGGTGAATCCGTAATGCAGCTCACGGAGGATCCTGATGTACTGAGTTTGAATGCCCTGTTTTGGCTAGGGCTTTGATGACAGCTTCAGTCTCAACAGAATCGAAGGCCTTCTTCAAATCGATGAACGTTAGACAGAGCAGCATCTTGAACTCTCGGGAAACTTCAATGATCTTGGTCACTGTGTGGATATGGTTGATTGTGCTGAATCCTTTTCGGAACCCAGCTTGCTCTCATGGTTGTCCTTCATCTAGTGTTCTGCCTATTCTATTCAGAATGGCTCAAGTGAATAACTTGTAGACGATGGACAGCAGGCAGATTGGGCAATAGTTCCCGGTGTCATGGATGTCTCCCTTCTTGTACAACAGAAGAGTCCTGCTGGTTTTTCATTGGGATGGAACCTTGCATTCATACAGGTAGCGTGTGAAGAGCTGAGCCTGTGTATTGAAGAGGGCTGGCGGCAGATTCTTCAGGTGTTCGGGTCTGACTAAGTCTAGACTGGGTGCTCTACGTATCTTTACCGACAAAATGAGGTGTCAGATTTTGGAAGGGGGTACGATGGGAATGACATACACATCCTGCGGAATTTGGTATGTGGGCAGGTAGACATGGCTGTCCAAGAAATCGAGTAGAAGTCGTGAATAATCATTTCCATTGCCCTTCTGAAAGATGTGATAGATCCATCAGGACGTTGGACGGCAATCATCTTGGTCTTGTAGTTGGTGAAAAATAGGTGAGTGTTGAGAATACTTTTGCTGGCTTCTGCCTTATCGGCCAACACTGCTGCTCTTCTCTCTGAGGCCTTCCTTTATTGCTTCTCTGCACAGCTTTGTGAGCTTGGACGTTAGCTTGTGGTTACCTGAGGCTCGTGCCAAACCACGTTGGCAAATGAGCTCGAGAGTTTCCCAAGACAGGTGTCAGTTTGTGGCTTTCCCACTTTTGGCATTCTTCGCACAGTCATGTAGGTGCTGAACCAATTGATCGTATTCCTCGTCGATGTTGCATCTTCCCACATTGCCACAATATTGTCAAAGAGCTCCCAGTGGTGGTCATTCTGGGAATTCTCTTCTTAAATTTTTCTCCCCGCTCTGTGAAGTAAAATTTTGCACGAAGGAGATGGTGGTCTGATCCTTTTTGGAATTTTGGGACAATGGTGACATCAGTCAGGCAAAACCTTCGATAGAATATGATGTGGTCAATTACACTGTGGGACTGTCCACCAGGAGAATGCCATGTCCAACGTTTAGATTCGGCCTTCTGGAACTGTGAATTACCATGGATGGCCTTGGTTGACATGATGAACTCAGACAGAATCTCATCCTGTTCGTTCCATTCTAGGCCATGGGTCCCAATGTGCAGTTCTTTGAGCGACCTTCTCAGTCCTATCTTCAAATTAAAGTCACCGACAATGATCTTGTAGAAGGTGGGATCTTCTTTATGGAACTTCTCAAGCTTCATGCAGAATTTCTCAATTTCTTCTTCATCATAGTTGGATGTTGGTGGGTAGATGATGAAGACAGAAACTGCCGGCAGTGAGCCACATCTATTCAAGCGTATTCGTCTGATTTGGGTTGTTAGGCATTCGAATGAATCAATGCTCATGGCCAAGTTTGTGTTGACGAGGACACCGACGCCAACAGAGACACCTCTGTTGTTGCATGTTCCGAGGAACAATTCTTTTCCGGTGTTGAAAATGGCATGATGTGATAGATGCCTTCTTGTTTCAGTCAGACCAATGATGTCGTACTTAATCTTCTTTGCTTGCACTATCAGATCCTTGATGGATGCTTCAAATGCCAGTGTTCGTGCATTGAAAGTACAGACAGTCATTTTAGTCTTCCTTCGTTTTGGCAGTCTAGTTTGTCCCTGAGATTTTATCAGGCTCTCCTTGCTCATCCGTCTTAATGTTACCATATTGTGGGCTCCTTAGGTGTCAGGCAGATGAGGCCCGTTACTGTTACTGGTTTTGGCATATCACTGTATCACTGTCATTTCATGGCTAATTGATATGCACCAGCAGGCACCAGTGACGTCTCCATTGTGAGACTTGTTGTTACTGGTTTTCGGATATCGAATACACCACAGGTAGCTTGCCAGGCTCTGCCATGCGGGCAAGATATTCTTGGTAGCTTGCCGGGCTCTCCAAGAGGGCCAGAGGAATCGAACCTGGGTCGGCCATGAGTAAGGTGAATGCCCTACTGGTGTGCTATCAATCCAGCCCTTTGGCATATCGAATTAATTAATTATTCCATATTCGATATAATTAAGAGACACAGAGTCGCAAAATGGATTCAGAAACTGAAACAAACATTCTGCTACCTACAAGAAACACATCTGAACAGTCAGAGCAAACATAGACTCAAAGTCAAACAACCCTGCAAGCAAAAAACTCCCTTAAAAAGCTGGGGTGGCCATACTAGTATCATTAGATTTCAGGTTAAAAAAGAATAGAAGGGACAGCGAAGGCAATTTTTTATTAATCAAGGGATATGTACAGCAAGAAGAAATCACACTCCTAAATGTATACGCACCCAATGAGGGACCAGCTAGATACTTAAAACAACTGCTAACAGATTTTAAGAAGGACATTGATAGCAACACAATAGTAGTTGGTGTCTTCAACACTGCCTTATCGCCTCTAGATAGATCAACAAGAATAAAACTAGCAAGCAAACACTGGCTTTGAAGGAAGTAACAGAAGAGAGAGGGCTAATAGAACTATACAGGGCTTTACATCCCCAAAGGAAAGAATACATATTCTTTACCAGTGCACACGGAACATTTTCCAAAAGAGACCACATGCTAGGTCACAAAACATACCTCAATAAAATTAGAAAATTGTATGAACTAACCTTTCAGACCATAATGCACTGAAGAAAGAAGTTAATCACATATGGAGAACCAAATCATATACCTGGAAATTAAACAACTCAGTGTTGAACAACGAGTATGTCAGGAAGGAAATTAAGGAAGAAATCAAAAGATACCTGGAAACAAATGAGAATGAAGACATGAGCTACCAGAACCTATGGGATGCAGCTAAAGACGTGTTAGGGGGAGTATTTATAGCTCTGCAAGCATTTCACAGGAAGGAAGAAAGGGCCCACATAAATAACCTGACTTCACAGCTCAAGATCTTAGAAAAGGAAACATAAGGACCCCAAACCTGGCCAAGTAAAGAAATAATAAAAGTCAGAGCAGAAATTTATGGCAGAAACAAACAAACAAAAAAACAATCCGAAAGATCAATGAAACCAAGAGCTGGTTCTTTGAAAAATAAACAAGATTGATAAACCACTAGCAAGACTCATAAAAAGAGAGAACCCTAATAAAAACGAATCAGAAATGAATAGGGGGACATCACAACATAAGCCAATGAAATTCAAAAAATTGTCAGAGACAACTTTGAAAGTCTGTATGCCACGAAACAAGAGAACCAAAAAGAAAAGGATAAATTCCTGGATTCCTATAATCTGCCAAGACTGAACCAAGAAGATCTGGAATACCTGAATAAACCTATTACTATTAAGGAAATTGAAACTGTAATCAAAAGTCTTTCCCAAAACAAAAGCCCAGGTCCAGATTTATCCACTAGTGAATTCTTCAAAACATTTTAAGAGGACCTACTGCCAGTTCTTCTCAAGCTTTTCCAGGAAATTGAAGAAACAGAAACTCTTCCAGTTTCTATGAGGCACATATCTCCCTAATAACAACAAAAAACAAAAAGACACCACAAAAAAAGAAGACTACAGGCCGACATCCCTGATGAACATGAATGCGAAGATCATCAGCAAAAGATTAGCGAATAGAATCCAACAACTCATCAAAAAGATCATACACCCTGACCAAGTGGGATTCATCCCAGGAGGCAAGGATGCTTCACATTCAGAAATCAATCAACATAATCCATCATATCAACAAAAAAAAAGATCAAAACCATATGATCATATCAATAGATGCAGAGAATGCATTTGACAAGATCCAGCACCCGTTTATGATGAGAACTCTCACCAAAATGAGTTTCGAAGAAACTTTCCTCAATATTGTCAAAGCCATCTACCATAAGCCTATCTATGGCAAGCATTCTCCTCAATGGGGAAGAACTAAGAGCCTTCCCTCTAAGATCAGGGACAAGACAAGGATGCCCACTCTCACCACTTCTGTTCAATATAGTACTGGAAGTACTTGCAATAGCAGTTAGGCAAAAAAAAAGATATTAAGGGCATCCAGATAGGAAAGGAAGAAATCAAGATCTCACTATCTGCACATGATATGATACAATATTTAGAGAACCCCAAAGCCTCTACCACGAAGCTCCTAGAAACAATAGACTTGTATAGTAAAGTCGCAGGCTATAAAATCAATACCCAAAAGTCATGGCTTTCCTATATGCAAATAATGAGAGAGAAGAAAGTGACATGAAAAAAAAGCAGTCCCGTTCACAATCATGCCTCAGAAAATCAAGTACCCCGGAATCAGCTTAACTAAGGAGGTAAAGGAACTGTACAAAGAAAATTACAAAATGCTACTTCACTAAATAAAAGAAGACATGAGGAAATGGAAACTTATCCCCTGCTCATGTATTGGGAGAATTAACATTGTCAAAATGGCAATTCTCCCCCATAACATTATACAGATCAAATGCAATCCCTATAAGGGTACCCATGAAATTCTTCAAAGAAATGGATCAAACACTCCTGAAATTCATATGGAACAAGAAAACCCCACGAATAGCTAAAGCAATTCTTGGGAAAAAGAAAATGGGAGACATTACCGTCTACAACCTCAAACTCTACTACAAAGTGGTAATCACTAAAACAGCATGGTAGTGGAACAAAGGTAGAGCTGCAGACCAATGAAACAGGGTGGAATATCCTTACACACCCTCAAATATATGATCATCTAATCTTTGACAAAGGAGCAAGAAATGTGAAGAGGAGCAAAGGAAGTCTCTTTAACAAATGGTGTTGGCAAAACTAGACAGCTATATGCAAAACAATGGGCTCAGACCTATACCTAACTCCACACACAAAAGTTAGATCAAAATGGATTAAAGACCTAAACATCAGACCAGAATCCATAAGGCACATTGAAGAAAAGGTCAGCAAAACCCTCTATGACACTGAAGCTAAAGGTATCATCAAGGACGAAATGCCACTGACCAAGCAAGAGGAAATCGAGACAAACAAACGGGACTATCTTAAACTAAGAAGCTTCTGCACCTCAAAAGAAACAGTGACCAGAATACAAAGACAATCTACAGAATGGGAAAGGATATTCACTCAATACCCCTCCAACAAGGGATCAATATCAAGGATATAAAGGCACTGGTTGAACTCTACAAGAAAAAAAATCATTCAATCCCATCAGAAAATGGGAAGACGAATGAAACAGAAACTTTCTCAAAGTAGAAATCTGAATGGCCAAACAGCACATGAAAAAATGCTCTCATCACTAATCATCAGGGAGACGAAGATCAAAAGAACAATGAGATATCATCTCACACCACAGAGATTGGCCCACATCCAAAAGAAAAGCAACCAGTGCTGGTATGAACACGGGGAGAAAGGGACTCTCCTTCACTGCTGGTGGGAATGCCGACTGGTTCAGCCCTGTGTTGAAAACAGTATAGATGTTTCCTAAAAAATTAGAAATTGAGCTCCCATTTGACCCAGCAATACCACTTCTACAAAAGTATCCTGGAGATGCAAAAAAAGTATAGTAGAAATTGAAGGTAGACTGAAGGTGGATTCTGGAGCAGATATGTCAACTAGTGTCTCATACTGTTGGCTGTAGAGATGGAAAAAAATGCTCTAAATGCTACCTTTACAGGTTTAGTTGTGTTAACTGATGTACAACAAAGTGCTAATGTTTTGACCTGTACTGACCCAATGAGGCTGTGGCTAATTTACAACTATATACTGCATGCATTGCGATCGCCTTATTGGGAAGAGATTTACTAGAACAACGGGAAATTAAAATGTCCAGAGAAAAACCATTTTGATAAGGGTTACTGCTTGTAAAAAAAACTTCACCCCAAGGCCTCTTCCCATCACATGGAAAAAAGTAGACCCTGTCTGGGTTGAGCAGGGGCCCTTAAAACAGGAAAAAGTGGTTATCCTGCATTAATTGAGTAAGGAACAACTACACAGGACCACATCGCACCTAGTCATAGCCCGTGGAATTCCCCGGTTTTTGCAATTAAAAAGAAAAAGCAGGAAATGAACAATGTCGACCCATTTACGAAAAGTGAATGTATGAAACCAAATGGGCCCATTACAACTGGCCTCCCTAATCTGGCGTTAATTCCTCAACAGTGGAGGATAATGATTACTGATCTTAAAGATTGTTTTTACACTGGCCCCTTAAAACCAGATGATACGCCAAAATTTGCTCTTACTATTCCCTCTCTAAATAATAAAAGCCCTATGAAAGAAACCACTGGACTGTACTGCCTCAAGGAATGATGAATAGCACTAGAGTGTGTCAAATTTTGTAAACCAGCCTTTAGAAAAGCTAAGAAAAAAATTTATGGATGCCAAATTCATTCATTAAATGAATGACATACTGCTGGCCACTCCACCAGAAGAAAATATGTATAAACAGACCTTGAATACTTGAGTTGGAATCTTGGGACTCACAAATAGCTACTAAAAAGATCCAGAAAATGTCTCCTTGGGAATACTTAGGACAAAGTGTTTGGGAAACTAAAATTATTCCACAAAAGATACAAATCAGGAGAGATAATCTAAAGACGTTAAATGATTTTCAAAAACTATTAGGGGATATTAATTGTCTTTTGACCATCTCTTGTTATTCCAACTTATGCCTTACAAAATTTATTTCACACTTTGGAAGGCGATCCTGCCTTGACAAACCCAGGGGAACGTACAAAGGAGGCAGAGCAGGAGCTTGGCATAATAGAACAAACTGTGTGACAAGCTCAGTTAAATAGAGTTGAGCCTTCTTCTAAAATTAGCCTGACGGAATTACATACCTCACACTCCCCTACCGGATTAGTAGAATAGAATTTTCTCCCAAACGAGGTAAATAAAGCTCTCTGAACATATACTGCAAAAAATCTCTAAAATCGTATCTATAGGCCGTTTACGCTGCAGGCAGTTGGTGGGACAGGACTCTGCAGAAACATTAGTCCCATTAACGATCAAAAGGAAACTCTGTGGGAAATAGATGAGGATTGGCAGATAGCCCGTACAAATTACTTGGGAAGAATTCATAACACCTTTCCTAAGAACAAAATGCTTCAATTTTTAAAATTTACAAACTGGATATTGTCAAAAGTTAAAAATGAGCGGCTTCCTTCTGCTCCTACTTTCTTTGCTGATGCTAACAATCAAGGTAAAGCTTGTTGCGCTAAGGTTTGGTTAGGTGGTCTGAGGCACTGAGATATGCACGCGAAAAAATAATTTACAGAGGATCACAAACTATCTCTGATATTGTGACCCAGAGCAGCCTATTCAACCCCTTTTATTAACTAGCTTATCATCCTAACCAATAATATTCAGCCACATAGGCAGAATATGCAAATTAACTTAGTCAACAGAAATATAATCAAACTCAATTACCTAAATGGAAAAGCATAGTCAGATACAGAAATAAAAAAACAATTTTTATATCCAAGCCTAGCTAGGCCTGAGAAATGTGAGATGTTGTACACAAACATTTCCCCCTTTTTTGTTTAAAATGACCAGTAACAAACAACACAAACATTCTCATAAATCTTTCCAGCAATAATTCAATGCTGTTTTAAAAAAATCTAATCTTTTTCTACAGAAATTCTTTTTCATTTTACAATACAGAGTTTACATATATTAAGTAATATTCCAGTTCCAGTCTTGGTTCAGAAACATTTGTTAACGAAGACCAAGTAGTCTCTAAACAAAAACAATACTTTCATGCCATTTCTGGATGAATTCCACAGTTCAGGGTTTTACGCAATCAGTAACTGCCGAAGCACTCCCGTTATCAGATTCTTCTCTCATGGACAGAGAAGAATCACCGGCATCCATAAGTAAAAATAAAAACTTCCTCCTTCTCAAAGTTCATAGATGTTCCAATAAAACATGCATGGAATATTATCCAGTCTTATATAATAAACCTGTTATCTCCTAAAACTTATGTTTTGAACTAAACCAGTACCTTTTGGACCTGTTTTTATATACAATTATTTCAATTCTCTTTTTAACAATTCAATACAATACAGATACAAACAAACAAGAAATATAATGTAAATATTTGGAGAGAAAAATGTACTAGCATAATAAAAACTTGTACCACTTTTACAAAGCATGAAGAAAACATCCTTTTACTTAATTTCAATAGTTCTTATACCTTAGATATTTCAAATCATGAACTTTCTACACCAATCTTTAACAATTTTCATCTTAGTTTCATGCTCTAATTTTACAATTCTTCCTTTGTAGCAGCATATTTCAATAAAATATTTTAGATTGAGAATATCAATTTCTCTTTAAGTGCCACGATCTAATCTTTGTTTAAGTCTTTGCCTAATAAGCTCCAAAAACACCCAAGCTTTTAAAATTTTTTGGATTACATATTACTAAACTCTGTGATGGGGCTATTTGCCCAGTTACAAGAATTTCCACTTCTGATTTCAACCTGACTTCAACATTTAAACACTTAACACAGACAGACATACAGAAAGACAACAAAAATCACATGTACATGTGCATTCATACACACCTGATCGATCGATTTGACCCTCCAAGAACCAGGAAAAAAACTGATGGATAGAGAAAGGAAGGGCAGTCCCCAGGGTAAAAATTCCCTGTGGGCCTATTGAGATTATCCCCCGTTTCTCAGTCTAACTAGCTTGTCTCCTGCTTCTTAAAATTAGGGTCAAAAAAGAAGCGCTTTTGTTTTTACAAAGCCAGCAAAATTTTTTTAAAGAAGGAATCCATACTGCAGTTTTTTCATTTGCCATCCCTTATTCACTGAGAAGCTTCAGTCTTTTGGTAGGGCACCAAAAATGGTCTTTGTTTGTTGAAATGAAAGCAAAACTTCATCCCCACCTTTCTACCTGGCCAGGTATCCAATTCCCAGAGACTGGGTCCCTGTAAAGGACTTTTCGTCTCTTTCTATCTAAATCATTTTTAATTCTATTAGAACTTACTTCTTCTGAGCTATCCTGAATTTCCCAATGTTTTTCCACAGATGTCATTTCATCAGAGCAATTAAAAAAATTCCAGGTGAACAGTGCTCTGGATATTTGCTGTCTGGGAGGATCCGTATATATTCCCCTTTTTTGTCTAAGTAACATATCTTTAAGCGAACAATTTGTTCATTCAATAATGGCTTGTCCTGTACTGTTATAAGGGATTCCCGTAATATGATTGATTCCATAAGCAGAGAAAAAATCACGCATTTTTGCAGAGGTATAAGCAAGCGCATTATCAGTTTTCATTGTCTTAGGAACACCCATAACAGCAAATGCTTCTGACAAATGAGTAATCACAGCTCCTGCCTTTTCTGAAGATAACACAGAAGCCCACTGAAAATGTGAATAGGGGGGCTGGAGTGATAGCATAGCGGGTAGGGCGTTTGCCTTGCACGTGGCTGACCCGGGTTCGAATCCCAGCATCCTGAGTGAAGAGCCAGAACTAACCCCTGTGCATCGCAGGGTGTGACCCAAAAAGAAAAAAAAAAAAAAGAAAATGTGAATAGGTATCAATTGATTGATGAACACATTTTTGTTTACCAAAAGCTGGGACAATAGTTACATCCATTTGCCAAATTTCATTTGTCTTTATACCTTGAGGATTAGCTCCCAAACGCATATGAGGCATATTGATTGCCTGACAAGTAGGACATTGCCTAATAATGTCTTTAGCTTGCCTCCAAGTAAGGGTATATTTGGTTTTCAACATACGAGCATTTTGATGATGTAAAGCATGAGAATTTTCTGCAGTTATTATTAAAGCAACCAACTTATCAGCTCGTTCATTGCCTTAAACTAATGGACCAGGAAGACCTGTATGAGCTCACATATGAACAATGTATAAAGGATGTTTATGGTCTCTCAAAACTTGCTGTAAATTTTTAAATAAAGAAATAAGCTCAAGGGGCTGGAGCGAAAGCACAGCGGGTAGAGCGTTTGCCTTGCACGTGGCCAACCCAGGTTCGAATCCCAGCCTCCCATATGGTCCCCTGAGCACTGCCAAGGGTAATTCCTGAGTGCATTGCCAGGAATAATCCCTGTGCATTGCCAGGTGTGACCCAAAAAAAAAAAAAAAAAAGAAATAAGCTCAGAGTCACTCAAAGGCAAAGCAACAGTATATATATGATTGACAGTCCAAGCTGCATACTGAGAGTCCATTACAATATTTACTAGTTCAGAATAATTTTGTAAAAGAGAAATGACTGCAAACAATTCATTCTTCTGAACTGACTTATATGTAGTTTGTAAAACCTTATCATTTTGCACATCAGTATAAGCAGCCTTTCCTTCTTTGCTAGCATCGGTGAAAAACCAGCAGCGGATTCAATAGGTTCAGCTGGTAGGAGAATGTAAAGTACGTGACACTATCAGATTTAAACTTTCTGAAGAATCAATTCTATCCAGCTGAGCTGTATTAACAATTTCCTCAATTATTTCTAATTCTTTTTCAGCTGCTGGGCTAAGTTGCCTTGGACTATTTAAAGAGGGATCACCTTCCAATGTTTGAAACAAACTTTGTAGGGCATAGGTTGGAATACTCAGAGAAGGCCATAGCCAATTTATATTTCCTAATAGATTTTGAAAGTCATCCCTTGCGGCAAAACACTCCAGTGATCTCTCTCTCTCTTTTTTTTTTTTTTGGTTTTTGGGTCACACCTGGCGATGCACAGGGGTTACTCCTGGCTCTGCACTCAGGAATTACTCCTGGCGGTGCTCAGGGGACCATATGGGATGCTGGGATTTGAACCCGTGTCGGCCGCATGCAAGGCAAACGCCCTACCCGCTATGCTATCACTCCAGCCCCTCCAGTGATCTCTTTTAGCAGGAGTTTCACTTTATGAGAGCAACGGAAGGAAATGTAGCTGCTGATATTTCAGTTTTACAGGATTTGTTTCTGACTCCTAATGAAATTTATAAAGTCAATATAAGGCAGTTTTTTGCCAATGTTCTTGGGTTTATTAATTATTATCATCATGGGGGATGAAAAACTCTTGAATTTAACTTAAGGTTTTACTAACAATTTCCCGTATTGTTGAAGGGGCCCCGGGTCGAGCCCAGACTCCCGTTTCCCGATGGCCCATTAACTTTTCTATATTTTTCTCTTTTGTAATGACATTCATTAGTGCAATCCTTCCCCTTCCCACATCATCTACAGATGCCTGGTTCTTTCCTTATCCCAGATTTAACAGGAGTACCATCTCGTCTGAAATGTCCAAAAGCTCCATAGCTGTAACACTTCACCTGGTTCACTCTTCTAAAAGAAGCGGCTATTATTTGCACCTGATGGTTTGGTGTTCCCATTTCCCTACACGCATTAATAAAATCATACAGAGAATTTTTACCCATTAATTGAGCAATTGCTGCCTTTTGGCAATCTGCTGTAGCATTTTCCATCACTAAAGTTAGCGTAAGTGGGGCTGGAACGATAGCACAGTGGGTAGGGTGCTTGCCTAGCACGCGGCTGACCCGGGTTCGACTCCCAGCATCCCATATGGTCCCCTGAGCACCGCCAGGAGTAATTTCTGAGTGTAGAGCCAGGAAGAACCCCTCTGCATCTGTCAGGTGTGAACCAAAAAGCAATAAACAAACAAACAAATAAATTTTGCACAGGTCTTAAGATAATGCCACGCCTTCAGACAGGTCTTATTAACAGCTTCTAAAATGTTTGCCTTCAAACAGACTTGTTCTTCCGATAAAGCCCACTTGTCAGTGCCTAAAATTTGGTTCACAGTGATAAACATGTTTTGGTGTTTTAATTTAGCAAATTTCTCAGCCTCTCCTTTCCACCAAGATTTAAATTTGTACATATTGAGAATTTTCTAACACTGCCTTCGCAAGTGTTTGCCAATCAAGCAAAATTAGAGTATTAGCTTCTGCAAAATTTTCGAGAAGGGCTAGCACATAGTTAGAAGTAACACCCTAGGTGGTCACAGCTTGCTTAAGCAAGGTAAGAAACTTAAAAGGAACAGGCTCATATTCCCCTGCCTGTCCTTTTCTTTGCACATCAGGATTACAAATGACAGGAAAAGCTATAAACTGAGCAGGCTGTTGGCTCAATTTTGCCTTATACAAAGGAGTTTCAGATTTTTGCATCAGAGAATACAACTCAGAAGTAAGTTTAGAATGGCAACACAGAGATTCCTCTTCCCTATTCTTATATAAGTGAGGAAAGAACTGCCAAAGGGTCAGGATCAGTGATACGCTGTACAGCAGGCATTATCCTTCTTTCAGAAGGGCGTTGCACCTCAAGGTACTTCAACTGTCTAATTTATCTAATTTTTTTATTAACTTTTCTAACTCTTGGGCATTTATAACCTCTTTTAAAACCAAATTCTCTGTGTCTGACTCGAAGCTGTCAGACTCAGACACGGCAAGTGAACCATCAATTTGATATGACTCACCAGATAATATAGATGCTGTTGGCTTAGCAGAAAATTTAGGCTGAATCAAAGATTCTTCCCCTCTCTTCTCTTCTAACACAGAGTGTCTCTGTAAGTTGCTTTAAAAATTGACGAATCAGTGGACAGAGCGGTATGAGAAGACAAAAGAGAAGGCTCCTCTGACTCAAAGTCAAACTGTGAAAAATTCAGGGTAACAGCAATACAATTGTATGCACTCCATTTATTTGCTGAGATCAAATCTCCCTTTTTTTGTGTATGACTCAATTTTTTCCCTACTTTTGTCCATAGCTCCAAATTAAATTGTTCTATATTTTTTGGCTTAAATCAATGACAAAATCTTTGTACCCTTTCAAGGAGGCATCACAATATCTGTTCCTTCAAAGGCAGACCAGCTGCTTTTATTAGAGAGTTCAGGGTGTCAATATAGGCATCCTGCTGCGATGTTACAGAATTACCCATCGCCCTTTTCCTTTTTCTTCCTTTCTATCTCTTTTTATTCTTTTCCCTTTCTATTTATCTATTATTCTTTCTTTCTCCCTTTCCTTTTCTTCTTATCCCCTTTTCTATCTTTCTCATTTTATTTCTTTCTCCCTTTTTCTTTATATTTCTTTCTCCCTCTTTCTGAGAGAAAAGTCTTTTCCAATCTTCTCCCTCTCTCTTTCTATCTTTATTTCATTCTCTTTTTCTTCTTTTCCCTCTATCTTTCTGTATTTCTTTCTCCCTTTCTTTTTCATCTCGCTTCCTTTCTTTCCTTCCTTCCTTCCTTCCTCTCTCCTTTCTCATTTATCTTTCTTTATTCTTTCTCCCTTTCTTTCTCTTTCTTTCTCTCTCCTTTCTTATTTATCTTTATTCTTTCTCCCTTTCTTTCTCTTTTTCTTTCTCTCTCTCTTTTCTTATTTATCTTTATTCTTTCTTCCTTTTTTTCTCTTTTTCTCCTTTTCCCTCTCTTTCTATATATCTTTATTTCTTTCTCCCTTTCTCTTTTTCTTCTTCTCCCTTTCTTTCTTTTTTTTCTTTTGTACCGGGCCTTTATCATCAAGCCTCACGTTGGGGCAAGATGTTGCGCTAAGGTTTGGTTAGGCGGTCTGAGGCACTGAGATATGCACCCGAAAGAAAAAATTTACGGAGGATCACAAAGTATCTCTGGTATTGTGACCCAGAGCAGCCTGTTCAACTAAGCTTTCTTGAACGCGTTAAATTGACACTCCATATCAATCTGTACAGAAAAATAAATTACATGGCATAATTTGCCTATTACAAGACTTTGAGGAAGCTTTAAATACCGTTACTGACTCAGAGCACACAGCTGGGACTGTGAAACGTGACTACAGCTGCCCTGTCTCATGCAGAGTGAGTTACCAGGACTATTCAAAACATTACAGGATCTTCTACGTCCTAGAATTCACCCTCTGTCTATTACCCAGATTCGGGCACATTCTAACTTGCTGGGGCCTATGGCCCATGGGAATGATGTGGCTGATAAATCAATAGCTACAGGTATCAAGGCTAAAAATTCTCGTAAGATACATCATCAGAATGCTAAAGCCTTAAAACAAGGGAAATGGTGCAACAATGCCCTACATGCCAGGCCATCAGTACCCCTCATATGCCACTCGGGACTAACCCACGTGGATTAAAGCTCAATCAACTATGGCAGATGGGGGTAATTACCGTATCGGCATTTGGAAAACAGAAGTATGTCCATCAATCCACAGGTACTTTTCCCCATTATCAATGGGCAACAGCACTAGCCTCTGAGCGTGCAGACTCAGTAATAACACACCTCCTAGAAGCCTTCGCCACATGGGTGTCCCTCAAACAATTAAAACTGATAATGCATCACCCATGCCTCCTCAAAAGCATCATCGTTTTTTAAGGTATATAATACCATTCATATCACTGGCATTCCATACAACAGCATGGGGCAAGCAATATTGAAAGAGCTAATAAGACATTAACGGACATGCTTTTCAAACAAAAAGGGGAATATATACTGGTAACCCCCGACAACAATAACTAGGGCCTTATTTACTTTGAATTTTTAAAAATTTAACTGACAATCAAACTACGGCTGAGATGCATTGGGATAAGGACCAAAAACAGCACACGGAGGAAAATTCCCAAGTGAAAGAAAGCCCCTCTGATAATTGACAAATGGGACAATAAAAGGATCCAGTAATTAATACATGGGTCCTTATAAATATCAAGCGATGGGGAAGAGGATTTGCTTTTTTTTCCACAGATAAAGACAAGTTTTGGTGCCCCTCAAAAAGGCTCAAATTAATAAATGTCACTCCAACGGAGCACTTAGAGAAGGGAATGAAAAGACTACGCCTTGATGAACAGGCAGAACACCTCGAACTCGTGAAGCAAAGTTCCCCACTCGGGGACAACTGAAGGCACTGACATCTCCAGCAGAAGGACTGCTGGAATCGACCCAGGCCCGAGAACACCAGCGGCACTCTTCCTGGCTGTGTCACCACTGGTCACAGTACAGGTAAGTCCATCGACAATTAACATGACATACTGGGCCTACATTCCTAACCTGCCTTTATCAAGGGGAACATCACGGCAGGACGCTCCTGTGCCTACACACACTAATGAACCGTCCTGGCTGCCTGGCCCGCATGATGACACAGGCCAATCAAACCCGAAGAAGGCACAACCTTCCTGAATATATTTCGGGCTGGAAGGGATGCCTATCTGCACGGGTAACGGGAGTCACTGTTTGAAAATACACATACAAAATTGGTTGGCTGAATATCAAGATTCTACTGAATCTCATAAAAAGCCATCATTACTGCTCCCAGCAAATGGATTTTCAGATATGGGAAGTGAAGCAATGACTCCCTACCGTCTTTGCCTCTATGTGAACTCCCTAAATTTACTGAACTAAGACTGGATATGTTGGAAATACTGCAGAGGAAAAAAAGCCAGAGTGTATATTGATTCCCCTTATGGGAAAATTATTGATTGGAGTCCTGCGGACTCAGCCTGGGAAAAGGGAACAAACAAGGCCCTGAGCTGGGGACTAATACAAAGCCCCGGCACTTACCGAATCATAATTCACTTGAATAATGGTATAGTGTGTCGTGGAGGTGGCTTTGCGCCTCCTACACCCTTCCTCCCTGGGCATCAGGAACAAAATCATCTATGGAAATAGGGAATGCTCTTGGATTCATGACCGCCTGTAACCATGTTGGTGCAAAACATTCTTGATAGTTTGATAGAAAGCTTACCCGCTATACACAGGCTTGCGTTCCATTGCCATATGTTATGCGTAAAGGAAAAATGAACGGGGATAGAGTAAAAGGGGTAATGCCCTGCACTGACTGTTCCATGTTCACTCCATCACCAACTCTGTGAGTCTTAAAGCAGAGGAAAGCATCTATTTCCTTAAAGCTCATGCGGGTGTTTGGATGGCCCTGCGGCTGAACCGTTTATGGGAAGACAGTCTGGCTACCAACATTCTTCGTTGGCTGATTGCTCACCTGTCACAGGAAAAGATTAGCGGGCCTCCTGATTGCACCTGTTGTGGGACTCATTGCCATCGCTGCTACCACGGCAACGACGCGAATCACAAAGCGGCAAGTGTCAGACTGCTGAATTCATCAAGAAATGCCTCGAGAACCCTGAAAGACCGTGGACTGCTCAAAGGCAAACTGATGCAGAATTACAGGAAGAACTGGCCGATGGGACACAAACCCTGCTTGGTGACCAGCCTTAAAAGGCAGTTGGCTCTAAAATGTGACTGGAATACCACATGCTTTAGCTAAATAACCTCTTCCTGTGACATGTGACAAATCTGCATTTCCATGGGTAAAGTTAAAAGGAATTTCTTAAGCCATCACAAAGTGACCGACAAAATTATACAGTTGCAAAAATAACATTCATTCTACATTTTGGAATCACTTGCAAACCTTGGGGTCTGATAGCATATGGGCCGGATTGTCTGATGGAATTTCTCAATTAAACCCTGTAAATCATATGCGAGGTCTTATGGGAAGCTCTACTGGCATGTTTATTCTCAAGATCCCGTTGTTGCTTTTACTTTGTGTAGCCCGTAGAAAGTTCCGAGAACAAAGTGGAATAGCCCAACAACAGGCTGCTAACATCACCATGATGGCTAAACTTGCTGCAGAACAGAAAGGGGAGATGTCGGAGCCTGACAGAAGTCATTAAGAAGTTCCAAAGACTCGGCCCTGCAAGCAAGGCTGGGTCCTAGCAGCAACCAGCTAGGAACTCTGAGTGAACTGGGCCGGGGTCAGCATGTCACAATGCAGCCACTCTCTGTTATAGACGGCCTGTGCTGTGCTACGCTTAGATGAGGTTAAACAAATCCTAATAGGTTACTGTGTAAGCCTGTCTAAATCTAGACAGAGAAAGAGGATGTGGAATGTATGGGAGTGGGATGTAACGATTACGAGGTGGTCTGGCTTACTTCATCAGGAGCTTTGTGCATCATTTGGTTACAAGTTAACATGTACTTCATGTGTTTGATCCTCTACTCTGAGTATGCTAGATGTTTTGATCATTAACCCAATAAAAGGAAGCTGCAGTTATGGATTAGTGGCGAATGGTCTGAGAGCTCGGCCCTCCATGCTTAAACATTCCACACACCTTACTTGTATCTGCGCCCCCAACATAAAGAATGCTGATAGCCAAACTGTCTTCCCATAAATGGTTCAGCCACAGGGGCATCCAAATACCTGCACGAACTCTAAGGAATCCAACTAACCCTGGACCATGGTAGGAAGTTTGGCATAAGTGGGGTTGGGGAGTACAGTTAGGAGAGAAGGGACCACTACAAGAATAATTGGAAATGATAACTCTGGAAAAGACAGGAGGAAGGGAGGGAGAGCTGGGGTTAGGGGAACAGTTTGCTACAGAGGTTAGGTTGGGGAGGGGCAGAACTTGAGAACTAATGTGTATCTCATGGTGATTCAATATTTTAAAAAGGGCAGTGGTGGAGCTTCATGGGCATTTCAGTGATGGAGTAATGTAATAAATTTGTAGTAAAACCTCAACACCATAAACTAAACAACACTGTAACTTTATGACCCCAAGTAATTTTGTTTCTGTTTGTTTGGGGCCACACCCAGCTGTTCTCAGGACTTACTCCTGGCTCTGCACTCAGGAATTACTCCTCGAGGTGCTCAGACCCATATGAACGCTGGGGAGAGACCCAGAGAGTGCAACCCTACTGGATGGACTATCTCTCCAGCACACAGGGGAATTATTGTCATGTAACAAAAAGAAACAAATACTGAAAACAAGGGAAAGGTAGAGGGTCACATAAATCTTTGATTAGAGGGTGAATGGTCATATGACTTTTGTTTTGTTTTTCTAAAATAGCATTTCTTTACTCACTTATAAGAGGGCCTTAAAATAACCTTGTACAAACCCGTCAAGGTTAAATCCCTAAGAAGTAGTATATTCATTTACTAAGAAAAGCTGAGCAGGCAGTGACTGGGAGCTTCACTCACCCACTGACTCCAGGTGACTGTAGGTTTCCAGCATCACATCCCTGTACAGGCTCCTCTGCTCCCCGTCCAGGTGCTGCCACTCTTCCCAGGTGAAGTCCAAGGCCACTTCCTCAAACAGCACCATGGCCTGTAGCGGTGTATTTCTCTCAGTCAGCGGCAGACTATTCTAACCCTGGGGCCGGAACAATAGCAGAGTGTGCCGGTCATGTGCCTTGCATGTGGCCAACCCGGGTTTAGTCCCACATCCCAGATAGTCTCCCAACCCAACAGGAGTGATCCCTTGCTAGGTCACAGTTCCAAGCATTTTAGGTTCCACATTGGGTTTTCCCTTCTCCTCCCAAAGAGAGCTTAGGTTGACCGAACCACACCCACCACAGTGCTCCTGAGGCACACCCTCCCTCATCAGGCCACTCCCAATCCTCTGTGTTTATCTTTACTCTCTCCTTTGTGCTCTGCTCCCCCTATCTGTTAGTCACAAGTGTCTCCATCAGAAGGATAACTTGTAAAGTCAAACCTTCTGAAGGCTCTGGATTTTGTACATGCCAGTGAAATACAGCTTTTCTCTTTCCTTTATGTCCTCTGCATACTTTGATTCTAGAGCAATGGCCTTTTGGTATCGACACAGGAAGACAGTTATGCTTTTGGGATAACATGGGAGTTAATTGACTCTGAATAATATTTACTCCTGGGCATTCATCCAGTTCACTTGATTTAAGGCTTAGTTGCCCTTAGATTGACCGCAGTGCCATACACCCAAAAGGCGGGTCCCAGAAGGGTCTTGGATGGACCCATGGCAAACTGTAAGCTACCCTAGTTCAACATGGGACACCTCAGTGCCATAAGAAATATCATAAGTTAAGAGCATATTCACGGGACAAACTCTGACAAGACCCAAAAGCAGTAACTGAGTAAGACCCTGCTGAAGTGAGGAAAAACTCACCTGGCCTGAGGACTGCAGTCTGGAAATATCGGGAGATGTCCGCAGGAAAAGATACCCTTTCCTATGAGTTCGAGAGACGATTCGAAGCTTAATCTAGGGTACAAATAAAAGTCCCCGACTCTTACTGTGTTTATTAGAAATGACTAGAAATATTAGTAAGAAGCACATTGAATAGGATTGTTTATGGGGATTACCAAAAAGGAAAGGAAAAAATCACTATGGCCTTGGAATTCTGCACCTGGGCTGATCTCCCAGAAGGAATCTGGAGTGCTGGAGCCCCAGGATGAAATTCAGTCCTGAGACGGGTCTCGCAGAAGCACCCCCCCTGAAGAAGCAGCTTTACATCCGTTCACTGTTAATGTTCATGTTCAACCACACCTGTGTGTAGTGCTGCCCCAACCCTCACGGTTTCTCTATAATGCCGACTTAAAGAAAGGGCCACTGATTACTAGCCGCCATGCGCCCCCAACCCCTTCCTTCATCCATCGGCTGGGGGCATGGTCATCAGCCCCGAAAGCACCAGTGGACCCAGGTCATCGAGGGACGGTGACAACAAAAATCCCTGAGTGCAACGTCAGGAGCAAGCCCTGGGCACTGCCAGGTATGGCCCCAAAGCAAAAACAAAAAGAAACATCCAAACCTCTTTATTATGACTTCATAAAAATAGCGCCACAGTATCCCATATTAATAACACACATATTGCCATGAATAAAAGTGTTAATAAATTCTCCATAAAGAAGCTTATTGTTGGGAAACCTAAGTATAAATATAGAACTGAATGAATCTCCCAGAATACCAATTCTCGAAACAGGATTACTCTATCTGGAACAAAAATGCGAAACTAGTCATTTGTCCTGACACATTACATGTCACCGGAGACCCAAAGATGAGGACCCAAACCCCATTAGTTCTTTCACGTGAACCATATATTTTAATGAATTCAAAGCAATAACGGGACGTCACTCGGTGCCTTGGACTCCTGCATTCAGACCTTGCAGTCCAGCCCACTCAGCGATCTTGCCATCCCAGGAGGCAATTTTCAAAGAAGCCTTAACTGAGGTACCTCTCCTATAACTGGCTATGACCTCGTAAAAGGACAAAGACATGTCATCTTCCTCCCTCTTGCGACACACGAACTCAGAAGGAAAGATTCAGCTGTAAATCAGGAACACATCTGAACTGGAAGGCAACTTGATACTGACTTTCCAGTCTGTAGAATTTTAAGAGTTAAAAATTTGTTTAACCCACAGAGTTCAGTCGAAGGTATAGAAGTACTACCTAACACGCAGGAATGGACACAACCAGGTAGCGAAGGCCATGGATGGAGATGGCTCACGGGCCCGAGTGCAAGCCTTGTAGGAATGAACCCTGGGTCTATCACTTGTACTGAGTGGTCGTTAGCAATGTGAGACCAGTGCCTAGTAGCATACCCTGAGTAGCCCCTGAGAGCACTGTCTGTGACCCCAATACTAAAATACAGAGTTCAATTATGGGACGCTACTGAACAGAGTAATACTTGGGCTGGAGAAATAGTGCGGCAGGGGCGGCACTTGTCTTTCACACGCCCGACAAAGGTTCGATCCCCGCCATCCCATATGGTCCCCGAGCACTGCCAGGAAGGATTCCGAAGTGCAAAGCCAGGAGTAAGCCCTCAGCACTGCTGGGTAGAACTCCAAAGCTGAAAAATGTGGCATGTGGAAAAACATTCAGCTTTTCCAACTGTTAAGAAACGAAGACCGAATCCACAGGACATACTACTCCCAGGTAATGGGAAAAGGGTGAGAAAAGCCCGCTTGTCTCTGGGACTTATTCTAGTCCACCTTGTCCAATTCTTTGGTTGCTGCGACATACAGCACAGCAGTCCCAGATCTCCACACAGGGGAGGAAAAAAACTGAGGAAAAAAAATAAGGAATAATGATTATACAAGGTTGTGAACCACTATGCTTCGATAAAAAGTGAAACAGAACCAGAGTGACACACATCAGGAAGGGTGCTTGCCTTGCATGCAAGAGACCTGGGTTCAATTCCCAGCCTTGCAGGATGGATCCCTGAGCACAGAGTCAGAGTAAGCCCTGAGCACTGCCGGGAGTGGCCCCAAACAGTAATAAAGAAATTACAAAGTTTTTTTTTTAAACTTAAAAAAATCCTCCGAAACGGAGATTTCAGAAGAAACAGATTCCTGGGCCACGAAGACTATGAAATGGCAAGTGCTTATGATTCACATAGGAGCCCTGGGTCTGATTGTCAGAAATCCTGGGGCACTTACCTGGGCATAAGGAAAACAAAGAAAAACAGAAAAATAAATAAATTACACTGTCACTACAAGTGATATTGAGATACTGTATGAAAATAATGGATCTCTGATTGGAATCCAAGCACTGGGGTGGGACAGAATATAAAACCAAACAAAACACATCCTGGGAAAAGGCTAAGAGGCTATTTTTAAAACATCATCAAAGCAGTTGTTTAAATAGTTGTGATAGATAGTTCAGAGCAACAGTCTGGACAAGGTTCTAGAACACTCAATAAAATGGAGAAACCAACCAGTACTAACAGACTGTCTGGCAATAAGGCTACACAGGTGCTAACTAACGGCTGTGAGAAAATGTGACCAATCTGAGGCCCCCTTCAAGATCTTCCCTTTTAGGGTGTCTGTTCAGTGCGGCCCGATGGGTTAAATCAAGCAAGGACACAGGGGAATATGAGTTTGCAGATCCCCTGCGCAGATGAACCCGGTGCATCGCTTAGAACAACCTTGCAAGCCAGTTAACTGCTCAGTGTGCAGACCCAACTGGATATAAAACTTGACTATTTTCTGATTTCGTGTTTCTCTCTGACTTGCATTCAGTAAACCCACCAGTATGCCCACATACAGTTGTTATGGCACCCCCTAGAAACATAAGATGGTTAAAATCTTAGCGTCCAGATATCCCCACCCATTGGGGGATAGAAAGGGAAGGGGTTGGGGAAATTAAAAGCGTAAATTATATAGAGAGAAACAGCAGGGGCAGCCAGCGGGTTCCCTTTGACTCTCATTCCCATTTTTTTTTTCTTTTTGGGTCACACCCTGCGATGCTCAAGGGTTACTCCTGGCAGTGCTAGGAGACCATATGGGATGCTGGGATCAAACCCAGGTCGGCCGCGTGCAAGGCAAACGACCTCCCCACTGTGAGATTATCACTCCAGTCCCTCATTCCCATTCTTGCAGCAGTGCCTTTGCTATGTTCTCTTTTCCTAAAATAAATGTTCCCCTGCGATCCTAACCTAACAAGAAGAATAAGAACTTGAGAGAACAGTGTGTATGACTTACACTTAGAGTTCCAGAAAGAAAGGGAAAGCACAAAACAGAATATGAACCTTTTTTTTCTTTGTTTTGATTGGGCCACAGATGGCTGTGCTCTTGGCTTACTACTCCTACCTCTGTGCTCACAGACAACACCTGAACCAGTGCAGTAGCTCAGCGGTAAGTTTTTGTCTTGCACAAGGCAGGTTTCATCTCCAGCACCCCATATAGCCAGGAGTAATTCCTAAAGGGGGGAGGGGAGAGACAGAGACAGAGACAGAGACAGAGAGAGAGATCACTGCTGTAGGGCTTGAGGGACCATGCGGAGTGTTGGGGATCAAACCCAGGAGGGCTGGGAGCAAGCAAGTGCCCCACCTGCTGGACTCTCTAGCCCACTTTTTGAAATGACTAGGGGTCACATATATAGGACAATGGGTGGGGTGCCCATCTTACAAACACCAGTCCCGTAGGGTTGAACCCCAACATTACATAAAATTCCCTGGGTATCACAAGGACTGATCCCTGAGCACAGAATCAGAGTTAGCTCAGAGTGCTGCCAGCTGTGACCCAAAGTCAAAAATAAATGAATGAAAAAAGATAATTTTTTATTCTGTTTACTTTGAGACTGAAGCTCTTCCATTGGGAGTAAAGAGAGGCTGCTAAAAATCTCAGGGCTAGGATGAATGGAGACGTTACTGCTGGGCCCCCTCGAGCAAATCCATGAGCAATGGGATGACAGTGACAGTGACAAGTGAAAACAAGAAACAATGACTATTTCTGAGCATGGTGCAATAGTAAGCCATGACCATGGCTGAATGTTGTCAAAAAACAAAAATGAACCTGAGAGATAGGGCAGGGATTGGTGCTGCTCCCTTGCACACGGCCAACTCAGATTTAGTCCCCGACAATGCCTATGATCCCCTGAGCATCATCTGGAGTGATCTCTGAGAGAACAATCAGGAGCAATCCTTGAGCAGAGCTGGATATGTCCAAACACAAAAGGAAGGAAAGAAGGGAGAGAGGAAGGGAGGATACGGAGGAAGGAAGGGAGAAAGAGAAAGAGGGAGGGAGGGAGGGAAAGAGTAAGACTGGCAGGAAGGGTGGAAAGAAGGAAATACATAAAATCAGTGAGTAAAACCATGGCTTTGGTGAAAGGTGTGAGCAGTGAGAATGTTACTCCAGATACCTCAGTAACTACAAGATGCAAAGAAGGAGATCTTTAAGGCAGCAGGGAAAGGAGAGAACAAGGGCACCAGTACATAAGAGTGAAGAATAGTTTCTCATCAGAACAATAGAAAAACGTTATTAAAGCAAAGAAAGGAGAGCTCTGATGTCACTGCACACACACTCAAGGGAAACCCACGGTTGCACGCCAGTGAAAAGCAGATACTCATATTCAGAAGGCAAACAGGCCACGTTCAAAGATATTCTTCAGGGCTCAGAGCGATACACAGCAGGTCGGTCCCCTGAGCCCCCAGGGGTGAGCCCTGAGTGCTGAGCCAGGGGAAAGCGCTAAGAACCACCAGGTGTGGCCCCCAAACAAACAAGAGCCAATTATTCAGTACTTAAATGTGATTTCACCTGACGGAAAGACAAGAGAGGGTCCACCACATGCTTGCTACCTGAAAGCCCACCTGAAAGAAGGATGAAACCGATGACTAAAGCTGTGCTACAGCCCACAAATGGCAAAAAACTCGGAAAGAAAATGTCAGGGGTCGCTGCTGATAATGGTTGAGGATGAGAGAAAAGAACAGAGAAGTCATGTCAGTGAAGTGCCTGGATAAGTGACTACAAAGCAGACACACCGGTAAGTCACTGCAGGGCCAGGAGCTCTGACACACACCGGGACACAGGGCACCCGAGAGAGTCACACTGCGGAACGGTACGGAAGGCAGCGCGTGTGGGGAGGGAATTAAACTGGGATCCAGGCAGTCCTGCTCAGTTGGGCGGACCCTGCGACAGGGCTGGGGCTCAGGGTCCCCGGAAGCACCCAAGCCCGTCCCCCGCGCCCCCGAGAGAGCAGATGCCCAGGGCGGGGGGGGACGGGGCAGCGGGCGGAGCTCCGGCCGCGCGGCCCCCGGAATCCAAGGCCCAGGGTCCGCCCAGTCCCGGGACCCTGCAGGAAGGACCCCGAGCAGGGCGGGGAGCCCTCCCCCTCCCCTCTCCCCCTCCCAGCCCCCGCAGACCTTCTGTTGTGACCCCCGCCCGTCTACCCGGCATCCTGCACGCCGAGACGGGACCCCGACCCGGGTGCGGGTCCCGCGGCGGGCCGGGAGGGGGGACCGTGTCCCGCCGCCAACCGCGGGCACTCGGGGTCCAGCCTGCCCCGGCCCTTCCCCGTGCGGCCCCGCCGGCCCGCGCCGCTGCGGAGACCCAGCGGCCAGGCAGGAGGGGCCGCGCGCTCCCAAGGGGGGCTCCCTCCCGCCTCTGCCCACCTCCCCCTGCTCGCCCACTCCTCAGCTCCTGCATCTGTCCGCACCCGGCGTCCCCCAGCCTCGCAGCGGCACCCGGGCCATCACGCACCTCTCGGCCTCTGCAGAAGAGTCCCCGGCTCGGGAGATCCTCCTCGGGTCCCGGGAGTCTCGGTCCACGTGGACCAGAGCGGAAGGACCAGCCCAGGGGCGGTTCCCTCCAGCGGAAGTCGGCGGAGCGCGTCGCAAAGCCCCCTGGGAACTGTCGTTTGGGGGGACTACACTTCCCACAGGCCTCTGCGCCCGTCCGGAGGCCCCTTTCTAGTTGAGGGCGGCTGTACTTTGCTAACCTGAGAGCAGGGACAAGAACAGAGTGGGGATAAAGAAGGGCGTGCATTTATTGGGCGACGGTCACTGCAACTCTTATTTTACTCACTGAAAACTACGTGGATGAGCTGAGAAACTTAAATGTGAGAAGAAAATTTATGATATCAAAAGTCAGGCTGGAGTAATAATACAGCGGGGAGGGCGCTTGCCTTGCTCGCAGTTGACCTGGTTTAATTATGGAGCCCCATAGGGTCCCCCGAGCACGCCCAGGAGTGAGCCCTGAGCACTGCTGAGTGTGACTCAACACTCCTCCCATCAAATTAATCATAAAATACTGTGTTGGATGTTCCCCTGGTCTTTTCTGCACGAAGTGAAATGATCGGGTAGCTTTGAATTTTTATTGTATTTATTTCGTGTCTGGACGTTAATGTGACTTTACCTGAGATTATTCCTCCTGCTCATGGTTTATAATTCTCTTTCATGTTCTTCGAATCCACTTGCTAGTACTTTGTTCAATTATGTGTCCCTATCAATATGTATTCTTAATTGTAAATGACAAGCAGTTTTATGAGTATATAATGGAATGTTTTAATTTGATTCTGCAGTTGTGTGTGTGTGTGTGTGTGTGTGTGTCCTTAAGGTGGTGGCTTTAGTTTCCTTTCTGATGACCCCGGGTTGTCTTCTTTGGGAAGTAAGGACTCCAGAGACTCCAAGCTGACTCCTGATGCCTTTGAGGAAGGTGGAAACCAGTGAGATGCTGTGGAGATGCTGGCAGTGATGCTATGAGCCCAGAGGGCCTCCCACCCCTGCAAGGTTCCTGTACTCCACACCCACAGCCCCCACGCTCTGGACCGGATTTTACCACTTCTTTCCCAGGAGATACTCAGGCCCCGTTGGAGGTTCCCATAAGGTGACCCCAGGACCCCTGCTCCATAACTAGTGTCTGAGCCATCCCCTGAAAAGGGGCTGCATGGAGCCAGACTCCTGCCTGCTGTCCCTCCTCCGAGGCCACATTCGGACTCTCATACGGGGAAGCTCCTCCGGGAGAAGGTCAGTGTGTCCACGCAGGTGAAGTTCTCAGCGGCACCAGCAGTGCCCACACTGCGGCATCAGAAGAGGTTTCCCCAAAGCACACGCAGTGCGTCTGATTGTCATGGGAAGACCCGAACATGAGGCCTGGGCTGGGGATCTGTGCACAGCCCAAACCAGGCTTCAGGATTCTCCAGCCAGGACTCCAGAATGAGGTCTACAAGTATCATCGACATAATATCTGTACAATGATTGTACTGATCTATTTTATGATTGTACAGATAATGTTTTATTCCCTGTTCAGGACCATAGGGTTGTTCAAACCATTGGACTCTAGTGAATAGATCTGCTATGAATATGGCAGCTGTTTTTTTAAAAGAGTAATAATTGGAAAATTATTTATCAAAGCAGCTGACTCCTCTAGCAATCCAATGCAACGGACACAGTAAGTTTTATTGTTTACATAATGACATGCCCTGGACAAAGTGATGACAACGGAGACAATGACAACATTTAAACTCCTATCACAAGCTGATCTGTTACAGACTTCCAGTGGTTTAACATAGTGAATGTAAAATATATAAAGAACAAAAATAAAAATACTCATATTTTTGCAGCACAAAGCAATTACCTTTTTAAAAAGTGCCTGTGGTAATTGAGTATTTATTTCTGGCAATAATTAGAAAACACATAAACACACATGCAACAAAAATCACCCATTTGCCTATCCTCCCCCCAAATCTGCATGTGAGGATTACAGTATTGAAGTGTGCAAATATAAAAAAAAGGCTAGTGCTCAGAAACAAAGCATTTTCCTTATGTTATTCCATCAAGGTGAAAAAATTTCAAATCCAAGAACCCAATCATAGTAAGTAAAAAAATTTGACAATACTTTTATAATCAAGCCCAACTAACAGTATACTAAAGTATGCACGTGTATAGATAAGGTGTGCACATATACCCACATATATGCAATGCCTATTTTAGAAGAAAAGGTGCCTTGGTGAAAATGACCAAAAATATTCACTCGATGCATGTCATGTGCAAAACATTTCTTATAATTTTTTAAATTATTTTCAATGAAACTTCATGTTCACAATCCCATCTGAACACTGTGCTTGAAAGATACTTAGGTCTACCTAATAGTTTCTGTCTAAAGCCACGGCTAAGGCAATTCTCTGTCAAGGGCTCACTCTTCCACCCACTCTGTGTCACTAGCAGTAATACAGACAAATACTACAGATGCAATCTGGCATGCCTATGTGCTACTATCTGGAGCTCTGTTCAGCGTGAAAATGGGATAGTTTATAGATGCTACAAAGAATACTCTTTTTCTTAAAATATATTTTTTCTCTATTCCAAATTAAGCACTTACTTAGACATTAAGAGGCTAATAAGCCATTCCTTTTGGTGTCACTATTAATAGCACTATAAGAAAGAACTCTGTATTAGAATAGCTAGAAAAGTTTCCACTGAATTAATAGTACATCCTTTACCTGTATAGAATCAATTTGGCTTAATAGCTCTTTGCCTCCGGAACATCAGTCTGGAATTCAAATATGCTCTTAAAGGTCCATCTCAAATATGTAAAAACATCTCATATAGGCAATATGAGGATATATAGGAAAATAAAAAGTTGTTATAAATCTATTGAGTTTGCAGCATTTCTTATTCAGAGCAGTTGCAAGCATTAAGGTGAAATAAGATTAAGAGAAAACCTAGTGGCAATGAAGTTCAGTTGGTCAAATATTTACACTAGCAGCAAAATAACTGCAATGATTTAGTACCTCTAGCTTATTATTCTACAAGCACTGAGAATTTGAAGCTCAAAAGGTGAAAAATGGAAAACCCTTAGAAAAGGGAAACAGTTTTGAGGCAAAAGTTGTAGATCTGTAAATATATATTCTATAAGCACACAATTGTGTGCAGAACATTTTATAGATTTACATACATATTCACAAGATGCCCTGAAGTGTAGTTCAAAAGACCTTTACAAGAAAAAACTCATTCTAGTATAGGCCCTAGATTTCACACCATCAATATATGAAACGTGCATATATTCACTGTATGTAAACTTCATCAACAGAAACAATTATTAACACTAGATTAAACAGTTTTACCAATCAGTAATGTAACATTTCTTACACTGAGAATCAAAATAACAAGTACACAACTGGGTTTTAAATTCACACACACAAAAAAAGATGTTTAGCATGGCAAACAATAAAGTTCAAATTCCAAAGTAGGAGAAAAATATCAAAACTTTGTAAATCTCCTGGGATGCAATTTAACCACTGCATCACTTTTAGAAAAATAGACTCAGAATGACGATGCACTATAGATTTCTCAACATCAACCCATATGTCTATCTTTTTCCTCTTTTGTTTCCAGCTGGAGTTTTCTTCAACTGAAGGAACGGTCCTCCTGTTCCAAAACCTGCAGACGCAGGATTGGACACCCCAAATGTCAAACCAGCAGATGCCGTGATGCCAGGATTTCTGAAGTTAAACTCAGATGTACTTGAGCTGCCAAAGCCTGCACTAAGACTTCCTGAGGACTTATTTGTTGTTCCAAATCCAAATGTAGAGGCCCCTGTGGTGCTGCATCCAAAACCAGAGCTAGCTCCAAATCCTCCAAGGTCCGAAGAACCTAAGCCACTTGACTGCAAGCCAGTGCCAATACCTGAGCCCAAAGGCGGTCCAAAACTAACTCCCAGAGATGGCTGTGGCCCTGGGGCAGGCTGCTGCTGCTGTGTCAGTATCGCAGCCATGGCAATGGCCTCTGAGTTTGACATGTTGCTGAAAGGAGTGGGCCCAGTGGTGACTCTGGGTGCATTCTGCCACTCTTTGCTTCCGCTCGCCTGGCTTTAAACACATCTACAGCATCTCCAAAAAACATTTTCCTGTAGCCAAGGTACTGTTCTTTGAGCACCTTCACATTTTCATGAATAGACCGCAGTTGTGCAGCTAGAGCTACAAAGGTTTGATGAATTTTCTGCATAGCCATTTGTTGGATATCATTGGTTTGTCCTTTCTCCCTTGCCACAGAGTTTGGGTTTATCTGGCAATAATCTCTAAACAATTCTAGACTACATTGGTATGTCCTGCTCCCCTTGCCACTAGGAACTTAGGTATATCAGTCACACCCATCAAAGTGCTCCCGAGTCACTCCCATTCCTTTGTTTATCCGTAATCACTTCTATGCTCCCTTCCCCAACTACTCATTCAGCTCTTCCCCTAATCAGACTCTGTTAATTTGTAAGGTCAGACCTTGCTAGGACAATGAACTTGTATTGTAAGTTAATGTTGTCTTTCTCCTCTCTTATGTCTTTTGAATAGTTTACTTTAAAACAATATCCTTTTAGTATGGACGAAGAAAGACAATTGCTAATATGCTTTGGTAACATGGGATTTAATTGGCTTCAAATATTATTCACTCCCGGGCATCTGCTTTCTTGACTTAAGCCTCAGATGCCCTTACTTCCTAGCACCCCCAAAAGCAGGGTCCTGACGAGGGACAGGACAGACCCAGGGCAAGCGGTGAGTTGTGTGCTACCCTAGGATCGAGATGGGCCTGGCCAAAGTGCCTAATGCTTAACTATATGTTAAGAGCTTAGTCATGGACATGTCATGTCATGATCCAAAAGGACCCTTCTAGGGATAGGAAAGACTAATCTGCCCTGAGCACTGTAGTCTGAGATCAAGATGACCCCAGGAGAGCAATTCTATAAGCTTAATGCATCTCTTGCTATGTCCATACAAAATGATTAATAATATGAATACTTATATGTTAGTTGGACAAGGAGAGGAGAAACACACCCACGGGATTCCACTCTTGGGCAGGTGTCTTGCTGAAAAAGAATCTGTCCTAGAAGCAGCATCCCCTAAGGGATAGAACTTTACCCCCTATTGATTGTAAACACACCTATGTGTAAGCCCCAACCCCCTCATTCTTAGGGATTTAACTAGGCTGTGTGAGTGGGCTGGGGGGGTCAGTCCCAGGGTCGAGTTCCAGGGTCAGTCCCAGGGCCAGTCCCAGGGCCAGTCCCAGTGCGAGTCTCAGAGCCAGATCTGGAGAAGCTAGATACACATCCAGATCCAGAGGAGAAGGAGAATGAGTAGGATGGGGGAGGAAGAAGCAGGAGGAGAATCAGAGGAGAATGGAGATGGGAATGGAATAAACTGCAACTGAGACCAACCAGCCTGGTTCCGTTCCTTCCTTTGCCTGCCTCATCATTGCCATCAACCTCCCTGGTGAGGTGCCCACGCTCTTCTTTCTTTTTTGTATTTTTACACAGCCATTGACAAATCTTGAGGTGTTATATGTGAGTTATTTGCTTGAGTGGCCAGATGGCTTTCAAGTTCTTCGATTTGTTGTCTATACTGCTGAAGCTGTACTTCGAACTGCTGAACCAAGATTCTGAAATAGTCAGCAGGAGCTGTATTTTCATGCTGGAGACCAGGTGGTGTTTTCTGGGTTCTCAAAGCTATTTTAGCATTCTTTAACTCCTGAGCAGTCCCTATTTTTAATTTGTCAATATTGAGAGTATTTCTCTGTAATCCACTGGCAGCCAATGACAAAAGCTGCTTCAGAGCTTTAATGTCTTCTTGTACTTTAAGCATTGCTTTTGAAGACATTCTACTAATTTCTTCTTGTACTTGCTTTTGTTCTTTCACAAATTTCTGGAGATTCTCAACATCCTGGCAGATCAGAGGAGGTAGATTTTCATCCTTCAGTGCTTTACTATCCTCTGGTCTTGTTCGCATTTTATCACTCTTTTTATTTGATGAGCTACTAAAATTTATGCCACCAAGGCCTTCATTGCCCACAGATGAAGTAGCAGCTGCAGTTCCCAAAGTCAATTCTAACTCATTCTGTTCAAGTCCTGATGTTGCCGAGTTTGTATTCTGGAAACGTGAACCTCCCAGATCAGGTAAGGCCACCCCTAAAGAAAGGCCTGTTGATGCAGTTGTAGTGGTCTCTGCTGGTCCACCCAAATTAGAGTAAATCCTGTGGATGCTGCCGAAGTAGATATCAGAGAGGATGAAAGACTAAGAGCACCAGCTGAGGTAGAAGTAGTAGGAAGAGTAAATGGTGTTGCAGATGCTGAAGGCTTGTTGAAACCTAGACTGAAACCTGTCAGAGAGGCAGAGGTGGTGGCTGGAGTTCCCAGTGTTAATCCTGTAGATATAGTTGTTGCTATTCCTGTGTTGATTCTGAGAGTGAGCCCAGTGGTAGGCTTAGACCCAAAGAGCACATTTCCAAACCCTGAAGTTGCAGATGTGGTTGCTGGAGTGGTTGAACTCCCAAGGTTCCCGAAGTTGAGCCCCACAGATGGGGTGCTGGACGCGCCAGTGCCGAACGAGAAACCGCCACCAGGAGCAGTCCCACCGGCGGCCACTGTGCCGGAGCCGAAGCTGGTGCCGAAGGAGAAGCCCGTGGCCATGGCCACCCTGGGCCCCCCGCCAGCTAGCAGAGATCCGGTGGGACGTGCCTCGAGCTTCACAGCCCACAGCCCCGGCCGCCCCAGCTGCATCGTGGTCGCCCGGGGCTGCGGCGAGCTGGCAGCGGATTTTAATTAGAATACTCTATGATTTGGAAAGTTATATTACTTGTAGAGTCCTTTGTAGGATAACAAAGCCTCAGGTAGCTTAGGTTTATTGGGTTACTCCCTTCACAGTGCTCCATTCCTCTCTGTTTATTTGTAACTTCTTTCTTTGTGTTCTGTTGACTTGTAAATATTGTTTTTCTTTTCTCCTTGAGTCCTTTGCATACTTTATTCAGAGCCATGTCCTTTTGTATGAACACAGGAAATAGCAAATGCTATGCTTTTGTAACCTGGGAGTCATTTGACTCTACATGATATTTTTCTTCTGGGCATCTGTTCTCTCGACCTAGATCTAAGCCTCAGCTGCCCTTACTTCCTAGCACCCCCAAAAGCAGGGTCCCGACAAGGGACGAGATGGACCCAGGGCAAGCGGTGAGTTTTGTGCTACCCTGGCATCGAGATGGGCCTGGCCAAAGCGCCTAATGCTTAACTATAAGTTAAGAGCTTGGTCATGGACAAATGCTGTCATGATCCAAAAAGTAATAACTAGATTCGGACCCTGCTAGGGTTAGGAATGATTAATCTGGCCTGAGTGCTATAGTCTGAGCCTGCAAGATGTTGCCAGGAGAGCTGCCCTACAAGCCTCAGTGTATTTCTTAACTGTGTCCATACAAAAATAACTTGTATTAAGATGTGAATAAGTTCTTGGACTAAGGAAAGGAGAAAAACCTTAAGAGGTATTTTTCCTGCTGGCAGTCAGGAAGGACTTTGGAATGCCTGGCCCTTGGGAAGGGCTTTCTTACGTTGATTTTGCTAGCTGACTGTGTGTAGCCTAGAGGGCAAGGTGGGAGAGACAAGTAGGGGGAGAGACTAGTGAAGGAGTTTGGAGCAGCAGGAATCCAGAGTGAAGCAGTAGATCCAGAGAGGACAGAGCTAGTAGTGCAGGAGATGAGAAAGATGGAAGATTGAATAAATGGTAACTAATCAGCAACCAGCTTGGTCCTCGTTCTTCTTTTGCCTGTCCTTTACCAACAGCTTTCCCGATCCAGCCCATACACAGTGGTTCCAGAGCACCAAATATGGGTGGTGAGACAGCCACCCAGAGAGCCCGTGAGTGCACACGCCCTTCAGTGTGCATAGTTTTTTAACAGTCCTTTATTACTGAACTGGGAAAAATAGTATACTTGGTAAGTCACTTGCCTTGCGTGCAGTCAATCTGGGTTCAGTTCCAATATCACACTGTCAGGAATTCTTTATCTGTCCTTCGTAGTATATAACTCACTTATTCTGTTATTTTATGTCTCCTTTCATAAAAATTTTAGTTTTTTTCTGTTTTCTGGGTTCATTAAGGTATGTTTAAGGTATAAGTTTAATTGTAAATTTTATTTTATTTTATTTATTTTTTTTAATTGTAAATTTTAGATAACGTTTTTCATGATGTAATTATTCTTCACCATGAAATTACTTACTACTTGTGTTAGATGCTATAGCTTTCAGATGTTTTATGCTGGCTGGTGAACAGGTGTGTGGGTTTCTGGAAGAATCCACAAGAACATTATAGGTAAAAGAAAAATTTAGAAGAGAAATGGGATGCTTGCTAAGAAGAAGAAAGCAGATCATTTACTCTTTTACTGTGTCACACTTGTCCTGTTGCTCATCAATTTGCTTGAGCAGGCACCAGTAATGTCTCATACTTCCCTGTCGTGTTCAGGATCAGGGGAATAAGACCCATTATTGTTACTGATTTTGACATATCAAATATGTCATGGGTAGCTTGCCAGGCTCTGCTGTGTGAGATTCTGCATCACTCTTTTCTGGGAGCTTGTTTTATAGTCTCTGGATCTTGTCCATTGATGAGATTACATGGCACACCAGGCAGTTTGTGGGCATGGCTGCCAAGCTGCTGGAAAATGGGGTCTTGGGGTGATGAAGGCCTAATCCAGATCTGAGCAGACTTGGAGATATCAGCCATGGATACCACATACCTGGGTTCCTCTGTCGTTTCCTTCATGGGTGAGGCTCGTCCGAGCATGTGGAGCGTGGCTTTGAGCATGGCTGTTGCTGAATTCTGGAGGTTTGGGCTGCTGGGGCTCTGCTTGGGGCGGGGAGGGAAACTCAACCCACCTCCCACTGAGGTGAAGAAAGCCTGGCACAGGGTCAGGAGATTACTCTTTAAAATTTTTTTTTAATTGAATCACCTTGAGCTACAGTTACAAAACTTTCATGTTTGAGTTTCAGTCATACAATGATCAAACACCCATACCTCCTCCAGTGTACATTTTCCACCACCTATATTCCCAGTATCCTCTTCCCACCCCATCCCACCCACCTCTACTTCTCTGGCAGACAATTTCTCTCTTACTCTCTCTCTACTTTTGAGCATTATGGTTTGCAATACAGATAATGAGAGGCCATCATGTTTGGTCCTTTATCTACTTTCAGCACACATCTCCCATCCTGAGCAATCCCTCCAACCATTATTGACTTAGTGATCCTTTCCGTGTGCCAGCCGCCTTCACCCTCAACTCACAAGGAAGGCTTCCAACTGAGGAGCAACTTCCTGGCCCTTGTCTCTGATGTCCTTGGGTGTTAGTCTCATATTATGATTTTTTTATGTTCCACAAATTAGTGCAGTCATTCTGTCTGTCCCTCTCTTTCTGACTCATTTCACTTACATGATACTCTCCATGATCATCCACTTATAAACAAATTTCATGACTTCATCTTTCCTAACAGCTACATAGTATTTCATTGTGTAGATGTACCAAAGATTCTTTAACCAATCATCTGTTTGGGGGCACTCAGGTTGTATCCAGATTCTGGCTATTATGAACAGTGCTGCAATGAATGTAGCAGTGCAGATCTCATTTCTACTGTACTTTTTGGCACTCTTTGGATATAGTAACAGAAGTGGTATTACTGGGTCAAATGGGAGCTCAATTTCTAGTTTTTTTTGAGAAACATCCATACTATCCAAAAAGTCTGGACCAGTTGGCATTACCTAACAATGAAGGAGAGTCCCTTTCTCCCCACATCCACGCTAAAACTGGTTGCTTTTGTTCTTGTGGATGTGTGCCAGCCTCTGGTGTGAGAGGATATCTCATTGATGCAGAAAAGGCATTTGACAAGATTCAGCACCAATTTATGATGAAAATTCTCAACAAAATGGGAAATGAAGAAACTTTCCTCAATATAGTTAAAGCTATCTGTTGGGGTCTCAGTAGCCAGCCTGAGACTTTGACTAAACCCCCTGCCCCTGAAAGCAAGAGCCGACCCTGTTTACAGAGGCCGAGGGGCCCTGCATTCCATACACTCCTGCATTCCACACACAGACACTCTGGTTGAGGAGACAATGGGATGGGGGGTGTGACAGTTAACATTTACCTGAGCTAGTTAACATGGCCCTGAGATTGGGGAATACAAATCATTAACTGGCATTTGTACTGAACTCCACGAGGTAAATGTGATACATGCATGGAATGTCCCCGCACCCCAGATTGTGTGTATAAAACCCCCTGTGTAAGAATCAATAAATGGAGTCTTGGCCATCAGGCTCCCCCGCTCTGCTCGGTGACCTTCTCGGTCGGCTTCTTTCTCGGCAGTAGGAATCCTGCAGCGAGCAGAGGGCCAGGGCAGAGGCTTCTCCCATCCCCACTCCCTCTCCCATAGGGAGTAAGTCTGGTGACTTCGGGGCTCATACTCCAGTGTGCTGGGGTTGACTGGCCAGGATCCTGACACCATCTACCACAAGCCCACGGCAAGTGTTATCCTCAATGGGGAAAAACTTCTCAGTTTTTCCTTCCAAGTTTTGCCTTCCTTCTATGATCGGGGACAAGACAAGGATGTCCACTCTTGCCACTTCTATTCAATATAGTACTGGAATTACTTGGCAGTAGGCAAGGAAAAGACAATAAAAACATCGAGATAGGAAAGGAAAAATCAAGCTCTCCCTATTTGAAGATGACATGATATCATAGTTAGAGAACCCTACAGCCTCTACCAAGAAGCTCCTAGAAACAATAGACTTGCATAGTAAAGTCACAGGCTATAAATTAATACACAAAAGTACATGGCTTTCCTACACACAGATAATGAGAGAAAAAGGTGATATGAAAAGATCTATCCCATTCCAGTCATGCCTCAGAAAATCAAGTACCTTGGTATCAGGTTAACCAAGGAAGTAAAGGACCTATACAAAGAAAACTCAAAACACTACTTCAAGAAATAAAACAGGACACAAGAAAATGGAAACACATCCCCTGCTCATGAATTGTAAGAATTAACATTGTCAATATGGCAAAACACCCCCAAAGCATTCTACAGATTCAGTGATTCCTATAAGGATTTCCATGACTTTCTTCAGAGAAATTGATTAAACACTCCTGAAATTCATATGGAACAACAAGGCCCCATGGATAGCTAAAGAAATTCTTTTTTTTTCTTTCTTTTGGGTCACACCCAGAGATGCACAGGGGTTACTCCTGGCTCTGCACTCAGGCATCACCCCTGGCGGTGCTCAGGGGACCATATGGGAGGCTGGGAATCAAACCCGGGTCAGCTGCGTGTAAGGCAAACGCCCTACCCGCTGTGCTATTGCTCCAGCCCCAGATGTTCTTTTTTTTTTCTCTCTCTCTGTATATATATAAAATGTAGGAGTACCACTATTTATTAAGCCATTGATTAAGCTGATTGAATTGGGCATGAACTCCACATTACTTTTCTTTATTCAGAATGTTAATTTTATTTTATTATTTAATTGTTATACCTCCCCCTTTTAATTCACCGTGAGGTACAGATCCAAAGCTTCCATGTTTGATCTTAGGTCATACAATCATCAAACACCCATCCCTTCACGAGTGCACATTTTCCACCACCCAAATCCCCAGTATTCTCCACCCCCACCCCTGTTCCAATCCTTCCCCTGCCTGTGTGGCAGACAATTTTCCCCATACTCTCTCTCTACTTTGGTTACATTTGATCTTTCAACACGAGTCCCACCATCATTCAAACCTGCCAAAAAGGCATTGCTAGACGACTTGTTTTACATTGCTTGTTATAGAATATAACGTCCAGAAATTCTGTGTTGTTCATCTTCTTCCAGGAGCTTTAGTTTATAGTCTCTTGGCTGTTGATGAGATTACATGGCTCGGGAGCAGTTTGTGGGTGACTGCCAGGCTTCTGGAAAACTGGGGACTTGGGAGTAGAAGGACCATTCCAGATCCAAGTGGGCTTGGAGATCTTAGTCACGGGCTACTGCATACTGGGTTTTCCTGCCGGTCCTTTCTTGGGTGAGGTTCATCTTGGGTGAGGCTCATCCCCTTTTGGGTGATGCTTGTCTGAGCTAGTGGAAAGTGGCCTTGGGCATGGAAGGGTTCTGGGTTCTGGAGGTTTTCAGCTGCTGTGGTTCTGCTTGGGGCAGGGAGGGAAACTCAACACGCCCCCCTCCGAGGTACCCTGGTTAAGACAGCCTGACACAGGATCAGGACATTCTGTGGTGCTCTCTTCTGGAAACTTTAGTTTATAGGGTCTTGTGTCTTGGCTGTTGATGAAATTACATGTGACCAGGGGAAGTTTTTGGGTGTAACTGCCAAGTTACTGGAAAAATGGGGACCTGGGGGGAGGAGGTTCAGTCCCGATTCAAGCCTGCCTGGAGATCTCAGTCATGGGCTACCACCTACCTCCGCACTACAGGCCGTAACTGTGTCTTTTGTTCTCTTCCTAGATTTGTGGGTCTCTGAAATAAGGTAAGTAACTGAGCTAATAGAGCTGAGCCAGAGGTAGTTTGTGGATGTCTTTCCCACATACATAACTTTTTGCCATTTAATTTCTTGGTAAACTTGGTCCCAAGTTGCTGGTGTCTAGCAAAAGGCATGGCAGAAATTTTAGGGTATCTGGAAGTCTTAAGGCACCATCAGGCTGCTGATGCACTTGCCCCGCAGGTACAGGTTGACCTGCTGGTGGCACCTTCACCCCTGCTAAAGGAATTCTTGGGAAAAAAATGATGGGTGCATCACCCTCCCCAACTTCAACCCATCCTATAAAGCAGTAATAAATAAAACGGTATGGTATTGGAAAAAAGATCCAGAGAATAATAGAATAGGGTTGAATATCCTTACACACACCCTCAAATATATGATCATCTAATCTTTGATAAGGGAGCAAGAATTATAAAGTGGAGCAAAAAAAGCCTCTTTAATGAATGGTGCTGGAAAAACTGGACAGCTACATGCAAAAGTAATGGGCTCAGACCTCTACCTAACACCATGCACAAAAGTCAGATCAAAATGGTTTAAAGACTCAACATCAGACCAGAATTCTAAGTTACATTGAAGGAAAGGTCGGCAACTTGAAGGTAGCCTCCACAACATTGAAGGTAAAGGTATCTTCAAAGATGAAACACCACTGACTAAGCAAGTGGAATAAACAAATGGGACTACAACTAAGAAACTTCTACACCTCAAAAGAAACAGTGATGAGGATACAAAGACAGTCTATGGAATGGGAAAGGATATTCAACCAACATCCTTCTGATAAGGGGTTAATATCAAGGATATACAAGGTACTGGTAGAACTCTAAAAGAAGCAAACATCCAATCACATCAGATAGCGGGGTGATGAAATGATCAGAACATTTCTCAAAGAAGAAATTCGAATGGCCCCAAAGCACATAAAACATGCTCTCCATCACTAATCATCAGGAATATCAAGACATTTACTCTTGATGAAAACCTTCCTGATTTGTGTTTCATCCAGGCCTTGGCTCTTGTGTCTGGGTTCCTCTGAGCTCAGGGATCACTCCTGCAGATGACTGGGGACCATATCGAATACCAGGGATAGAACCTGAGCTGGCTGCATGCAAAGCAAGGGCCCTACCTTCCGTGCTCTCTCTCTGGCACTGAATTTCACTTCTTAATCTCAGTCTCTGTCCTGTATTAGCTTACAGACTGGATTCCTTCTGGTGTCACAGCTGTGAACCAGCATCTAGGGGCCATCAGCTGTATCCCATTAGGATAGGAAGAGTCTCCTTTCTGTTCTCGCTGTCCATTTTCTGAGTGCTGGTTGTCTGTGTTCACTCTGCACCTGTGTCTGGAACTTGTGTTGGACACAGAAACCTGTCATGGTTGTGTGTGCATGTCTTGTTTTCATGCATTTTTGGTTTGGGATGGTTTTCAAATGTCTTGAGCACATTTTGGGGTCATCTTTTCTAATTCATTCTCCTGTTCCTCTGAATAGAGACATTACTATTCAGTACTCATCATTTTAATTTCAGGTTCATCTGCCTCAGGGTTTATGTGAGAGGCCAGAGGAGAGCCCTTGGGCTGGAACATGCTTTTCGTGCAGGATGCTAGATCGATCCCTGGCACTGCAGGGTCCCTACCAGAACGGACCTTCAGTATTGAGGAGCCTGGAATAGATCCAGAACAACCACCCCACCACAAAATCGATTTTCCCTTTCATCTATTCTTATGCAGAATTTTGCTAGCTGTTTGTATTCTAACTCTTCTTCCTTCTGGTTCTTAGTTAACTTTTTAGTTTTCTTTTTTTTTTCTTTTTTGCATTATGCCTCAAAGCTCAAGGATATCTCCTGGCTCTGCACTCAGGAATCACTCCTGGTGGGCACCAGAGGCCGTATAGAGTGCCAGGCATAAGACCTGGGTCAGCCTCATGCAATGCAAGTATAAAAAATTTTGGAATATAGCACCCTCCGTGCTATCTTTCCAGCCTCATCTTCTATTTGGTTTTTCTTTTTTTCAACCCGAAACAGTTTATGCACACAATTGCATATATTTGTACTTAAGTCTTCTTTATAAATATTGTCTTGTTCTGTCCAAGTTTATCATAACACAGTGAAATAGCTGAGACACAAGGGGAGTAGGATAAGTTTGTTTTCTCATGATGTGCCCAGGGATTGCAATGGATCCTGGAACTCTAACCCATTTGACAACGGATTCGAAAACCAAGGTTGCATTTATAATCCAAAACTACATTCAAAATTGTCAATTAAAGTCTTGCAAGGTTAACAACAATTTGTACTGATGTCTATATCAAAACAAAGCAACTTTCCACCCCCCTAATGAAATATAAGGAGAGCAAGATAAGTGACAACCATATATCTAAAGGGAGAGCAATAGACCAGAGTGATAGTCCAGTGGGTAGGGTGTTTGCATGCACACATCCAACCCAGGTTCAATATTCAGCACCCAAAATGATTCGCTGAGCCCTGCCAGGAGCAATTCCTGAGTGCAGAGCCAGGAGTAACCCTGAGTACTGCCAGGTGTAGCCCCAAAAGTAAACAAAGAAGAGAGAGAGAGAGAGAGAGAGAGAGAGAGAGAGAGAGAGAGAGAGAGAGAGAGAGAGAGAGAGATGAAAAGGAGAGTTGCTCTGACATGCTGTGTCCACAGGAAGAGCTGGCTATGGCTGTCCACCCAACCCCAGCAGTTGTGCACCGATCAGGAAAGGAGTCAGGCCCTAGAGGGAGAGTGAGCATGCGGCGCCTTAAGCAAAGACTAGGCACTGGGGGTCTCGCAGGGTGTAGACTCACTTAGTTGCAATCAGGCTTCGGTTTATAAATCTTCAGAGAAAAGGGGGAGACAGTAGATGAACAACGGCTGAACACCTGGGAGTTCACAAGCCCACAAATGGTCGAACAGTCTCTGGTTCCTCTCTCCCTGGCTGGCCTGCAGTGAGCTTGCTCCATGGTCCCTGATGTCAGACACTGGCAGGTGGTGCTGCATCTGGCTGTCTGAGGGGGAGGGAGGAGTCACTGCCGAATCCAAAGGGGCCCTGGCAGGGGAGGGACAAGGCTCAGGGGCACATCCTGGACCCCACTTGTACCCCCGGTCACTCCCTGCAGGAGGGAAAGAAAGAGAAAGAGAAAGATTTCTGTGGAGAAATGTGAGGGAGGAGAGCATGTGAGGAAGACAGAGAGAAATGCTAGTGAGAACGCAGGTTTTTGAGAGGGAAAGTAAAGCTGGTTTTAGGGGATGTCTTTGTAGTGTGGTAGCTATCCATCACCCTACCCCTGAGGTCTCAGCAAGGGGCCCTCTGGAGTGGAAGCGACTACCTCTGTGTTTGACTTTATACCTGCTTGACTGGAGGCCGGCTGTGGTCTCTGAAGGGTGATTATTTCCACGGGAATTGTTGCCAGCAGCAGCCTTATGTGCCTCTGCTTCAGAAATGAGTGACCTGCTTTTCTCCAGTCTCCCATGTTTCTGGGTAGTGGATGATGTGAGCTTGCACTGGGGCAGCAGGTCCTCAGGTCTTTTGTCCTTGTGGGGAAAAACCACCGCAGAGATTCTCTGAATTTATTTATTTATTTATTTATTTATTTATTTATTTATTTATTTATTTTGGGGGGGTTTCTCCTGGCTTGTGTGCTCGGGAATTACTCCTGGCGGTGCTCTGGGGACCATATGGGATGCTGGGAATCGAACCTGGGTCGGCCGCGTGCAAGGCAAACACCCTGCTCGCTGAGCTATCGCTTCAGCCCCCTCTCTGAATTTATTTTTCAAGGTATTTTCTGGAGGTTCTTGTTCCTCTTGCAGATCACGGGACTCAGTCATGGAGGCCTCCACTTTCTTATCTGGATCATGCCTGCTCATACATGATGAATCCACTTTCCTGAACACTGTTTTCCTACTTCTACAATTTAGGGATGCTTGGAATCCTTTTTCTCATGAGAGATGGAGGTATTCTCCTGGCGGACTTTGGGGACTCCTGATAGCCCTGGATGCTGCTCCTCCTAGAGATGATATCATGCAGTGCCTGGGAGATTGGTGAGTCCTCTCTGGAGGCACCGTGGAGGTCAGCCTTTGCTCCTTCATACATGAAAATATCTGAGCCAGATATGCCTTTGCCTGGCACTTGTGGAGAAGTGCTTCTGTAGCACTGTCATGCAGGAGGGCACCATCTCACAGTCCTGAAGTAGGATGTCCTTGGCAGGCTCTGTAGCCTTCTTCTGAGTCTCAGGACACTCGGGTGTGCCAACACACGGTGACAGGTCTTTTCTGCTGGTGCAGCCATGGGGTTTGTATGTTTTATGAGGCGTTGACAAGATGTGTAAGAGCAAGTTGGAAAATAAATTTGAATGTCTGGAACCGAATCCCATTCCAGAGAGACTTCTTGAGACAAGAACCACTGAGTTTCGACCATTTTTACGTCCCCACCACCCCCACCACCTGGGAGCCTAAAGTGGCCTCCGGTGGTCCTGCTCACTGTTAAGAGTCTTGTGAGGGTTGAGCCCTGCTTGTCTTCTTTCGCTCGGGAATTGCTGTTACTGCATTCAGTTCTTCCCTGCAGGGCCATCATTCAGGGCCACTTCATGGTTCCATATTTGACTCACCAAGCTATCTGTGACGTCGGAGGAGGGGACTTGCTCCTCTGTCCAGGCTAAGTGGCTGCTGAGGGCCTATGGACATCGTGCTCTGGGCTCTGTCCCAGGTGCTGTGTCCTCTCATTCTGTGGGCCCTTATGCACAAAAAGAGCCCTTGTTGGGACTGGCAGAGAACTCACTGGAGTGGACACGGATTCTTTTCTGATTGCCCTGTCTTCCAGGCCAGCCAGAGGGGGATTCTCAGAGACTCTGGCTGACTTCACTTTCCCAAGCAGGCTCCACTGCACGGCTGGGTGGGCGCACAGACAGTCTGTCGATTGAGGAGAAGGTTAAACTGTTTTATCTTTAAGATATTTGTGGACCTGCGGAGTCTGAGGGGTAAGAGCCACCTGTGTCTCACCTGAAGCTTTATAACATGGCCCTCCAGCACCTTCATACAGTGTGGGATAAACCGATAGTCTCTGGTTGTTGTCTATGTTGAGCACCAAGCCCTCGGAGGAGATGAGATTTACATTTTTTTTTTTAATCAGCTTTTGGTTGACTATTATAGGCAAGAAGTTTACAGCTATGAGCATCTTTAGGGATTTCACCTGCCTTTATTTCCTCTCATTTCCTGCCTGAACTTGCTTTCAAGATTTTTCTGGGGACTCTCTGAGCCTAAAGACTTTGATTCCGGAGACCTTCTAACACATTTTGGCATCCAGCACAGCTTCTTACAGCAATGCACTGGGACTGTGAGCTGGGCTACAACTCCGTGCTGCCCAGGGATGGATCTTTCCTCTCCACCCTATTTTCTGCACGGAAAATGGCAGCGGCAGCAATATCCAAGTGGTAAGAGCTATCTTCTAAGACTCCTAACCCAGAGGTATACGGTTTTTACACTTAGGCCTCCTAGGAAATCATGGGAAGTGGGTGTAACTGGCACGCCCTAGGCCCAGATAAATCCAGAGTTGCTGAGAGTGAAACAGACCCTCTGCGCCTAAAGACTTTGATTCCAGAGATCTTCTGACACGTTTTGGCATCCAGCACAGCTTCTTACAGCAATGCACTGGGACTGTGAGATGGGCTATGCAGTTTCTGGCAGAATTTTCCCTGGACTTTATACAGAAATCCAAAAAAAGACTTAACATCTTTTAATTGTCAGCAATGTGAAACGGTTCCTTTTTAGCAGGTCTGACTTTGGGGGGAAACTCCAAGTAATAGCAGTGAGTTTTTTTTGTCGAAATATTGAAGGTAGTCAAAGTAGCAGCCATTTCTCTAGACTGAACTAAGCAACAGCATCACGCCAGCTGAGAAGAATAAATATCCCTCTTTCCCGGTTGTTTCCAATTTTCGGGGAGAAACAGGGCATGGAGTCCACCGTACTATGAGGCACGGGAAGGGGGATGAGGGGGGAAAAAAAGGAAAAGGAAAAAGGAAAAAAAAAGAGTTATGTACTTGGAGCAGTGGGACTACATATCTCTTCATTCTAAGCAATGGAAAACTTATTATCAAATGCTTCCTTGGTAGTAAGGCTGTCCTTCTTGGGGGGAAACTCCAACAACAATAGGGAGTTTTGTGTTGAAATATGGAATGTAATCAAGGTAAAGAGAAAATGAAGTGAAATTCATCAGTTATGCAGTTGGGGGTGGGGGGCGGGGGCGGGAGGTATACTGGGGTTTTTGGTGGTGGAATATGGGCACTGGTGAAGGGATGGGTGTTTGAATATTGTATAACTGAGACATAAGCCTGAGAAGTTTGTAACTTTCCACATGGTGATTCAATAAAAAGAAAAAAAAAGATTTTTCTGGATCCCTCTTGTGTTGGCCCATTGTGAGGAGATTCAGAAACTCCCTTATCTGTTGCGTGAATATTCGTGTGGTCAGAGGTTCTGAGACAAGGAACGCAGAAGAAATATATGTTATGGAGGGTCCAGGTTCTCTCTGACTCTGAGACAAAGGTAGAGAGCCCCGTAATCTCCTTTTGTTGATCATGGTACCCCTTAAGGGCGCAATACAGTGACATCACCAAAGGCATCAAAAGAAGTTACAGGAAAAACACTGAGGCAGTAGAACATGCATTGTTTCCTTGCATCTGCAGGCCAGTAATTTTGGCCTCTGGAAAGAAGATACAAAACCAAAATGAAACCTTTCTTGGGCTTGAAGCACTTGGATTTACATCCCAAGGACAAGGGTGGGCTGGCATCTGAAATCTACACTTGAAATGAAAAGTGGGCCCACACATGGAATCTACATCCCAATGACTAGGCTGGAGCAGAGCCTGTAATTTACAATGTCAGAGATCAGGCCTGGCAAACACCTGAGATCTGCATGTCAAAGACCAGCCAGGCTTCTGTGAGAAAAGGAAAACTGCCCCTTTCAATATGCTGAAATTATTTTCTGAAGGCAGCTTGAAGGGAGAAAATGTTCCTGCCTGTTGTAAGGTACTGTATATATGGGCTCGCCCCCATAGCTCAATCCATCCCCAACACGTCTCGATATTACAGGTTTTGAGTCCATGATCTCTACTGGGAAGTTGGCTGAGCTGTAAAGACATCCTTTAGGATCTGACCCAACCATGCCCTAGATTCTGTCTCAACTTATTCTCAACTTATTTTCTAATGAAATTTCTTGTGGGCACTTAAAGGCATAATTTTTTTTCCCCATTGGTTGCTTTGGCCCATACGAGTAAGTGGTTTTGAGAGCCTGTGTCTGTCCTGTGCCTTCTACACCACTGGGAGTCTCCGAGAAGTTTGCCTCGGTTTTAGGGCTACGTGGCCATTCCTGTCTTCGTGGTGATTCAAGACAGTTTTCTGAAACTGTCCTTCCAATTTTCCTTCCAATTTCTCCTGTACCTCAGGACTGTCCAGAACCTTAGGAAGGACAGACACTGGCGAGTGGACCTGGGAATCTGCAGAGTGCTGCTGGAGGTCAGGAGGGTCTTTATTAAGGGTCTGTTGAGATGTAACCTTAGGTGGGAAGATCCTCCCACTTTCTGATTTTTTCTTTGACAGGTGACATTCTGTATTTTGTAGGGCACTTGACAAAGAAGATCCTGTATTACTCTGTGCTGTAAAGAAAGATTTGTTTAACTCTCCTGGCGCTGAGGAGGGTGGTGTGAATATGTGACAGACATCAGTGTCCATGGGACTCTGACTCTGGCACAGTGGCCTGATTGCATTCTCAGGCTGAGGTGGGGCTGCAGCAGCAGGCAAAGGCTGATGTAGGGCTACCACACGGGAAGGCTCTGCTTTCTGAATCCATTTTTCTGTGACACGGATGCGAGGGTTAAAAACAGTAGATGTACTTCTTATGATAGGGTCAGCAAACTTGAAAGGGGCCACTAAGGGTTCATTGTGCAAAAAGGGGAGACCCCAGTAGAGCTGCCTGAATGTCTGTGAGAAGCACACTCTCCAGTCATCAGCATGTGTGGACTTCTCAGGATCCAACAGTCGGAATGATCTGCATCTCGTGTTCCAGGACTGGGGACCTGTAGAGTCTTGCTCGAAAACCCAGTAATGCAAAGACCTTTCCCAAAGCGTTCAAAAGGCCATCAGAAACTCTTCCCTCCTTCCCCTCTTCCAGACCCTCCACTCCACTCTCTTGTTGATGAGCATCTTCACCACCTATTGAAGACAGGTCGGCTGTCTTTACCTATTGGTTCATGGACTCTCTGCAGATCAGGAATCCTCCTGATGTACAGGAAATCTGCTTCTCCTGGGACTTGGAAGGTGATGAATACCGGAGGCTCAGGGTCTTGGTCCTCATCTCCCACCAGAACAGAGTTGGCCCAGGACTCTCTGAATGGGCCTAGCCTGAGATGGTGTTGATGGAAGAATCTGGCCAGAGGGCACTTCAGAGAGCTGGGGGAGCAGCCATTTGGGGTGCTGGCCAGTGGGAGGGCCTGAGATTCCCACTGGGTAATGGTGGAGACCCAGGTGCAGTGGACAGAGGAGGCTGTGGGAGAGGGAGGGAAGCTGTCTGGCTCCCCGGGCTCTGAGAAGGGAGAGGAGAGAGCTGGTGGTGGTGAAGGAGAGAGGCATTTCCGGGGAAAGGTTGACCTAGAGTTGCTCTGGAGCACACGGACGGGAGTAGAGAAGGATGCGGAGCTGGGGCAGGGAGTGAAGGTCTGAGGTGGTGGGAACTGGGCTGGGGGAGGATGGGGAGGCGGTGGAGAGTCCATAGTTGCAGCATCTTCGTCAGAGTCTGGGTCTGGCCAGGGCGGGTCATGACCTGAGAAGTTTTTTATTTTTGCGTGCTTCCTTAAGTGCCTGTGGGAGATTGAAGGCACTAGTGTCAGAGAGGGCCTAGTTGGCCCTGGAGTGTGGACAGGCTATGGGGGTGCCCGCCTACAGCCCACGGCCCTCCAGAGCCCACACTGACCTCACAACTTCACAATGCGCCTGATGTCCTCACCCCAGTGCCAAGTCCCCCTGTCCCCCCTCCAGGTCAGCTGCAGGCTGCCTTTGTCCCGGGATCATGTGACCCCTACCCCTCCCCATAACCTCTGAGAGCACACAGGGGTGGAGAATGATTCCTTACTTTCGCATAGTTAAAAGCAGGTCCCAAACCTCTTCTAGTTCTTTCGGACAGTCCCTGCAAACTGCACATCAAGACACTGGGTCACAGGGGGAGAGAGGCACTGGGGCTTCCCAAGAGGCCCCTAACGTGTCTCTACAGGGGAGAATTTTGTGGGATCTGACTCGAGACCCAGTGTCAGTATCCACAGCCACATGGCCTCATGGTGTGTGGGGTTTTATCATAAGGTTGCCTTGTAATGTAAGAACTGTTTCCACATTCATTTTCACTGAGGGCGTTATCCTGGGGAGGCAGGGACAGTGGGCAGGGCTGCCGTCACCAACCCCCCACCTAAAGAGTATGAGGAAAGCTCAGGAACTTGTTCCCACTAGGACTGAGTTCCAAGTCCATGGCCAGGCACTGCAGTTCCACTCCAGTCACATGTCCCTCTGGGCAGCCCCACTTCCAGGCTGCTCTGGGCCTGGTTCTGAGCCTGGACATCAGGGATGTGTCAAGTTTCATTTTTTCCCCCAGGAACCTTTCTAGGGCTCTATTTCCAGTAGGAGGACTCTGCCATTGACCACCTGTGTGGATCGGAGGCCAAACCCCAGGGGAAGGAGGGGAGGGATGACTCTAGGTGCTAGCTGAGGCAGCAGCTTAATTTTCACCATTCCGTGGGACTTTGTCTTGCTCCTCCTACAGGACTTTCTTGGACCCTGAGAAGGCAGAGAAGACAGAGTCTGGGACTCATTTCTCACTGCTCCCTCTCTAGAGTCGCTACAGACCCTCAGTGCTCATGAACAACGTGGATCTTCACTAACTCAGGAGCTCTGTGGTTTTCTTCCCTTCACTTATTTCTAGGGAAGAGACAGCAGGGGAGGCTCTCTATGAGGTCCCCATGGAGTCCTCCCCTCCCTGCTCAGCTGCTCAAGAAACACGTATGTTCTCAGGCCTCTGGGTGCTCAGACCTGTCAGGTAAGGCCTACTTCAGTGCCAGTGCTCAGGGACTCTCACCAATGTCCTCTGCTGACTACCACTGGGGAAGTTCTGGGGTGACTCCTGCCATGGGTTTGGGGGCCTGACCTGCCACAGAGAACCTGACTCTAAGCTTTGGTTGCTGCTGACTAAATTTGGGGTCATTCCCAGGGGTGTCTCAGGACACCCACTGTGGTATCTTTGGATAGAAATTCCAGAGCTCTCCCCAACTCTGCCTAGGCTGGCTTATCCCCAGAAGGATCCAGCTTATTCTTCCCTAAGAACAGCTGTTCTCATCTTTCTCATCCCAAGAATGTCTCCACTTGGTTTAGAAAAGCAGAAATCATAGCAAAAGACAATGAAGCTTTTTTTTCTTGGGTTGTCTATGGTTTCTTACCTCATGGATGTTTCTAGAAGTTCCAAGTGGTGGTGCAGATTGATTTTTCTGGATAAAGGGCCATATGAAAAAGAAGATGCTCACTGCACAAAAGATGGGAAAGGTTGTGTTGGTCACCCAGTTAGTGGGCTTCCAGTTTAACCAAGCAAGAAGGTGGCTTTTCAGAGTAGAGAAAAAACTCTCCATCTGAATTGCATGGCTGTTAGTAAGCAAATGAGCTCTGACACTCAGTTTGGGGACTTAAGCCTCAGGTCCTCGTCACTGCTCTGTGACCTTGTCACAAAGGACACCTGCCAGCAACAGTGGCTGCAGGAAGAGGAGGTGGAGAGTCACAGCCCCTCCCTCAGCCCCCGAACCCTCCCTGTCCTTTTGCACGACCTCTCACTGCCAGGAAGACCTAAGGCCATTTCCTCTTAATTTCACTTGGAAGTAATGTTATTTCCCAGTTTACTTGCAGTCATATCTGAGGTATACCCATTCCATGCTCTGGAAAATCTGGAGTTGACCCTCGTTTTTTTCTTTTAAATTCTGAGGGGCATGTTCCCTCAGGATGCCCTGTGTTTTTACCTGCAACTTCTCCACAAAATATGTTCTTTTGGCAGTAACCCAGATATATGATTTTGATTTATTATGCACCCTACTAAATTTTATTATATCATATATGACTCAAATTTAATTTATATATACTCAGCTTTTCAGTGACTCTGATTACTTTCTTGATTTCTTTATCATTGAATTTATTTTTACCACTCCATTTCTTCTCCTAGCTTTGGGTTTCATTTGTTGTCATTCTCTAGTATCTCAAGCAGTGTGATTAGGTTATTTATTTGAGCTTTCTCCTGTTTCCTGATGTGAGCCTGTGCTGATATCAACTTCCCCCTCATACTGCTCTTGCTGTGTCCCCAAGTTTCTAATACTGTGTGTCTTATTGTAAGGGAATGTTTTATTTCTCCTTTGATTTTTTTCTTTGACCCAACAGCATACTATTTAGCTTCCAATTGTTTGAACTTTTTCTGACTTTCCTTTTATGGTTGATTTCTGCCTTTATGGTCTTGTGATGAAAGAAGAGACTTGAAATGATTTCTGTTTTCTTAGCTTTATGGACATGCGGATTTTGTCCTCACCCAACATGAGGTCTTTCTTAGAGAATGTCCCATGAAAAGTATATGTTCTGCTTTTGGGGACTACATATCTGTTAAACCCATTTTCGTCCTGGTCTTCCTTTTAAACTCTTCATTTCCTTATTGATTTTCATTCTAGTTGCTCTGTCCAGTGATGAGAGTGGGAGTTAAAATTTCCTACTGCTTTTGTGTTGCTCTTGATGTTTCTCCTTAGTTCTGTTAGTTGCTGAGAATTTTGCTGCCCACTCTTTCCTGGCATGTAAGATGTCATGTGGAAGGTCTGTTGTGACACTTATGTTGCTTTTCTTGTATTTGAGGGTTTTCTTCTATATTGCTGCTTTAAGTAGCCTGTCTTTGCATTTTGATTTCACCATGTTGATTACTATGTGTCTTGGCACTGCTTTTATTAAAGCGTGTTTTGTTCGATACTTTTGGGGCCTGCCAAATCTATGGAGGAGCCTCTCTCTTGAGATCAGGTAAGTTGTGATCTTGGTTTTGATTTCCTTCAACAGCCATTCTTGCCCTTTCCCATTTTCCTCTCCTGATATTTCTATGATTTAAAGATTATTCCTTTTGCCATTACCTATCACAGATCATATATTATTTTCCATTTGTTTACTTTGCATTTTTTTCACTTCACTATTGGTGATGGCTACTATTTTGTCTTCAGTATCACTGATACAATCACCTACATGTTGACTTCTGTTGCTGTGGTTAGATACTGTATTTTGTAACTCCTTCAATTTCATTTATATGAAATCTTTGATACCCTAAATTAGTTCGTCTTGGAGGTGGTGGAATTTTTCTTCCAGTGATTGCTTTATTTCATGGCCATTGCATGGAGAATGATTTGATCTCCTTATCAATGAGGCTTGAGGGCTTATTTGAGCTTGATGACTTCTGCCCCTGTCTGTCAGAGGAGTTGAAATCCTTTGTGCTACCATTGTTCCTAAAGGTTTATGGGTGTTGTGCCTTGAGCTTCAGATCCCCAAATGTCTGAGATCTGATCCTACTCATTATTCTTCATCAAGCTGTAACCCGTGGTTCTGGGTTTGAGAGGCGAGCCACAGGGGTTTCTTATCGGGGGACCCAACAGGTTGCAGATGGTGCAGGTGCAGCAGGACAGGAGGGGGTTGGAATCCCCTGCTGCACCAACGTGACCAAAGAGGCCTGCGTCCAAAAATACTCTTTTCTGATTGGAACCGACCAGCAAGTCAAGGTGACCATAGCATATTTTGAGGACTCAGGGAGACAAAAATACATAAACCCTACTTCCTACAGAAGAGTGGCCCTAGACGTAGATGTTTCAATCTCATGCAAAGGGAGGCATTTTGCCAGTGAACCATCTCTGGGTCTCCAAAGCCTGTGCTTGCAATCACTGTGAGCACTACCTCTGTATACAAACTACTCACATTTTTAGGAACTGCATCCTGAATCCCTTCTTTATTCATAAAACATTTATCTTCTATTGTATTAATTTTGATTCCAGGAATACAAGAATCAAAAGCTAAATTTCATGATACAGTGATACATGTATAATATTAAAATAAATTTTAAACTATAATATATAAAAGTTTTAGGCATTTGTATTTTTCCAGTCAAACTTTTAAAAAATAAATAACAAAATATTTATTAGTGCACAAAACAAGTCACTAGTGAAATTTAATTTCTAAGAGGGCAAGCGTCAGAGAATTAGTAAAGGGATTAAGGTGCTTCCCTTGCAGCTGACATAATAAATCTGAGCATTAATCAGAATAAGTATAACAATTTTAATATGATTTTTAATTTAAGGCACTAGGATGCACAATACTCTTAATAACAGTGTTCATGCAAACAACACTGCAATATCAATGCCCCACCAGCATGTAACCCAATGGTGTCCCATCACTGTACCCCATCATGGGGGCTCAGTCCTGTACAGCCATTCTCAGCTTTGGTTGCCTTTGGCCATTTGTGATATGAAGAAGCAGACTGAAGGCTAAAGGCAACAGAGTTTGGTTTGATCTCCAGCACCATATATAGATCCACAGGCATTGCCAGGAGTTAAGCCCTGAAAAATCCTAGGCCCCAAATCTAAAAATAATAATTATAATAATATTATTATTCCCCCATGCATTATTTTTGTTTTTTAAATCATTTTATTGGTACCAGTGCTTTCAATACTGTTAATTCACACATTTCATGTATCTGTCATCCCAATGCCACACCCACCATCAGCAAGCCTCTTCCCTAACCATATATATGACTCTCCTGACCTTGCCCCACCCCATATGCCCATTTCTATAGATAAATTCTTCAGGTTTGGTGACTTTGACCATTTGTTGCTGCTACTATGTTTCTTTTTTAATTGTTATTTGTTTAGCACAGTGGGTAGAAAGTTTGCCTTGCATGTGGCCGACCTGGGTGTTGTGTGACCGTGACCATTCATGCGGTCGGAGGCTCTGAGACAAGGAATGTGGAAGAAATGTATTTCATGGAGGGTCTAGGTTCTCTCTGACTCTTAGACAAAGGTAGAGAGCCCCATAATCTCCTTTTATTGATCATGGAAACTCTTAAGGGCACAGTAGAGTCACCAAAGGAGTTATGGGAAGATCATGCAAAGTTCTGCATATGGGAAAACAATGTAGGATCTACATACTGACGATAAACAGGCTTAGTACCTAGGATCTGCATACTGACAACAAACAGGCTTAGTACTTAGGATCTACATACTGACAACAAACAGGCTTAAGCAGAACCGGGAATCTGTGAGAAAAGGAAGACTGACAATTATAATTTAGGAAATTATTTACTAAGGCAGCCAAAGGAATATGTTCAACCTCATCTAAACCACTGGGCTCATCCTGGTAGCTCAGTTCAGCCCCAACATCTCCCCCTTTTTGTTTATTGTTGAACCTCAGCTGGAGAGAGGGAATGAGAGTTGAGTGGGCTAGGGAGGACAGCAGGCAATATGCAGCATAGAGCAAGTATATTAAAATCCAAGCAGGATTTTATAGTCTTACTTTAGCAATAATCAGCAGGTTACATAAGTGGCATAAACATTATTAATCAAGAGTTGCAAGCAACTTTATTTTTGCCAATATTACTTTGTTTTTGGTTCCTTCTTACTATTTCAGTTCCTTATCTCAGCCCTGAGAAAGATGGGAAAGCAGATATGGCCTTGAGCATGGCCAAGGCGGATGTGAGTCTGTAGGGAGCCATTTTACAGAGCTTGGCTCTTATCTTCTGATCAAACAGAGGCTTACTTAAATTCCTGTAACAGGTTGCCACTCCTGATCTTACTGATCTTATCTTATGGCCATTTGTTTATCACTAGCTGACGCCCATGCCACACCCTGCATTTTGCTACTGTTTGTATTGGGGGTCTGGGCATGCATACCATACCACCTCCTCCCAGCAGAAAGGCATAAATACTGTAACTGCCAATAAACTTTCTCTCTCTCCTCCTCCTCCTTCTGACTCTGTGTCTGTTCATTTGGCTGCGTCCCCTCCTTAGCCCAGAAGGGTCCTCTCTGCTGGACAGTATGGGACCCCCACACCTGGCGCCCAGCGTGGGGCAATAGGGGACCACCAAACGCCCGGTCAGGTTCATGTCGACTGACAAATTCACAGAAAAGTGAGTATCTCTGAGTGTCGCCTCTCTCTGGGTGCACACCCTGAGGGTCGCCTCTCTCTTGGCGCACACCTTGGTATGAGACCGGGCTCGAATACAGTCTCGTCACACCCTGGTATGGGACCAGACTTGAATACAGTCTAGTGTTAAGGATGAGACGGTCACTGGTGGAAGGCTTGAATTCCTTTGTCTTGTGTGTACGTGTGAGTGATTGTGCAGTCTTGGACGTCCTCGTCCTTGTACTGAGGCTGTGGCTCCACGACTTGGCATCCTTAAGATCCCTTTAAGGTTACGGAGTCCGATTGGGCTGTCTGCGATTCCATGAGGAACATATGGTCTAGGGTGGTGCTGGTTTAGACACCGGCTACAAGTCACCTCTCAGGCTGATACACTATGGCTAAGTTCCTCACTGGCCAGACATGCATCTGAGTGGTCCGTCATGAGTGCCCCCGTCTTCCCCTTCTTGTGAGACTTGAATCCCCTTGTCCTGTGTTTTCATTTCTGTCGAGTTGGCAGAAGCAGCCTACCAGTGAAGACAGTCACTGGTGGAAGGCTTGAATCCCCTTGTCCTGTGTTTTCATTTCTGTCGAGTTGGCAGAAACAGCCTACCAGTGACCCTTTCCTTTCTCTTCTTGCGTTATGGCCTGCTTATCCTTATCTTCTTGTTATTTGCATTTTCGAACGGTGCTTTTCCCGCTGATAAAGATAAATTCCACTCCCTTACTCCCTAAAATCATGGGACAAACACTTTCTAAAAAGGAGCTCTTTGTCAATGGCCTGAAAGACTCCCTTAAACACCGTGGAGTAAAAGTAAAGAAAAAAGACCTAGTGCAATTTACTCAGCACCTTTTTTCAGAATTTGAGACCTTTTTGAGGAAGAAATATAAGAGTTCCAAGGCTCCCTCAGTCTGTGGGGATGAGGCCACCCCCATGCAGGGGGCTGACTCCTCAAAATATACTACTATAGACTCTGACCATCCTGCTCCCCTACCTGAGCCCTCCCTCTTAGAGACGCCTCTGAGACTTTATCCTGTGATTTCTGGTGTCCCCGATCCCTTTCCTCCGGAACCTGAACCCCTGCCCCGGGAGTAGGGGCTATCCAGGAAGATATCAAGATGTCAGCCCTCAGCTCCTTTGCCTCCGTTGGGAAAACAGCCACCCCCTTATTTGTCCCATGCCACTGTCTTTTTCAATTTCCCATATGACGCCAGTGAGGCAGTCCGCCAGCTCACCCAGGACACTGCCGCCTTGTGCGCAGTCCTCCAACAGAAGCAGGAATATGTCCAACTTTTGACTCAAATAAGGCAATTGGATAAGGAACTAGTGAGTGCCCTGCAGCCTTCTACCCTCTCTCAAGGACCTAGTGTCTCTCAAGGACCTAGTAAGAAAAACTCGGACTCTCCTCCACCCCGCCGCACTCTAGCTTTAAAACCCGTGACTGCCTTCCCAGTTACCAGGTCCCATTCTTGGGCCCCCAATTACCCCATCTCTGCCACAGCTCCACCTGATGATGATTCCTCAGACAGAGAAGCTGAGGAGGCCAATCAGCCTGAGGAAGGGGCACACCCTGAAGAGGAAAATTCCCCTTAGCACATAGTTCCTCAGGCACCAACCCGCCAAAGCTACCACAGATTAAAATCCAGGGACCTGAAAGATTTAAAGACTGCTCTCTCTTCTTGCGGCCCCACTACTCCTTTTATGCTTGGCCTCTTGGACTCCCTTAGTGAGGGATGGCTCATGCCGAATGACTGGTTCTCAGTCGCTAAGGCTGTCCTGAGTAGTGGAGACTATCTCTTGTGGAAAACAGATTATTCTAATCAATGCCAAGACATGGAATGCCACAAAGTCACGGCAGGAGGCTCTTCCTCATCCTGGGTCTTTGCTAAATTTCAGGGCCATGCACCATTCAATTCTAATGAGGTGCAGGCTCAATTTCCCCTAAGGCTACTTACCCAAATACAAACGGCTGCCCTCCGGGCCTGGAGGGGACTTCCTTCTAAAGGGTCGGTAGTAACATCCTTAGTCAAGGTTTGTCAGGGAGCTAATGAGCCCTATAGTGAGTTCATAGGGCGCTTCACAGAGGTGGCTGAAAAACTTATGGGAAGCGAAGAGATGGATAATGAGTTGATCTGCCACTTGGTCTATGAGAATGATAATTCCATCTGCCAGGCCGTAACCCGCCCCTATAAGCGTGGGAAGACCCTCTCAGAATACATCTGGCTATGCTCCGATGTCGATCCCACCACCCAAAAAATAGGGCTTGCTATAGGGGTTGCCTTCAAACAGATTGCCAATCAACCAGCGAACAGCCAGAACAAGCTGTGCTTTGGCAGTCGGCAGCCCGGACATTTTAAAAAAAACTGTCCCAATAAAAAACCGTGGCCCAGACCTAAAACTCTTTGCCCTGTGTGCAAACAGGGTCTCCACTGGGCGTCAGAGTGCTGCCAGAAGGCCAAGCTGGGAAACTTGATTCGGGGCCAGCCCCAGGGCCCCCAATCCACTCCCTCTCCCGTGACTGGGGCACCTCAAAATCATGGGCCCTTCAACCTATCGGCGTCCAATCCCTTTGCAAAGCCATCCCCTACTCAGCCGGATTGGACCTCTGTGCCACCTCCCGCACAATATTAGTTAAAGAACAGGGTCCCCAGATAGTGTATGTCAACGCCTGTGGCCATTTGCCACCTGGAACTTTTGGCCTAATTATTGGATGGGGCAATATGCCCACTCAGGGTGTGCAAGTACTCCCCGGGATTGTAGATGCTGATTTTCAAGGGCAGATTGGAGTAGTAGTTGAGCAACCTCCCCATTTTCAGTCCTGGACGGTGGTGCACGGCTAGCACAGCTAGTTCAATAAACCTGTGTGGGTAGACCAGGGGCCCCTTCCCATTGAAAAATTACAGGCTGCCAGGTTGTTAGAGCAGGAACAACTCCCGGCCTAGGCCAGCGGGCCGGCGCCCCTCCCCCATAGAACCCACTTCCTCCCCCTGGAACACATCCATCTTGAGGCAGGTCGCCAGAGCATGGTGGCCCCTCCAACCCCTTTCCAGGCTGGCCACCAGAGCATGGTGGCCCTTCGGCCGCCTGTTAAGGCCAGCTGTCAGGAGATGACTCGCCCTCACGCCATACTCATTCCTGTTTACAGGAACTAAGGTAGGGAGTGCCTAGGCCTCCCCTGCACCCAGTCCCTGTTTACATGGACAGAGGGGGGGTGTCCAGGCCCATCCCCAACAGTTTATGATGGGTTTTAACCATCGTAACAATTTAGGCTGCCTTTCCTTTTTGGATTTTAACTTCCAATCCCTTATCCTTAAAGTAAAATGCTAGGCACAAGAATGGCCAATAACAAGGACAGAACACCTATTCTCACAGATCTTCCCAGCAGTCTCTTAGAATTAAAAAAAGTTAAATCATCAGAAATATTTTGCCATAATTCTGAAAATCCAATACCAGAAAAATAGTTCTTGCAGTTACCATGAATTTATAAGTCAATATTCTAACTATTATTTTCTTATGTATTAACGTCAATATTCTATTATTTTCTTATGTATTTACAGATGTTTTTACCCTATCCCATGAAAATTCAATCACATTATACAGCACATGTGTTATAGAAAAATGCAGTATTCCAATCACATTTTAAAAACACCTGAAGGGGAGACTTGCTGACTATTCACCAAGCAAAGTAACAGTTCAAGGAACATCAGCCAATTCATACTGCAGTTCAGGGTCAATTTGTCTTTGAGTAGTCCATAACTTTCCAGAGTTCTCATGCTATTTCTGGACGAATTCCACAGTCTATGTTCCTTGCTTTGGAACTATGTCTGCCACGGCCATTGTCGATGTCATTGCAATGATTCCCCCATTGATAGTAGCAATGTACAGGCCAAGGAATCTCTTGATGGTCAGTTGACAAAATGCTCCCATCATTGGATTCTCCTCCCATGCTCTGTGACAAGTCACCAGCATTCAAACACCTACCCGGGCTCTGAAAAAATAAAAACTTCCTCCCTCGAGGCGTCTCATAGATGGGTTAATACAAGCATACATGGGATACTGTCTACAGGAAATCATTCCTTCTCACTCTGAATCTGGGTCTGGATCCGGCACTGGAACTCCCAGCCCACTCTTACAGCCTAGTTAACTACCAAGCATGAGGGGGTTTGGGCTTACACATAAATGTGGTTACAATCAATAGGGGTAAAGTTCTTTTCCTCAGAGGATGCTGCTTCTAGAACAGATTCTCTTTCAGCAGGACAACCCACCCAAGGGCAGAATCACATGAGTATGTTTCTCCTCTCTTTGTCCAGCAAACATATAAGCATTCATAATATTAATCATTTTGTATGAACACAGTAAGAGATGCATTAAGCTTATAGAATTGATCTCCTGGGGCCATCTCGGTCTCAGACTACAGTTCTCAGGCCAGAATATAGTCTTTCCTATCCCTAGCAGGGTCCTTGTCTCATCATTACTTTTGGATCATGACAGAATTTGTCCATGATCAAGCTCTTAACTTATAGTTATGAATTAGGCACTTTGGCCAGGCCCATCTCGATGACAGGGTAGAACATAACTCACTGCTTGCCCTGGATTCATCCCGTCCCTCGTTGGGACCCTGATTTTGGGGTGCTAGGAACTGAGGGCAACTGAGGCTTTAGTGGAGAAAGCAGATGCCTGGGAATGAATAATATTCAAAGCCAATTAAATTCAGAATTATAAAAGCATATTAACAGCTGTCTTCCTTTGTCCATACAAAAAGTAAACTATTCAAAAGACATAAGGAGAAGAAAAAGGTAGTATTAACTTACAATATAAGTTCAGTGTCCTAGAAAGATCTGACCTTACAAATTAACAAAATCTGAGTAGGGGAAAGCTAATTAACTGTTTGGGGAAAAGAGCATAGAGAAGAGTTTACAGATCAACAAAGGAATGGGAGTGACTCGGGAACTCCTTGACGGGTGTGACCCGGAAAAACCTAAGCTCCTTGTGGCAAGGGGGAAAAGTCAACCCAATCATATCCATTCTTAGTTTGGCCTTCATAAAGAGCAGGGCCAGTTTTCTGCAAGCAAGTTCGTTATGAAAATCAAAGTTTAAATGATGCAGGAAGGGAAAACCCCTCATTCTTCCAATACTGCATCCATATATTGATTATTTTTAAATTGCCATACCAAGCTTATTTCTATTCATCTGTTGTCTGTTTGAATAACATAACTTTTAGGGTTCCAATCAATAATTTTAAGAATATCATTAATTTAAAAGTTTGCAACTAATCCTCTACAATTTTTCCAACAAATCCAATAATATAACTCTCCAGATAGATATTTGCAGCCAAAATATTTCCTTATTTTAAATAGGTAACACTTTGTCCTATAAAGACACATCCCTTAGTAAAGTTAAATTAGGAAGGCAAACCCAGTAGGTTAGATTTTGAATAGAGGCACTTATTTATTGTTTCATTAGAGATAGGATTTACCTTGAAGGAGTGCATTCTGGTCCAGATTCAGATCATTGATCCAGAGTTTTTTCATAGCCATTTCATCTGTTTCTTAATGATCAGATTCATGGATAAATTTAAGTCTTTTGGTGGGACATCAGAAACGTCTGTGGAAATAAGAGCAAAACCTCGCCCCCATCTTTCTGCCCAGCCTAGTATCCAATTTCCAGAGACTGGGTCCCTATAAAGAACTTTACATTTATGAATAGTTTTTTCTGAGTTATTTCTCTTTGCATTAGAACTTGTTTCTTCCAAGCCATTTTGAACTTCCCAATGTTTTTCTGCAGGTGTTATTTTATCAAAGCATTTCAAAAATTTTAAAGTAAACAGTGCTCTGGATAACTGCTATATGGGATAATCTGTACATATTCCCCCTTTTTGTTTAAGCAACATTTCTTTAAGTGAGCGATTTGCCCTTCCAATAATAGCTTGTCTTGTACTATTACAAGGAATTCCTGTAATTACATGGAGTTTTTTTTTTAACTATTATTTTGCATCAGTATAAGTAGCCTTTCCTTCTTCGCTAGCATCTGTGAAGAATGTAACTGCTGATTCAATAGGTTCAGCTTTTATAATGCTAGGCCAAATTCAATTAGTAAATTTAAGAAATTTAAACATCTTTTGCTTTGGAAAGGCTGTTATGAATTTTTCCCAAATCATCAGGGCAGGCAATTTGCTAATCCTCATCAAGTTCCCATAGTGCTTGGATTTGTTCATTGGTCAATGACATAATTTCAGCAGATCACTCCCTATTAATTGTCTAGTTCTTTTTCTTCAAGAATTATATGGGGGCTGGAGTGATAGCACAGTGGGTAGGGCATTTGCCTTGCACACAGCCGACCCGGGTTCAATTCCCAGCATCCCATATGGTCCCCCGAGCACCGCCAGGAGTAATTCCTGAGTGCATGAGCCAAGAGTGACCCCTGTGCATCGCCGGGTGTGACCCAAAAAAGCAAAAAATATATATATATGAAATATTTTATACACATAAGTGGCCAATTTTTTAGTAGGCTTATTATGTTAAAAAAATCTCCGTTCCACAATATCAGTTCCTTGTATCAGAATCCCAGTGGGAGAATGTGAAGTGCACAACACTATCAGATTTAAATTTGCAACACTATCAGATTTAAATTTTCTGAAAAATCAATTCTATCTAGTTGAGCCTTATTTACAATTTCCTCAATTAATTCCAATTCACATTCAGCTGCAGGGCTGAGTTGCCTCGGGCTCTTAAGAGAAGAATCACCTTCCAATGTATGGAACAAGCTTTTTAAGGCATAGGTTGGAATGCCTAGAGAAGGCCATAGTCAATTTATATTTCCCAATAGTTTTTGAAAATCATTTAAAGTTTTTAATTCATCTTTCCAAATTTGGACCTTTTGATGTGTAATTTTACTCTCCCATATTATTTGTCCTAAAATTCCCAAGGAAACTGGCATTGAATTTTATCCTGTGCAATTTTTATATCCATGACTCTAATTTATAAATTGCAGTTTCATAAACCTGCAAATTTTTCTGAGGTGCATCAGTGATTAGAATATCATCCATATAATGGATAATTTTAATCTCAGGGTACCGTGTCCTTATTACATCCAGTGGTTGAATTAAGAAAACATTGGCACATTGTTGGTCTGTTCATTACACCTTTTGGCAAAACAATCCACTAATATCTTTTAGTAGGATGCTCATTTAAAGAAGATTTAAAGAAGGCACAGTAAAAGCAAATTTCTTTCTATCCGCTTCCCTTAAAGAGATGTTATAGAAACAATCTTTTAAATCAATTATAATAATATTCCACTGCTTTGGAATGATAGCCAAACTAGGCAGGCCCGGCTGTAAAGGACCCATGGGTTCCATTTACCAGTCTTTTTCTTAATAACAAATGTAGGTGAATTCCAAGGACTAGAGATAGTAACGATATGTCCCAAATAAAGCTGCTCTGTAACCAATTCTTGCAAAGTTTTTCTTTTATCAAGGGCCACTGCTCGACTCAAACAGGCTGAACCTTTTTCCAGGCTATTGGGTATCTAGGGTATCTAGATTGGGTATCTAGGAGCCCTGTAATGAGTCTGATACTAAAACAATTCTGCAGATATAATTTAGAGTTCTTAAGATTGCTAATCATTCTCATTTACCACGACTAAGCTGTACTCTGAAGTACTCTTTCAAAAGCATTACATTAGTCCTATATATCTTCAAAAGGGTTATTACAGTGCTCATAATCAAAGAATTCCAGATTGTAGAACACAGATAAAAGAAGGTTAAAGATTCATATTTTAATCCATATACATGTTCACTTTATCACCTCCAAAGGACTGCATTTTATGTTTTATTCTATCAAATGACTTTAAACTCAATTTTTATTCTCTTCTCACTATACAGCGCAAATGATCATTTATGCAGTTTAGGCTTGTATTTTAAACAATCCTTGAAAAATCACATAATATTGAGAATGGGAGCAAAGTTTTAGAATGTTTATATCTATCTTAGTATCACTGTCACTGTCACTGTCATCCCGTTGCTCATCGATTTGTTGGAGCGGGCACCAGCAACGTCTCTCATTGAGAGACTTATTGTTACTGTTTTTGGCATATCCAATACACACGGGTAGCTTGCCAGGCTCTGCCACGCGGGCTCGATACTCTCGGTAGCTTGCCAGGCTCTCTGAGAGGGGCGGAGGAATCTATCTTAGTATGAAAGCCAAATATTCCTTCCAAATTCCTTTTTTATTTCCTATTTCTTTCCATAATTCTTGAGATGAAACTCTTCTGCCAGAATACTTTTAAATTTTAATTCTCTTTTACCACAAATGCTTATTTTGTTTTCTGGATATGCTCAACTTGAAAGGCATTCAAAACTTTTAACACTTTAGATATTAACTTCCTAACTTCAAAACTGAAATCAGAAGGCTGAGAAAGGGTGGAGGGACAGAAGAAAAAAAGAAGGTGGGAGGAGACAACTTCCTCTCTTCCCCTGCAAGATCACTAAAGCCCAAAAAGGGCTGTTCTAAGCCACTTCAGGCTGTCAGGCTGACATCTGAGATTAATCCAATTTAACTCTTTGCTATTTAGCTCTAGAAATTTTAGCTAACAAAAACCTCAGATCAAATAAAACACTGCAGAATAATTTTTGCAACCAATTTTATAACCTAGAAACTTATGTTTTACCAAATCAGTAACTTTTTTTTTTATTAGTTTATTTTTAATTAGAGAGTCATCGTGAGGGTACAGTTACAGATCCATACATCTTTGTGCTCATGCTTCCCCCATACAAAGTTCGATAACCCATCCCTTCACCAGTGCCCATTCTCCACCACCTGTAAACCCAACATCCCTCCCCCCCTCCCCAGTCCCGTCTCCCCCCACCCCACCCTGCCACTATAGCAGGGAATTCCCTTTTGTTCTCTCTCTCTGATTAGGTGTTGTGGTTTGCAATAAAGATGTTGAGTGGCCATTGTGTTCAGTCTCTAGTCTGTATTCCGCCCGCCTCACCCTTCCCCCACATGACCTCCAACCACATTTTACTTGGTGGTCCCTTCCCTGAGTTACCCAGAATGAGAGACCAGCCTCCAAGCCATGGAAACTATCTCCTGGTACTTATTTCTACTATTCTTGGGCGTTAGTCTTATAGTCTATTATTCTATAGTCCACAGATGAGTGCAATCTTTCTATGTCTGTCTCTCTCTTTCTGACTCATTTCACTTAGCATGATACTTTCCATGTTGATCCACTTATATGCAAACGTCATGACCTCATTTTTTCTAACAGCTGCATAGTATTCCATTGTATAGATGTACCAGAGTTTCTTCAACCAGTCATCTGTTCTAGGGCACTCGGGTTTTTTCCAGATTCTGGCTATTGTAAACAGTGCTGCGGTGAACATATAAGTGCAGATGTCACTTCGACTATACTTTTTGGCTTTTCTGGGATATATTCCCAGCAGTGGTATTGCTAGGTCAAATGGGAGCTCAACCTCTAGTTTTTTGAGAATCGTCCATACTGTTTTCCAAAAGGGCTGAACTAGCCGGCATTCCCACCAGCAGTGTAGAAGGGTCCCTTTCTCCCCACATCCTCTCCAACAGCGGTTGCTTTTGTTCTTTTGGATGTGTGCTAGTCTCTGTGGTGTGAGGTGGTATCTCATGGTTGTTTTGATCTGCATCTCTCTGACGACTAGTGATGTAGAGCACTTTTTCATGTGCCTTTTGGCCATTCGTATCTCTTCCTTGGTAAAGTTTCTGTTCATTTCTTCGCCCCATTTTTTGATGGGGTTGGATGTTTTCTTCTTGTAGAGTTCAACCAGTGCTTTATATACCCTTGATATCAACCCCTTATCTGATGGGTATTGTGTAAATATCCTTTCCCATTCTGTAGATAGTCTTTGTATTCTGGTCACTGTATCTTTTGCGGTGCAGAAGCTTTTTAGTTTAATGTAGTCCCATTTGTTGATCTCTGTTTTTACTAGATTGCTTAGTTCCGTGTCATCTTTGAAGATACCTTTATCTTCAATATCCTGGAGGGTTTTGCCGACCTTGTCTTCAATGTACCTTATGGTTTGTGGTCTGATGTTGAGGTCTTTAATCCATTTTGATCTGACTTTTGTGCATGGTGTCAGGTCGAGTTCTAAGCCCATTTTTTTGCATGTGATTGTCAAATCAGTAACTTTTAAACATTTTTTTTTAGAGAACACAGTTATTTCAACTCTCATTTTAACAATCCAATGCAATGCATATGCAAACAAGCAAACAAAACATACATATAGACATACCACCATAAGAACTTGGAACCAATTTTTACGAAGCATGAGGAAAATCTCTTGGCTTAATTATTCTTATACCTTCTTATACTTTAATTACTTCAAATCATGAGCTTTATAAACGTGCTGAAATCTTGAACTGCCAATGTTTATGGAAACATAAGAAAATGTTCTTGGTTTATTTTGATGGCTTCTATACCTCTATTGTTTGTAAAACATCCCAAATTCTTCATTAAAATTGGCTGATACTTCTAATATAAAGCCTTAGATTCCCTGAATTCTTATTTGACTTTAGTTTCAGGCTCTAATTCTGCAGCTCTTCCTAGATTCTTAAGTTAAAAAGAATTCAACTATTAATAACCATAATGTTTCTCCAATAAGAGATTTTAGATTGAGAATTTCAATTTCTCTGTAGACACCACAATCTGATTAGTAATCATTGTTTAAATCTTTGACTAACAATTTCCAAAAACGCCTAAGCTTTTTGAATTGCTGGATGGTTTAAGGATTTCTACTTCTGATTTTATTTTATCTTATTTTCAAATTTTATTTTATTGAATCACCATGTGGAAAATTACAATGCTTTCAGGTTTAAGTCTCAGTTATACAATGCTGAAACAACCATCCCTTCACCAGTGCCCATATTCCACCACCAAAAAAAAACCCACCAAAAACCCAGTATACCATCCATCCCACCCCTCCCCCCAACTGATAAATTTCACTTTACTTTCTCTTTACTTTGGTTACATTCAATATTTCAACAAAAACCTCACTATTATTGTTAGGAGTTCCCCACTGTCCATACCAAAAGTAGTTTAGCTGGGCTCTGGAGTCATGCTCGTGCAGCTGCGGAGAGGCTGCACACGTGCGCCCCCAGGATCACATCTCAGCGGCAAGTGGCTACTTCTGATTTTAACCTGACTTCAACACTTGAGTACTCAACACAGACAGAAAGACAACAAACATCACACGTACATGTGCACACATATATACTTGATCGATCGATCTGGCCCTTCAAGAATGGTAGGGAAAAAAACTGATAGACTGAGAAAGGAAGGGCAGTCCCCAGGGTAAAATTCCCTATCGGCCTATGGGATTGTTCCCCATTTCTCAGTCTATCATTTCTCTAGCCTGTCTCCTGCTTATTAAAATTGGGTCAAAAAGCACTTTTGTTACTATGAAGCTGGCAATTATGACAGTTACTGTAAACCAAAGTTGGTAAAATGTTGACCATTTTTTACTTTGACTTAAAAAAGTTCTTAATTACTTCAAATCATAAAATCTTCAAACCAGACCTGGACACTAACAATTTCACACTACAAACATACTTTCACACACACACACACACACACACACAGTCATTGACACACTAAACTTTTAAATAGCAATATAAGAAAACACCAGAATTTTGTCTCAGCACTGTTTCACAAAAGCTCTTGTTTTTAACTAGGCCTGTAAAAAACTAGGAGTTCAGCTAACTCCTGCCAGGGCAAGATGTCCTACCAAACAGTGCCCCATTCCTGGGATGTCCTGGGGGCAGTGGGGACGTCTCCCATACTCCCCAACCTGCTACCCTCCAGCAGGCCGTGCATTTTGCATACACACTCACCATTCACTAAGGGAACAAAGGACCAGGCTCAGTCTGAGGAGCCTCTTCCGACTAGGAGTCAGACTGGAAAGGAATCAGGGCCATGGTGATTACACTGTAGGTGTCGAATTCCTCTGCAGGGATCAAGTCCCCTTTCTGATGGGCATGAGACATTTCTTTTTCTCCTCTTTTCCACAGTTCTAAATTTAACTGATCTCTATTTCTGGGCTCAAACCAATAACAATACTTATGTACCCTCTCACGGAGGCGTCGCACTACTTGCTCCTTCAAAGGCAGACCAGCTGCTTTTGTCAGAATTCAAGATATCAAAATAAACCTCCCTCTGCAAAGTTACGGAACTGCCCATTGCCCATCACCCTTTTTTTCAAGTCTCTGAGAGGCTATGCAAGCTCAGTGCAACGTTTTCTCTCTTGGTTTCTTCTGTACTGGTCCTTACCTTCCGGCCTGCACGTTGGGGCTGGACTGAGCTACCAGGAGGAGCCCAGTGGTTTGGATGAGGTTGAACATATTCTCTTGGCTGCCTTAGTAAATAATTTCCTAAATTATAACAATTGTCAGTCTTCCTTTTCTCACAGATTCCCGGTTCTGCTTAAGCCTGTTTGTTGTCAGTATGCAGATCCTAAGTACTTAGCTTGTTTGTTGTCAGTATGCAGATCCTAAGTACTAAGCCTGTTTATTGTCAGTATGTAGATCCTACATTGTTTTCCCATATGCAGAACTTTGCATGATCTTCCCATAACTCCCTTGGTGACTGTATTGTGCCCTTAACAGTTTCCATGATCAATAAAAGGAGATTATGGGGCTCTCTACCTTTGTCTAAGAGTCAGAGAGAACCTAGACCCTCCATGAAATACATTTCTTCCACATTCCTTGTCTCAGAGCCTCCAACCACAAGAACGTTCATGCAATACCTGGGTTCAATTCCTCTGTTCCTCTTAGAGAGCTCAGCAAGCTACCGAGAGTATCCTACCCACACGGCAGAGCCTGGCAGGCTACCCATGGTGTGTTCAATATGCCAAAAACAGTAACAGCAAGTCTCACAATGGAGACATTACTGGTGCCCGTTCGAGCAAATCGATGAACAACGGGATGACAGTGACAATGCTACAGAGCTTTTATTTTATAATATGGGAGTACTGCTATTTATTCAGTACTTAAGTGATTAAGCTGTTGAATTGGGCATGAACTCCACATTATATTTTTTTATTCAGAATGTTAATTTAATTTAATTTAATTTTATTGCCTTCACACCTGGCTGTCTTCCCTGGGGCCCCTTGGAGGGGATGGGCTCCAGCTTCCCTCCCCACCCCGAGCAGAGCTCCTGGCAGCCGAAGGCCACAGCATAAGACCACTGGAACCTAGCTACAGCCATGCTCGAGGCCCCTCTCCACACTTTCGGACAGGTCTCACACATGAAGGTACCAGCAGGAGAACCAGGTGTGTGTAATCCCATCAAGAGCCAACATCCAGAGACTTAAAAGCAAGCTCCCAGAAGCGATATCTTGTAGCCTACTTCTCCCTCTGGGAGAAACTGGCAAGCTTCTGAGAGTTTCCTGCCCACATGGGACAGCCTTGCAAGCTTCCCATGGTGTATTCATATGCTAAATCCAGTAACAAGCTGGATCTCATTCCCCTGACCCTGAAAGAGCCTTCAGTGTGACATCGTTGGGAGGGCCAAGTCAAGAGAGACTTTTAAGATCTCAGGGAAAGGACGAATGGAGAAGTTACTGAGCCCACTCGAGAAATCGATGATTAACGGGATTTCGTGATTATGATCGTGATTAATTTTTATTATTATCCCCCCCATGAGGTACAGTTATAAAGCTTTTCTGTTTGAGTTCAGTCATACAATAATTGATCACCCAACTCTCCACCAGTGCACATCTTCCACCACCAAGGTCCCCAGTATGCCCCCCTTCCCACGCCTCCCCCTGCCTCTATGGCAGACAATCTCCCCCATACTCTCTTTTGTATTGCTTATTATGAATAGCATAAGATGTTGTGGCCGCACTCTCCACAATTCTGAAATTTTAAATATTTAGGGTCTGGAGAAATCTCTGCCTTGAGCTGTTCCATCTGAGATTCTTTTGTGTGTCTCTGGATCAGGGCCGTTAAGGAGCTTAAATAGCAGCCAGAGGCAGTTTGTGGGCATGGCCTCCAGGGTCATGATGAGAAGGACCAGCCCATCCTCGATTCCTCAAAGACCTGGAGTTTGTGGTCACTAACCCATGTACCTTCACTTCTCATTTTGTTCTGGGTGCTGGTGGCCTCCATAGTTCTTAGGGGGAAGGTGGATATTTCTCTTTTTTGGTGGTAGTATATACACAAATATGTACCACTTGTCATCCCATTGATCTTTGATTTGCTCAAGTGGATGCCAGTAACGTCTCCATTTTTCCCTGTCATATGCTAGTGTAGCACAATGATATCTGCTCGCTCCAGGAACAGGAAGAGCCTCAAACCGTTTATTCAGGGTTTTAACGAAGAAGTCTGACCATCTCATTGGTGGGCAGCCAAGCGGTCTTTTGACATCTCGTGGAATCCAGTTGGTAACAGCTTTAGTCCAGAGGTCATCTCTGAATCGCCCATTTGATTTTTGATGCCTTGGCAAACGAAACAGAGTCCCTGATTCTTGACTGTTGATGGAGGTTGGAACTCCAGGTTCCTTCTCTCACTTGAGTGAAGCGTGATACTCCAAGCATAGCTCTTTCGATTCCTCTTTGGGATACCCTAATAGTGTTCTCATCCTGTTTGCGTAGGGCCTGGGTGTCTGAGACATATGTTAGTGCAGGAAGAACGGTGGAATCAAAAATATGTGCGCAGAGTCGGAGGTCCTTCATCCTCTTAACACTTCTTCTATGCTCTTGAAGGCGTTCCATGCTGCTCTCTTCCTCCTGCGCGGTTCTGGCGCCAAGTTGTTTCTCATGTTGATTTCTCGACCCAGGTACACATAGCTGCTGCATTCGGAGATGTTTGTTCCATTGAAAGCAAATGAAGCATCAGGAACTAGTTCGTTTTTCATGAGCATCGTCTTGTTGAGATTCAAGACGGTGAATCTCAGTCGACCTTTCCACACTTGAGGTCGAAGTTGGCCAGCATTTGTTCTGCTTAGCTAATGTTTGGCATTATGAGAATGATGTCATCAGCAAAGTGGAGGTGGTGTAATTGGCGACCGTCTATCTCCTCCCCATTCCTTCCCATTCCAGTTGTCACATGACATTCTTGAGGGTGGCACTGAAGAGTTTCCGTGAAATGGAATCACCCTGCCGAATCCCTCTCTTTACGTCAATAATCACTTCCTTGTGGAATGGTGATATCCTGGTGGTGAATCCGTAATACAGCTCGCGGAGGATCTTGATGTACTGAATTTGAACGCCCTGTTTGGCTAGGGCTTTGATGACCACTTCAGTCTCAACAGAATCTAAGGCCTTCTTTAACATTCTGAACGTTAGACAGAGCGGCATCTTGAACTCTCACGAAACTTCAATGAGTTTTGTCACTGTGTGGATATGGTCGATTGTGCTGAATCCTTTTCGGAACCCGGCTTGCTCGCATGGTTGTCCTTCGTCTAGTGTTCTGCCTATTCTATTCAGGATGATGTAAAAAACTAAGGCTCGCTGAAGGGCTCGAGCATTCGTATGCTCTCCGGGCGGCTCTGTCTCACCGCCCACGTTCGCTGCCCCGGAACCGCTGTGTGTGCTGTCGGTCAAGGGCAGGCGACGGAAGGAAGAAGGCCAGACTGGTTGCTCGATCAGTTTATTTCATTCTCTCTCTCCATTTCTCTCCCGGCTCTCGGTCTCTCTCTGGATCTGTGGATCTGGCCCCTGTGGATCTGGCCCCCCAACCCACTCTTACAGCCTAGTTAAATCTCCACAGCATGAGGGGGTTGGGGCCTGCACCTAGGTGTGGTCACAATCAATAGGGTAAGGTCCTTTCCCCCAGGGGATGCTTCTCCTAGGACTTAATTCTCTTTCAGCAGGAGGATCCACCCAAGGGCGGAGTCCCATGAGTGTGTTTCTCTTCTCCTCAGCCAGCAAACATATAAGAATTCATAATATTAATCATTTTGTATGGACACAATAAGAGATGCATTAAAGCTTATGGAATTGCTCTCCTGGGGCCATCTCAATCTCAGACTACAGTGCTCAGTCCAGATCAGTCTTTCCTATCCCTGGCAGGGTCCTAGTCTCATCATTACTTTTGGATCATGACAGCATTTGTCTATGATCAAGCTCTTAACTTGTAGTTAAGAATTAGGCACTTTGGCCAGGCCCATCTCGATGCCAGGGTAGCACATAACTCACCGCTTGCCTTGGATCCTTTCCGTCCCTCATCGGGACCCTGCTTTTGGGGTGCTAGGAACTGAGGGCAACTGAGGCTTAAGTGGAGAAAGCAGATGCCCGGGAGGGAATAATATTCGAGGCCAATTAAGTCCCAAGTTACAAAAGCATAATATTGTCTTCTTGTGTCTATACAAAAAGGACATTGCTTTAAAGTAAATTATTCAAAAGGCACAAGAAGAGGAGAAAGGCAATATTAACTTATATAATATAAATTCAGTATCCTAGGAAGTTCTGACCTTATAAATTAGCAGAGTCAGATTAAGGGAAAGCCGCGGATTAACTGTTTTGGGGAAGAGAGCAGGGAGAGATTTGGGAACACCTTGGTGGGTGAGACTGGGTAAGCCTAAACTCCGGGGAAAACCGGGACAAGCTACTTGTGGCAAGGGGGGAGAGGACAAAGTAATGTCATCCTACAGGATGACATGAGTGAACAACTTATAGACGCCACTCTTAAAAATGGAGATAATTTTCAGTAATCCAAAAAATTTTAAGTGACTAAAAATTCAAAAAAATTATATTCAAGTTATATATTTGAAAGTTATTTTTATGACTAATCTGTACTTATATATTTAAAAATTTACATGAATGTAACTGTACAAATGTAAAATTTAATAGCACTGTAGTACTGTCCTCCCTCCCGTCATTCATCAATTTGCTCGAGCAGGCACCAGTAACGTCTCCATTGTTTGACTTGTTGTTACTGTTTTTGGCATATCGAATATGCCACAGGGAGCTTGCCGTGGCTCTGCTGTGTGGGCGGGATACTCTCAGTAGTTTGCCGGGCTCTCCACGAGGGACAGAGGAATCGAACCTGGGTCAACCATTTTAATACTCAACAATTACAAATTTATTAAATTTTGAAATATCTTTTGAAATTTCAAAATTTAATAAATTTAATATAAATGAAGAGAATGAAGCAAGATGTGCAGAGGAAATCTGAATAGGACTAAAAAAGTACAAAATCATGCTTCATCCTGATAAAGGAAACCTTGACTTTATGCCATAAAATATTATATTGTAGATATTACCTCAATTTGTATATCAAAAAGTAAGGTATTGTAAAAGAACTTTATGTATTTAAACAAATTATCCTTTTCAAATATACAACATTTAATATAAATGAAACGCCAATTTGTTATTGGAATATATCCATTAGTAAAGATTCTAACATCCTTTAGTAAGCAGGAGTAAATTAAAGCTTTCTGAGTCCCAAAAAGAGCAACCTAAGTGACATGATCAATGCTATACTCAGTGTTAAATTATAAGAAGTTTATTTTGCCTTTCAAAGAAGGCAGTTAAGCAATTGATCTTTTCCTTTCTTGCTCTTCACCCTGGCAGAAAGCCTAACAGAGCAGTGTGAAATTTGAAGTCCCTGTCAGTTCAAGAGATGTGAAGCTGAGCCCACTCAAATGCCCCGTTATTATTTATTACTATGATTACAAGTTGTAAAAAATGGCAGTGAAGTTGGGATAAAAAAGTGGGAAAGCAAATGCTTCTTTACACACACATATATATATGGAATTTAGAAATGGCTCATAACCCCAAATTTGTAGTTTTTTTTCTGATGAAGCAATTCAGTGTTTCCAGTAGGAACATTGTTATTAAATTTGCTTTATTTGTTAATCCTACCTTGAGAAGTATATAATACTCATACTTTTCAAAATGATTTAAAAAAGGAGAGAACATAAAACTACTGCAAAGATCTGGACTCTGTCTAATGTCCAACACTGATTAGACACCAGCTCTGTTCTCTAAACTGTCTCTACTAAAGGTTCTGGTCTGGTCCTCATAGCTAAGGTAAGGAATTAAACCAGGTGTCCAATGCCAGATGAGAGGATGATTAAGACATGGTGAAGATGTATGATGTGAGGAAGAATGTGCACCACTGGTTGTGGCCAAAACCAAGAAGAATACTTACTTACTTTACTCACTTATTGTCATGAGTTAATTTATTTACTCAACATTGTCATATTTTATAATGTATGCAGTTATATAAAAAGGAAAATATTTTCAGTACATAAGCAATAGAGGGAAAAGAGCTATTGATATTCATGGAATTGTGCTGAAATAGCGTATGTGTGTGTATGTGTGTGTGTGTGTTTACATACATTTCTCAGCATTTTTTGTTCCTTGCGAAACAAATTTTCATTCGACTGTCAAATTTATTTTCTTTGGGATATTTAAAAACATCTTTGGGATGTTAAAACTTAACATTTGACTCACCTGAGGATTCTAACAACCCTACATTGCAGTTGTTTATAACCAATTACAGGTCATTCCTCAACGCTTAGAATTTATTATGTCACCCCTTTTTCTACCTCTTTTGCTAAACTCTAAGCTAAAATCAAAGAAAAGTAACAGTTTCACCCTGTGATTAACAACTGAACACCCGAATAAGAGTGAGAGTGCATATCTAAAAGGATACATGGTACTATGTGCCTAGTGCTGGACCTTGCATTCCATTGATGTGGGTGTTTTCAGAAACATAACAGCATCTTCCTACACAGGTGTGAGCATAGCTCCATAGGTGTGGGGTGTGTGTGTGTGTGTGTGTGTGTGTGTGGTGTTTGATAGAGCACTTGAAAAAATTGGTTTACAAAATATAGAGAATTCTGCCTAATAATTGGAAAATGCTTATCTGGAGCAATTACTAATTTTCTACTATACACTGGTTCATAAAAGACCTTATAAGTGACAAAATTTTATTTTATACCAGTCCCCTGCCATCTACTGTAGCATTCAACAAAGCCATCTGACCATGGGAAAATCTGCAGATGTCCACACTGGATGTGGTTGCAAGAACAGTTGTCTGTGTGTCGAGAGTCTCCTGCTCTCTTGACCTGCAGACAACAGCTGAGGAGATGCTAGGCAGCAAGGAGATGTGCTCAGACCACCAAAGCTTGCTCCTGAGCAGCCTCCACATGGGAACATTGGAATCCATGCTTTAATATTTTCAACTCTTATTAACCATTTCTGTCCCTGCCAAGTTTTCCTGAAAATTTTTTCAATAATGAAAAAATATCAGATTCATAATGAATTTCTTAAATTTCCATTCATAGTAAAGATACTCATAGAATAAAATTTAATAAATTGTGAAAGTTACACTTTAAATGAGGCATTGCATTCCCTTAACAAGTTTTTCATTATAATTTTTAAATTTTTATGGTGGTTGAGGTGAAATGTTGACAATAGTGCTAAATGTTGTAGTTTTAACCTACAAACCTGCTGTATATTCACCACCACCAAAGTTCCCAGATGGTCCACTACTATCCTACTTCACTTCAAGTACCCCCAAAATATGCCATATTCTCTTTCCTCATTAGATGACTTGTTGGTGTAGTTACTGTAGCATTTTGTAATAGTGCTAATGTTTACCGTTTTGATGCAGTTTCAGGTCCTCACAACCACCAAAGAGCTCAATGCCCTTCACCAATATCCCTGTGTTCCTCCCAGTCAGCTTCTCATCCCTCACTTCCTTTGCTTACTTGATGCCATTCATTAATTACATATTACCTACTGTCCTTGCGGTATTTGTCTGAGCTCCCTTTTCCTTTAATTTACACGATTATTGGACTCTCTGACTGGCTGGATTCAAGGGGGTGAGCCTGTATTAGCTACTGAATATTTTAGGAGGCTAATGAGGAATCTTTTATTTAAAAAATCCAGTAACCAGTGGCTACTTACTAAATAATTTAAATTAAGTTTGATACGGACAATGGAAGACAAGTGAAAGACAGTTAAGTATTTTGAAGAGATGAGAGCCAAGAAAAGTTCTAATCAATTAGACGTGGAAGGAGGCCATGAAAACAGGTTAAGTGTTTTAGATCATTAGGGCAATGGTCCTGAGTGTGGTGTCCCAATAAAGAAGCCCAGGACAGAGCAGGATGAATATACAATTAGATAACTCGGACTTAAGTGCCTGGGAGCAATATAATGACACTGATTTCTGCAGTGGAGAAAAAGGCAAAAAAACCAAACTGTGTTGGGATGATCTTATTTATGAATTCCCCTGGTGCAGGTTTCAAAAATAATTTCAAGCTTTATTAAAATTTAACAGAATGCAGGAAAAGAATGCTAAAATGTTACACACTGTACATTATATATCAAAAATATAATTTATGTATGCTCTTTTGTTATAAAGTAGAGTCCATTTGTCTTCCAGGTACCATAGAACTCAGGGTCATTTAAAATGACCTTTAGCTGGGTCTAAAAAAAAATATTCTCTAGCTGGTCAGAGCGCAGAGGGAAAAGTATTTGCCTCTCATGCAGCAATTCAGGTTCCAAACTTGGTTCTCATAAGGTACCCAAACCACTGCCAGGAGTAATTCCTGATTGCAGACCCAGCAGTAATCCCTGAGAACAGCTGAGTGAGGGCCAATTTACCTTCCCAAATAAAAAAAGGTAGAGAAAAAAATAAGCACACTTTGGCTCTCAATGCAGTAATGCAGTACTTTCCCCTTGCTCTGAGATGGTTTGATACCATTTCATGTTGGCAGACTAAGGGTCTGATAGGATGATTTAGGGAAGAATTGAATAATACAAATTATGAATGATCTCACTGGCAGTTAAAATAGCTATAAAAATACACTGTGGGCTGAGATACCTTAAAAGAAATAAACATCAAACAGTGGCATAGCATCTCCACTCTGATGGCTGGACACTTGGCTACTGCCCCAGAGTTGTGCTCTACCTTATGGTATCTAGTCTCTCTCAGTCTCTTGCAGGCAGTTGGTATTCCTCTGTTCTTGGTTGCAATTTATTTTATACTTGATCTATCTCCAAACAGCAAGATTTAATTTCAGAAGTCATAATTCAATTTTACTGTGTGATTTTTACTGGAATTTTTCTGTGTCACAAAGTTAGCAAGTTTTACCTAAGTGACAGTATGTGCAATACATGAATAGATGATAATTTATATATTGTTGTGAAACATTTAATTTTATGGCATCTAGGTAACCAGGAGCCACATGACTATTTTAATTGAATAGTTAGATTCTTATTAAAATGATTTGTATAATAGTTTTATACAAAACGGTAATATTAATGTGCACAATTTCCTGAGATATGCATAAATCCTGGTGTTGTATCCATAATATAGGTCACAGAGGGTCCTGATGTACTGAGTTTCAACGCCCTGTTTGGCTAGGGCTTCAATGACCACTTCAGTTTCAACAGAATCAAAGGCCTTCTCTAAATCAATGAATGTTATACAAAATGGCATCTTGTCAAAAGACTTCAATGAGCTTGGTCACCATGTGAATATGGTCGATCATGCTGAATTCGTTTCGGAAACTGGCTTGCTCACATGGCTGTCCTTTGTCTAGTGTTCTGTCAATCGTATTCAGGATGAATCGAGTGAACAGCTTGTAGACTATGGAAAACAGGCAGATCGGGCAATAGTTGCTGATGTCATGGATGTCTCCCTTCTTGTACAACAGAAGGGTCCTGCTGGTTTTCCATTGGGACAGAACCTTGCATTCAGACAGGTAGCGTGTGAAGAGCCAAGCCAGTGTATTTGAGGAGTACTGGCAGCAGATTCTTCAGGTGTTTGGGTGTGAGCTTGTCTGGGCCGGGTACTCTCTGCTTTTTTCACTGACAAAATGGTGTGTCAGATTTTGGAAGAGAGAATGCTGAGAACTACATATGCATCCTGTGGAATTTGGTATGTGAACACATGGAATGGCTATCAAAGAGATCAGAGTAGAAGTTGTGGATTGTAGGATGACATTGCTTTGTCTTTCCCCCCCTTGCCATAAGGAGCTTAGGTTTATCCCCGTCACACCCATCAAGGTGCTCCCGAGTCACTCCCATTCCTTTGTCTATTTGTAACCACTTCTCTATGCTCTTTTCCCCAAACAGTTAATCAGCTTTTCCCCCTAATCTGACTCTGTTAATTTGTAAGGTCAGGCCTTTCTAGGACACTGAACTTATAAGTTAATACTGCCTTTCTCCTCCCCTTATGTCTTTTGAATAATTGACTATGGGTTACCAATCAGATGCAGGTAGAGAAGCCCCCTCTATATAACGCTTTTGTAACTCTTACACAACCCTTATGTAACTCCAACTTAAAACCAATCAGCTAAATACATGTAGTGAAAAGACCCTCAGACTGTGGCCAGAAGGGTGGTCCATGGAAAGTCCCTGTTATATAATGTTATGGTATAAAAGCCCCTCACTGTTGAAAGTTGGGGCCTCTCGTTCTGAGAAGGCTGCCACTGTGTTGGTGAGCTAGACGAGGGCCCTAGCTCGAGCTAACCAATAAAGACCCTTTGCTCATTGCATCACAACTTGTCTGTGATTCCTCTGGGGAGATCTTGGCTGGTCTACAGTTTTGCTGTAGTTTGGGGGCCACATCCAATGATACCAAGGAGTATCTGGCTCTGTACTCAGGGATTCCGTCTGATGGTGCTCAGGGCACCATTTGGGATGCTGGGGATCGAATCCAGGTCCGGGATATTCAATGCAAGTGTCTTACCTTCTGAACTATTGCTCTGGCCCAGAGAATATTTTTATTTGTAGTCTTTTTTCAACTTTTATTTTTAAGCATAATTTAAAAGTAAAAAATGACAGTGGAAATAGCAAGCATAAAATGTGTATTACACATCTGTCTCCAAATAAAAATAATCATTAAAAAATACCTTTTTCTGATTTGAACCTACCAGCAAGTAAACATGACCATAGTATATTTTGAGGGTTGCATGAGGACAAAAGTAGGCAAAACCCATTCCTAGACATACTTAGCTGGCGTAGGCTATGCAGCTTTTAAACTAAAATGCAAATATGTATTTTTAGTTAAGTCAACACTGCATTTTCAATACAGAGATAGGATGTGACACCGGGTTGTGGTGGAAATTATTTCATCTACTGATAAAACACCCCTGGCATCTCTATGAAAGGAACTCTTCCCCACCGGTCATTTGATTATTGCGGAACAAGCACCTTGAATGAACTAAAAGTAGGGAAATTGAGTCCACCTGTTGCTTGGGGCATGTCTCTGTCTTAGGATCTCCAACTCCAAGCAGAGCGTCTGGCTAGACAAGAGGATGCAGTCATTGTTTTGATGAAAATCTTTTCACCCTCTTTCTCCTGTTACTTGCTAACACCTCTTTCTAGGTCTTCTACTGAGTTTCCGTCTCAGCCCCTTCCTCTGCTTCTGTCTCTGAATCTGTCTCAGACTCTGCCTCTTTTGCTGGCTCTGTCTCTCTTCTCATTACTGACTTCATTCTAAATTGCCAGCTGTGATGAATGCTTAGGAGGTTATAGGTTATACTGAAGGGCAATATTAGACTTGAGTAAATTGGTGAAAAATTGTCAGAATTTGTGCACGTCCTGTATCCTTGAGATTATTCCTAGTCGGGTCAAGAGACCATAAACCTGCCTTTTACTGTTAATCTGCTCTCTGCAAATATTTCCAATTAGAAAGTATTGCAGAAGCCCTTGTGTGTTTCAATCCATCCTCTGAATTATAAGCGTTATCTGTGTGGCAAGGATAACTCAGCTTTCTATCAGAAATACCTAATTTACATGCCACATAAACCCATGGATCACTTTTGGAAAAGTATTCTGACACAAATTTTTAAAAGAACATCAGGGCTTTTAATCCACAGGCCCAGGTAAATTAAGTTTGTATATATGTATACACACACTATCTTAAAGAGTTGTGTCATTCACATTTTTCTGCTCTCAGGATGCAATGATTGCTCTTGGGAGCAATCATTTTTACCTATAGTAACTGCATTTGCTAGAGTCTCCTATACATTGTAAAGTGTTATTATTTTATATATCTTATAAGAATTATTTTTTATCTGAAAGACATGATTTGAAATATAGGCTGCCCATTTCCAAAAAGAAAGCATCATGTTCATGATAATGATATATGATGCATGTTGATGAGCTATGTGTTTTCCTAGTTATAAAATATTATACACTGTATATCAGAAAACATGTGTTCATGTCCATAGGTATAGGATAACATTGGTTTGCCCTTTCTCCCTGGCCACTGGGAGCTTGTGTTTGTTGATTGCCCCCCAACCTGTAATTACCTTTGTTTCCTGATCAGACTCTGACTTGTAAATATTGTCCTTCTCTTCTCCCTACTGTCCTTTGCATGGTTAGCTATTTCAGAGAATTTGCTTTTGTTTTTTAATTTTAATTTTTTTATTGAATCACCATGAAAAAAGTTACAAAGCTTTCAGATTTAAGTCTCAGTCATACAATAATCAAACCCCCATCCCTTCACCAGTGCACATGTTCCACCACCAAGAACCCCAGTATACTTCCCATCCCACCCTCCCCAACTGTGTGGCTAATGATCTTCACTTTATTCTCTCTATTCTTTGAATACATTCAATATTTCAACAGAAAAATCACTATTATTATTTGGAATTTCCCCCAAACAATCAAACCTGCTGAAAAGGCATCATTTGATAATCTGTTTTCCATTGCTGAGAGTGAAGAATATATGAGCTATTGCAGCCACGCGATTTTGGATTTCTGATATTTTAGTAATTAAGTCCAGAGAGATTTCTGCCAGAACTCACTGCAAGCTCGTACCTCTGGTTAGTGGACTCTATAAGATCTCGGTCTCCATGCAGCCACTGACGCCATGGAAAGAAAAGGCCGAGAGAGAAAAACCTTTTCCCTTCCATGGCGGCATGGGGTCAAAGCTCAGATCACAGTCTAGATGCATTTCTGTAAGAAGCCGCTGAGTGCCAAAAGTCGTTAGTAGGCCTCTGGGATCATAGTCTTTGAGGAACAGAGGAGCCATTTTGTGTGCTGCCCCTTCGGATCTCGTCTGGGTGGAGAGCCACTCCCGTAGGGTTATTGAGCACGAGAATCTTTTTTGCACCTTTCCTGCTATGGCCTGATTCTGGACGCCTTCCTCCTGCTGCGGTCCCAAGGCTTGCTTTTTAGCATTGGCTTTTTGTATGGATACAGGAAGACAGTTAAAAAGACAAGCCTGTGGCTTGGGAGTTGACTGACTCCAGTTAATATACCTTCTAGACATCTGCTGTCTCGACTTAAGCCTCCGTTACCCTTACTTCCTAGATCCCCCAAAGAAGGGTCCCGATGAGGGACTGGATGGACTCAGGGCAAGTGGTGAGTTAGCTACCCTGACATTGAAATGGGCTTGGCCAAAGTGCCCTAATGCTTACCTGTAAGTTAAGAGCTTTGTCATGGACAAATTCTGTCATGATCCAAAAAGTAATAACTAGATTTGGACCCTGCTAGTGTTAGGAATGATTGATCCTGCCTGAGCACTGTAGTCTAAGTCTGTGGTGAGATGTCCCCAAGAGAATCACCCTACAAACCTAAAAGTGTCAATTACTGTGTCCATACAGAATGGTAAACATTAGGAAGGAAAATTTAAAATGTTAATCAAGTTGTAGGTCTAAGGAGAGAAGAAACACACCTTAAAGGCTATTTTGCCCTTGTTGGCTGCGAGTGGTTGGGAAGACTGGAAAAATATGTTGATCACGCTTCCAGTGGGGAGGCATGGCTGGGAGGCATGGTGAGAGAGGAGAAAAAGAGTGGCTTCGGGAAGGGGATGGAAGGTTGCTGCAGGGATGGAGAAAGAGGAAGGAGTTACAGAGGAGACAGACACAGCAAGAAGAAGGAATTACACGGTTACAGAGAGCGAGAAATAGAGAGAGAGACAAGGTGACAGAGGGACGAGTAGGTTGAATGAGACGGAGATCGAGGAAGATTGAGAAAGAGACAGAGACAGAGAGAAGAAGAGACACAGAGTTAAAGGAGAAGATTGTGAGTTAGAGAGAAGACTGAGTGTCTTCTCAGATTGAAAAGGAGTCACGGAGAGAGTTGCAGAGCGAGTTAGAGAGAGGGTTGGAGAGAGCTGGGAGAGATGAGAGATTGAATAAACGGCAGCTAATCAGCAACCAGCTTGACCCTTGTTCTACTTTCCTCAGACCAAGGCAACAGCTGATCTGGGTGGAGCAGCGGCTCAAGAGCACCTATCACAGGCAGTGAGAGAGAGCCGCCGGAGAGCCAGCGAACATCTTTCAATGAGGAATCCACGAGCAAAGGAGTTCACACAGCTCCCAGCTGAGTGGTTCCCACAGCCCAGGAGTGGAAATTTTACACATAGGGATGAAGGATGAATTCAGTGTTACTAGAAAATATTACAGAATATAATACACTAAAAAGTTAATAGCAGAATTCTAAAATATTTCACCCAGACTGATTCTTACTTAATTTTTGTTAATCACAAGCATGCACAGAGAACCCCTTGTTGCCTCTCAGCCCCTTAGCTTAGAGCTTGGGGCCTGGTCACATTGTTACCTCGATAAAGAGTTTCCAAAGTTGGCTAGAAGGATGCCAGACACAGTCACATGTTCCTAGATTTCATCAGGAAAGAACAACAGGATTATTTCAGGTTTAGACACAATTCAATTTAAGGTTGGGAAGTTTTTTTTAAGTAGATAATGACACTATAACAATATAATAATGCAAATTATGGTTAATGCATAATTTATATCTCTATGATTTAACATATTAAACTGCCATTTACCTTGTAATTTAGTAGAACATGCACATACTAAACACTTACCCAGTGATGTATTTTCTAAGATATATCAGCTATTTTAAGTAAAATGCTTCTTGGTAGAATGAACTAGCTAGTATGAAATAAGCGATCATTTTGGGAGTATTGGAAACTATACATTTATTACAAATATTTAAAAAGTGAAGTTTTCCAAAGAGCTTAAACCAGAGGTCAAAGTAACTAAAATTTAAACGTTTATAAATTAAGTGACATTCATAATATCATTTGAAAATTTTCATTTTTCAAATTTAGATAAACCAAAATAATGGAATAAAATAATATTAGCTAGTAAACATAAATTTGCCAGACAAAGTATTAAATTATTATCAGAAATGTTTTCTTTGTGAGAAAGTTTGGAGCAATCTTCTAGTTAATTCTAAAATGATGAGTTAGCTGCAGAGTTTTCTACAGCTGTGTAGATTAGCAAACTCTTGTTTATCTCCTTTTGGTGTTTTATCTGCTGTAGAATCCATTTATCTTTTCTCAAGTAGCATTGTAGCACTGTAGTCCCATTGTTCATCAATTTGTTCCAGTGGGCACTAGTAACATCTCCATTGTGAGACTTGTTACTATTTTTAGCATATTGAATATGCCACGGGTAGCTTTCCAGGCTCTGCTGAGCGAGCGGGATACTCTCAGTAGCTTGCCAGGCTCTTCAGGAGGGATGGAGGAATCAAAACCAGGTCGGCTGCATGCAAGGCAAATGCCCTACCCACTGTGCTATCGCTCCAGTCCACTGACAGGAAATACACCTAATTTTCATTCAACATAAAGAAAGTAATTAGGAATAAGATATACATTACCTATTGGTAAAGAGATCAAGAAATACTATGATCAAATCTACATACCAAATGAAGGCTCAGCGAAGTTTATAAAGCATCTGCTCACAATCCAAAGGAAATACATTTACAGAAATACAATAGTAGTAGGGAACTTCAACACACCACTTTCCTCACTAGACAGATCAACTAGACAGGAAATCAATAAAGAGACAATAGCACTACACGAGAAGTGGAAAATACTGGGAATGTTGGACAGATACAGAAACCTACACACCCTTAAACAAGAAAACACATTCTTCTCTGATGCAAATGGAACATTCCCCATGATGGATCATGTATTAGGGCACAATGCAAGCATAGATAAATATACAAACAGAAATTGTACAAACTACCTCCTCAGACCACAATTCCATGAGAGTAGAAACTAATCACAGAAAAAAGATGAGGAAATCTTCCTTCCAACACTTGGAAGTTGAAAAAAATAGTGCTTAGCAATAATTGAATCAAAGAGGAATCAAGGGAGAAATGAAGATATTCCTTTAAACTAATGAGCATAAAGACACAAGTTACCAATATCTATGGGATACAGAAAAAGCTATCATAAGAAGGGAATTCATAGCAAGGCAGGTCTATATTAACAAAGAAGAAAAAAACTCAAATAAAAAACCTGAACACAAAAAAATCTCAAAAATACAAAGAAAGAACAAATCATAAATTCAAAAAGTAGCAGAAAGAGGGAAATAATAAAAATGAAAGTATAAATTAACAACTGTAGCACTGTTCTCCCTTTGTTTATTGATTTGCTCGAGTGGACACTGGTAACGTCTTCATTGTGAGACTTGTTACTATTTTTGGCATATCGAATACGCCATGGGTAGCTTGCCAGGCTCTGCTGTGCGGGTGGGATACTCTCGGTAGCTTGCTGGGCTCTCCTAGAGTGACAGAGGAATCTACCCCAGCTTGGCTGCGTGCAAAGCAAGTGTCCTAGCCACTGTGCTATCACTCCAGTCATACATACAAACCAAAAAAGCAATTCAAGAAATTAATGAAACCAAGAAATCGCTCTTTGAAAAATTAAACATGATAATAAACCTTTATCTGGACTCATTATGAACAAAAGAGAAAATGTTCAAAAAAATCAGATCAGAGATGAAAAAGGAGAAGTTACAACAGATCCTTCCGCAATTTAAAATATAACGAGAGGTTACTATGAACAACTTTACACTCTTCAGCTAGAGAACATAGGAAAAAACAGGCAGATCCATGGAGTTGTAGTCATTGAAAGCTGAACAAAGAGGAAGTAGAACGCCTAAGCAGGCCAATTACCAGTTAAGAATCTACCCCAAGAAAAAAAGTCCAGCTCCGCCGAGATGCAACCCGGGTGGTCGTACGTGTGTGCGGCCGCTCTGCTGCTGACCGACCATGATCCAGAGGCCAGCTAGACTACTTTTGGTACCAAAGCTCCTTGCAGAAATGTCTCGAGACTGTGAACTAAGCCATAGCCCCATGCTGCCCCAGGAAGGGAAATGATACAATTTCTGACATAAATCTCCCTGGTCTTAGTTACTAAAATACTAAAATACAGAAATCCCAAACTTCACATCTCTTCATTCTCGGCAATGGAAAACTAATTATCAAATGCTTCCTTTTCAGCAAGGCTGTTTTTGGGTGGGAAAGTCCAACAACAATAGTGAGTTTTGTGTTGAGATATGGAATGTAATCAAGGTAAAGAGAAAGTGAAGTGAAATTTATCAGCTATGCAGGCGGGGATGGGGGGGTTGGGGGGGTGAGAGGTATACTGGGGTTTTTGGTGGTGGAATATGTGCACTGGTGAAGGGACAGGTGTTCGAGCATTGTATAACTGAGACATAAGCCTGAAAGCTTTGTAACTTTCCACATGGTGATTCAATAAAATAAATAAATAAAAAAAATAAAACAGAAGAAAAGTTCAGTTCCATATGCGCTCACTGGTGAGTTCTATCAAACCTTCAAAGAATTATGGCCTATACTCTTTAAGCACTTCCAAAATATTGAAATGCAGGGATCCTCCTTCATACCTTTTGTGAAGCTTGCATTCACAAATATCCAAAGCAGACAAAGACATTTTCAGAATGAAAAACTTTAGAGAAATCTCCTTGATGACTATCAAGGCAAAAATCCTTAACAAAATCTTAGCTAACTGCACCCAATGACACATCACAAACAGTCAGCATCACACTTCATGGTGAAGATTGGAAGAATTCTACCTGAGATCAGACACAAGGCAAGGATGTGCACTCTCTCCACTTCTATTTAGCATAGTGTTAGGAGTATTGACTACAACAATCAAGCAAGAAAAACAAATAGAATGTATCCAAATTGGAAACGAAGAACTCAAACTGTCACTATTTGTAGACTACATGATAATATATGTTGGTGTACAACATCCCTTAATCTCAGGCCTAGCTAGGCTTGGATGTAAACATCGTTTTCCTGTTACTGTTGCTTTAACAGACTATGCTAATGGCTATGTAATTGACTTTGATACTGTTTCCGTTGACTAAGTTAATTTGCATATTCTGCTTATGTGGCTGAACATCATTGGTTAAAACATTAATCTAGTTAATAAAAGGGGGGCTGAACAGGCTGTTCTCTGGCAGGCCACAACACAAAAAACTCTGGAGACAGTTATGTGATCCTGTCCAAAAATGTATATTTCTTTTTCTTCTTTCTATCTCATTTGCTTCCTGAAATATGCGTCCTTCTCATATACTTCCATCATAGATGACCCTAAGGAATTGACAAAGGAAGGCCTAGAACCAATAAAACAATGCAGCAAAGTGGCCAGATAAAATGTCAATACACAAAAATCAGCCACCTTCTTATGTACAAAGAATGAAGCAGAGGAGAAAGCAACGGTGGATTCTATTACATTTAAAATAATATCCCCAAACATTAAATATCTTGAAGTCAGCTTAACAAAAGATGTGAGAGATTTATACCATTTTAACTCTAAATCACATAAGAAAGACATAGAGGACAGCCTTGGGAAGTAGAAAAATACCCCATGCACATGGATTGGAAGAATCAATAGTATTTAAATGACTACCTAAGCTGTTACATAGATTCAATGCAATCCCCATCTATTAGAATGACAATTTTCCGGGACCTATAACAATCAATGGTAAAGTTTGTAAGGAGTCAGGAAATACTGCAAATAGCCAGAACCATACTGAAAAATATGAAAGTGGAGGTATTTGATTACCTACTCTGGAACTGTATTATAAGGGTATAGTGATCAAAACTGCATGATACTGGAATAAATATATTGGGTCAGATTTGAATACCTTAGAACAAAACTGCAATGGGTAGTTAATTTTGGAAAGAGTAACTAAGAACGACACGAAATGGAGTACGGATAGCCTCTAAAACAAATGGTGCTGGGAAAATCGGAGAATCATATGTAAGAAACTAAAGTTTGGGGCTGGAGCGATAGCACAGTGGGTAGGGAGTTTGCCTTGCATGCGGCCAACCAAAGTTTGATTCCCAGCATCCCATATGGTCCCCCTGAGTGATTCCTGAGTGCATGAGCCAGGATTAACCCCTGCGCATCGCCAGGTGTGACCCCCCGAAAAAAGAAAAAAGAAAGAAAGAAAGAAAGAAAGAAAGAAAGAAAGAAAGAAAGAAAGAAAGAAAGAAAGAAAGAAAGAAAGAAAGAAAGAAACTAAAGCTCAATACATATCTTACACCTGGCACAAAAGTCAGTTCAACCACCAAAGGACCCAAGACCCTCCTCCACTAGTCCTTATGTCTCTTTTAGCCTACTTTTTACAGGATCCATTTTAAGTGAGTATAATATATAAGACACACACATATATAAAATAATGTCCATAGAAATTACCTTTGTGGACTACACATGTATGTGCAAAAACAGAAAGTTCTTTCAGGAAGGATTGAGAGGCAGTAGTTAAAGGTGAGGGCACACATTTTCAAGAGCATTTTCTTTCATTGTAATCCATTTGGTATCTTTCTTGAGGAAAATTGAAACTTAAAAACAGTCAATATAGATATTAGTTGAGACATTATTGCAATAGAAAATCAAACATATACCTAATACTAAAACTGATATATTTTATTTTTTTCCCCTTCCCCTTAAAACTGATATATTTTATAGTCCAGAGGCAGCTTATCTAAAACTCTACTATTCCTTTCATTTGTAGTACTGTGACAGCTTTGCTGATCTCACGAATACCTATTTGTCACTTAAAATGGAGGCTATTTCTGCATGTAGGCCAGACTTGAGTGGTGGTGGGGAAATTCGAAATAATGGTGGTGGGAAGGTGTAATGGTGGTGGGAATTGGTGTTGAAATATTTAATGTAATCAATTATTGTGAACAACTTTATGAAAATAATATTGAAAATTAAAAAAAGTCAGTACAAAGTGTATCAAATACCTTGAGATCTGACCAATAACTATAAAACACATTGAGGAAATTTAGGCAGAACACTTCAAGATTTCCACCTCAGTGATCTGAAAACATAGTCAAAGGCAACAGGCTGAAAAATAAACAACTGGAGCTACATGAATTTAAGGAGTTTCTGCATGGTTATAAAAAATTGTGGTCCACAGGCTAAAACCTAGACAGCTAACTGAATGGGAAAAGTATCTGCATTAAACACAGAGGAAAAAGGGTTGATATTCAGGATATATAAAATATTCACAAAAATCAACAAAAAGAATTTAAAAAACCCTATCCACAAATGGGAAGAGGAAGTGAATAGGCATTTCTCAGAGGATGAAAGACAGGTGGCCAGTGGCACATGGGAAAATGCTCAGTCACACTTACCATTAGAGGAATTAAAATTGAGACGACAGGGAGATACAACCTCACACTGATGAGAATGGCATACATCAAGAAATGTAGGAACTATTTGTGTTGGTGGGGATGTGTTAACAAGAGAAACTCTCCTCCTCTGCTTTTGGGAATGCTGTTATGTTAGGTACAACCCCTGCGGAGACAATATAAACAGTATAAACTCTGAATTGAACTGCTCTATGACCCAGCAATTCCACTCTGCGACATCTATCCACAAGACATCGAAACACTCTCTCAGAAGGACATATGCACACCATTCTCCACTGCTGCACTCAATACAGTAGCTAAGATATGGAATAGCCTAGGTGTCCAATGAGAGATGATGGATAATGAAGATTTGGTACACTATTCAATTGCAAGAAACAAGGAAGTCATACAATTTGTTGCAATATGGTTAGAACTGGAAGCCATCCTACTGAGTGAATGAAAGAAGAAAGAAAGACATAGTGTGATCTCACTTATCTGTGGGATATAGAATACTTGATGAGGAAATGTAGTAAAAGGTGGATGATTAGATATTCCTGACCTCACTATTTATAGAGGAGACATGCAGAGAAGGAAAGAAACTAAGGGAGGAAAGAAAACTGAAAGTGATGTGTGAACAGGCACCAGGGATTCAGTTAGACCAGTGGTTTGTCTCAGTTTTGAGGATTCCACTCAGCCACATGGGAAAGCCACACTAGGTATTGTGAACAAAAGAGTTCATATTACTAACTGGATTTCACAAAAGGCAACCAACATAACTGAAAATTCCAATCACAAACTCAACTATACTAGGATAATGAAACAAGCATCTGAGATAGTTACTAGTCTACAACCTCTGAAATGACCTATGACTATTGTTCTTATCATTTTCTTCATAACACCTGCACAGTCTATGAGCTATAGCACTCATATATTTCTGATATTTCAAGTGTTTTTCTATGCCATACTTAGAGACATTAAATTTACAATAAAAACAAAATTTATAATAAACAGCTTCAAACACGAATAATGAGCATAAGGTACAAAGCCTGAGCTAAAGAATTCATTCAATGGGGTTGAAGCTAGTGACAAGAAAGAACTCAATAAGGTCCAAGTGGGAAAGTTTAGTGAAACACACCAAAGTATAGCCCTCAGGGGTAGAGAAGCAATGGTAGAATGTCACAACCATGCAACGGCCCTACAGGACTAAAGATCAAAATGATTATAGAAGATGCAAAGCAAAAACCACAGAAATGTGTAGGAATCCCATTGGGATAAATAGTAGGCAATACTGTACCTAAAATGGAAAAAAAACTAAGTGTCTAAATGAAAGAAGTTCAAGAAGTTCCAAACAAAATCAGTGAAAATTGTCTCAAAAATTCTTAGAATACAATCAAACTTATTATATCATTCAAAATAAATATATGGAAAGCAATACTATAGCATTAGTGAAAATATGAATATCATAGAAATTTTCTTGAAGAGTACATGTGTAGTTTTCCCATAGGAACAATATAAGAGAAAGGGCATTGCACAAGATAATGTTGTGAAAGAAAACAGTTTTCAAATTGAGTATTCTCTATGCTTCTCAAGTAATATCCAGCATAAAAAGACAAAGGGTTTTTTTTTTTGATGGGTGGGGGGAGCCAAGAGCAGCAGTTAGAACACTCCCAACAGTCAGGCTTTATCTGGGCACTGTGCTCAGGAAGGAATCCTTGGGGTGCTCTGGGGATTGAACCCAGGTCTCCATATGAAAGGGAAGTACATTAATCTCCTTTCTGCAAGCTCAACAATCACTGTATCACTGTCATCCCTTTGTTCATCGATTTGCTCGAGTGGGCGCCAGTAACATCTCCATTCGTCCCAGCCCTGAGATTTTACTCTCTTTACTCGTTCTTCCAAACGGTGCAGTATTGGAGGCTTTTTCAGGGTCAGGGGAACAAGATCCGTTATTAGTACTGTATTTAGCATATCGAATACGCCACAGGGGAGCTTGTCAGGCTCTACCGTGAGGGTGGGATACTCTCGGTAGCTTGCTTGGCTCTCCGAGAGGGATGGAGGATGTATATAAGAGAATACAAGCTCAACAATAAAGCATTTTACAGATAAAAGTGAAAGAGACCTTAATAATGATCAACTTGTTTTTACAAGGAAAGACAAAAGGTCTCTTCTGAAATGTAAGAGATGAAAGTATAAAAAAATGAAGGAACAATGGCAAATCAAGACACTATATGGAAATGACAGATTAAACACTGGAAAACAAAATTCCCCACTAAAGAAACCAACTTATTAAGAATTTCTCACTGACACATGACCTGGTTTGACGTGGAAACTTGCATATAGGTATCTTTGTTTCTCTAGGGGCCAGCAAGGTTTGGACCACACTTCACAGTTCTCAGGGGCCACTCCAGGTTCTGTCTCAGGGTCACTCCTGTTGGTGCTCCTGGGTCCAGATGTGGTGCTGCAATTGGTATCCTTCTACCATGTGCAAGACAAATGCCGTAACACCTGCACTCTTTCTCTGGCTCCAAACGTGTGTGTCAGTCTAATGGTGAGTGAATATAGTACAGACAAGAGCACTGAATCGGAGACATGGGTTTCCTACTCTCATTACTGGTATTCTACATTGTCCAAGACGTCATAGCAATTAGGCAGTAGAGCGGGTATTAATATGCATCCACATTGAAAAACAAACTACCACTATTTGCAGATGACCTGGCAGTTCACTTAAAAAACTCTAAAACATGAACTTGTTTAGTGAAGTGGAAGGGTACAAAATCAAAAGTGGTGCTAAAGATATCACTTGGAAATCAAAAGCCATAGCTTCCTATCTGGTAATAGTTTGACACGTTATAAGGGGCACATGTTTATAATAAAAGGTTAACAGATGGAAATTTTTATTAACAATAGTACTCACCCTTACTGTCAAGAATCCCGTTCCAGAACAGCCTCCAGCCAAGGGACTGATGAATTTGCTAATGAGTCTATCTTATTTAAAGCCAAAGAATGGGAAAGGGACACTTTAGAAAAAATCAAACAACAGAAATCCAAAACTGTGTGGCTGCTATTGCGGCTGCATGATATCCTATAATATTCATTTTCAGCAATGGAATACAAACTATCAAATAATTCATTTTTTGCATGTTTGATTGTTGGGGGAAAATTCCAAAACAGTCAGTTCTCTGTTGAAATATTGAATGTATCCAAAGTATAGAGAGAATAAAGTGAAGATCATTGGCCACTCAAGTGTGGGGGGAGGGTCAGGAGGGGGGCATATTGGGGTTCTCGGTGGGGGAACAGGTGCACTGGTGAAGGGATGGGGGTTTGATCATTATATGACTGGGATTTAAACCTGAAAGCTTTGTAACTTTTGTCATGGTGATTCAATAAAATAAAATAAATATTAAAAAAATAAAATGTCAAAAAAAAGAAAACAATCAACTTGTCATTTTTGTACTCACTGAAAAAAAAAAGTGACCACTTTTCACTGTCAGTCAGTTTGCTGGTGAACTAACCATCTCACGCCTATTTTATTGCCTGACTCTTTGTCCAAACTAGTTGTGACTCTGAGAAAATAATTAAATGGACAAAGGGGTACTGTTTGTAGGAACATGCCAAACTTCTCTTTGTAGGAACATGTCAAACATTCCCCCAAATGAAATAATCAGAAATATGTTGTAACATATGTAATATATTTAATATATGCTATATGGATATACACACATATATTTAACATACCCGATAGGCCACACATATTGGGTATGTTAAGAGTTTTGTGAAATCACTTTTAATAAGAAATTTATAATAAAGGCTCCAACTTAGTCGTATCTGCCTCAGCTCCAATTTTGCCATGACTTTCTAGCCAGAATTGGAACTTTTGGATTAACAGTGATACAATAAATTCAATATTTTCTTATTGAGAAACTCAGTTCATTCAGAAGACAGGCCACAAGAAAATAGTTAAAATTGAAACAATTTCAGCTGGACTCCAGAATAAACTACAAATTCAACAGTCTCTTCTGCCCGATGCCAGCAGCACCAAATATTTGTTAGGCAAGACTGATATGAGCCAACATCAATGAGTCGACCTTCGAAAGCCTCTACCTCTCCCTGGAGGCATGTCCTTGTGTCATGTTGATATTAGTTTTCAGACTGGGGAATCACATTCTGAATGCCTTAGCCCAGACTTTTTCATCTATTATCCAACTGGAGATATAAATGTGCAAGCTAACTAAATGCAGATTTGCTTGCCTTATATTCTTGAATTTCTTCTAGTCAGGCCCAACATAAGGCTTCAGTGTGATTTAGGAAGCTTGTAAGACAAGCTGAACGTCATTCCAGTGACCTACGGAGCTCCCACACTCCTTCCTTCTAGGCTGAGGGTGGTAATAATGGGGGATGTGGGGGTGCCTTGTTCATTGCATCATTTATGGGTACTTTCTTTCCTTCCCTAAATCCATTTTTGACTGCCACTTCACCGAAGTTTAGAGCAACCAAACAGAAGTTTTAATAGGGCATAGTATCATGTTCCTGTTCCACCTACTCAGATTTCTTTCTGGGATAAACTTCGATGGAAAACTTGGAAATTTGTGAACAGATAGTTTACTTGGCACAGGGCTTAAAGAACCCACCTGTCTCCCACCTCCCTAAATATTCTTCATTTACTCCTCCTTGCTCATGTCCTCAAGATTGGGAAAAGGAGAGCTCAGGTATGGGGAACATCAACATGTCAGTAATTCAAAGAAAACTGGTTGTAATGGCCATTTAATAAAATCACTTCTTGGGGAAAGAAGATATATCCCTAAGGGCAGTTAACATCTATTCTAACTAGCATTTCCAAGGGCAACATGTCTTCTGAACTGTGGGCCCAGGACCCATCACGAGCAAACTTCCATCCGTTGAGGTGTGAAGCCACTTGGCTCTGATACTTCCTGAGCTTGACCAGGACAGTGTCCAGGCCTGTCATGCCTTTGCAAACTGCCCTCAAAAGTCGACTAACTTTCAAAGTAAGGTGGCTGACAAAAGCCAGATCCCATGATGGGGCATTCAGACACTAGTTTTGCTAAAAATGTTTTTTGCTCTTGTGTAATTATAATATTGTAATAAGTAGTATTCAGAACAAAGAGGTAACTCACAAAAACCACTGCCAACTTTTCTCCATTCTCATTTTTTCAGGTAGTCAAAGTACATACAATAATGAGAGACAGAAACTACCTAATAACTCACAGCATAGACTTTGCATAATGACAAAATGTTATATTTAATATGCATCAAAGTTCTTGTTTAAAAAATTTCATTTCCTCTACTTTGCATATTAGGAAAGGCTAGAAAACCATTTTACCGTTTCCCAGACAAGACACCTCCCCGTAGGAAACAGTGCCTTGGGCAGTGCTGATAGTGTCTCTGGGCCCTGGGGACGCTTGGCTCAAGTGCGCAGGGACGGGCTGTGGGCACAGTCTTCTTGAGGATAGGGGGCTGATATGTCATGCTTTCTTGCCCATTTATAAATTTTACTTTTTTAATGTGCTCGTTTTTTGGTTTTGGGCTATTTGGGTTGAATTGTGCCCTATGGGAACATGAAGCCCTGTATTCTTGGTGTTGACTTTGTTGCTTGTGCTTGTTGCTTGTGCTTGTGCTTGTGTTTAAATTATTCACATGTGCTATTTTTGCTTCCAGTATTTTTCCAACAGCTGACATTAGTGCCTGAGCCTCGGGCGTCTCCCCATCCATCATCCACCTGCTTTGGCATGGTCCTTGCCAGTTGGCAGAGCCTAATGCAGGTTTACATTTTTGCACATGATCCTTGCCTTTCTTATTTTTAAATAGGTATTCAAAATATACCTTAATTTTAAAAAAATAATTTTGTCGGTTAACTTCTTTTTGTAAGCATTTGCTCTCAGGATATTTCTCAGAACTTTTTAGTGTCCTTTGTCTCATTTGAGAGGTTTTCTGTCCTTCAAATGTTTTTTGATTTTTGGGGCTGGGACTTTTACATTTATAGGCAAAGTTACTGGGGCTCCTACTTTCCCGTGTGTTCCTTTGGTCTCTTTTTAAGACACCTTGCAATGGGCGAGCTAACTGGTCTCCAGTGGGGTTTCTTGGGATGTGGTACTGGGGAACACAAGAAGGCAAGTCCTGTGCTCTCTGAAGAACTCGTTTGGGATATTCTCCAGGATGATACTCTGACATGGAGTTGAACACACTTGTAGCACCTGTGTTAAGGCATGGACCTTCTGGATGCTGAAAAACTGGTAATTTAGGGAATAAAGGGTCTGGACTGGTTTGTGGATATTCATTAGCCCTCTTGGGCATATTTGTAATATTGGTTGTTTTTTGCAAACACAATTCCAGTGTGGCTTTACTCTGTGATTGAGAAGCAGTTGACTCCTTGGCCTCAACTCTCCCTGTGGTCTCTTTGGCCCTCAAAGTTCCTAATTTCATCGCCACTGTTTGTTCCCTATGGCAAGGACCCTGTGACACCCAATTGATACTCTCTGTTCTTGATCCATTCCTTGAACTTGGATTCAACTCTGAGCTTTCCTTCTGAGCACTATCTACAGATCCACTCTGCCAGTGTCTGGCCTTGAGGCTGGATGTGAAGGATTCAGTTGGCTGACTGTCCTTAGTGGGCCTGGACAGAGATATCCCCGTGGAGTCATGGTTGCCAGCAAATGAGATCTCTCCACACACCTTCTGGATTTTCTCAGACACAGGAGAGGGTGCCTGGGCTGGCCTCTCTGGAATGGAAACTTCTTTATGTTTTAGCTCCTCTCCTACATGGTACTGTGGAAATTCTCCCTCAAAGTTCACACATTTGACCCTTGAATGCATACCAGATGCACAAGTGGCTGAGTGAGGAGATGCAAGTTTTGGGTTGGATGAAGGTTGACCCTTTAAGCCAAAAAGATTGATGGCCTTGATTAGTTTGTGTGGTAGTCCCCATCTGTGTTTGACCAAAAGTTTAACAATGTGTGCTTCTAGGAGCGATCGTGTTAATGAATCCAGGAACTCAGCTCTCTCAGAAGTGTTTCTACAGTTTTCACACTGTTTTAAGATTTGGCGGTTCTTTTTCACGTGGCCACCAGGAATCCAGCCAGCATCACTCACTTCAAGCCAGGATCGAGCCACTCTGACAGGGATTAAACCCTCATATGTCTTCCCATACTTCCTGACAAAATGGTTTCTCAGGGTTCGCTCCACCTTGGGAGTTAGGGTCCTCAATATGTCACTTTCAGATTCACTGCTGGAAAGACCTGAGTCAGAGTCTGACTCCTCACGTTTCGCCACCAAAATCTCTCTGGAACTTCCTGAGTCTTCTTTAGACCCCGGACCCTGTGCCAGGTACTTGCTGTGCTGTGTATTGTTGCTGCTTTCACCAGTCAGTGCAGAGGCTTTTAAGTTGCCAGCCTTATTCTCTACCTGGCCTGTCTGGGCTCTAGTTCCCTGCTGCCGTTTTAGTTCTAGACTCTCTTGGATCCTGTGGGACAGTTCCCACTGGTGTTGGATGAGCCATTTCTGCAGATGGTTCTCCAGCTGGTCCCGGAGTTCAGAACTTACTGGAAAATATTCGGGAAGGATGGAGGCCACCAAATTATCTTTGGGAGAGCTGGAACTGCAGACACTAAAAATTTGCTGAGATCTTTCTGCTGCAGGAGGCAAACTCCACCCACTTTCTAATTCCCGCAACAAGGGCCATTCTGAGTGTGGACTACCGAATTGAGTGAGGAATCTTACTTTATGTTCTGCTGAAGAAGCAGTATCTTCACAATCTGCTTTCTGGAGTGGAGAAGAAGGTGGTATGTTTTGGACAGAAAGTTTGGCCTTAATCTGAGCTATAGGAGGAGGCTGGCACAGACTTAGGTTTCCACTTAAGTGTTGTGATTGACTTAGCAGAGGGCATCGTGGTTTTGCTTGGGAAAATAGTAGGGAGATATTTGGATGCATTTTCCCTGTGGAGGTACCCACCATACCATTAAACAGGAGATAGGAAGAGTTCTTGGAAAGCCAGGCAGTACCCACTAGCGATTCACTGTGTAGAGAGGGAAGACCCCAGAAAAGCTGTTTATATTCCTGATGCACATTGTCTCCCGAGTCCTTGGGCTCTGAGAGTTGTTGAGAGCTGGGAAGCTGTTCTGACTGGCCTGTGGTGCTCCAGGATGGCGATGCAGCTCGGGTCTTCGTCTCAGCACTCAGTGATGTCATCTTAGTCCCCATGTGGTTGTCTGGAATCGTTTGTTCTAAATTTGTTCCACTTTCTTTGATAGTCTTGATTTCTTGCTCTGATCTTGATGCCACATTGCCTGACTTGATTAAAGAGAGACTCTTACAGTCTTTCTGCCTGTTTGTGGGCCCACCACAGACCAACCCTCGGGGTGTGGGACAGGAAATATCTTCATGCTGGGACTCCTGGGATGAAGGTGGGGGGAGGCACAAGGACAAGGTTTGGGCTGTTTCATTGCACGAGGAAAAGGTTGACACTGTGCAGGTTGAGTGGCCAATGCCTGAGATAATTCGGGCCCGAGAAGCCGGCCAAGGGGGATATAGGGAGGAGCTCTGTGGCACAGTGGCCAGTGGAAGTGCCAGTGAGTGACACTGGGCAGGACTCTGAGTTGGTCTCTCCCATTGTGATGCAGGATTAGGCTGGAGAGTGGGAGGAGAGGTCTCTGAATGAGGCAGGTGTAGTGGGGGAGGGGAGAATGTGAGCTGATGTGAAGGGCACCCCAGTGCAAGGGTAGGTGGTGGCTGAGAATCCCTCTGGGACGGATCTGAAGTACGAGAGACTGCATCTCTTTGGGGGCCTGATCCAAAGGCAGAGAGCTGAGGACATAGTGTGTCCTCTGTCAGAGGAGCTGTGGGTGTTGCTGGAGATCGAGCAGGAGCACGCTGTCCTAATGGACTCTGCGTTCCTGCAGACACTGCTTTGCACTGTCCGTTTTCAACAGGGAGTGGACAAAGGCTGCCCTTGTCCTGGCACGTCCACTCCATGCTGCGGGATATAAGAGGCAAAGGGTATGTTGTCAGGGAGGGGGGAGAAGGGAGAGTAGCAGTGAGAACCTGCAGCCCAGGGCCTACCACTGCCCCCACATTTCCCTGACATCTTCACTCCCAGGGCTTCTTCCCGCTTGGTATATGACTCGATCCCCTCCTATATTTGCCCCAGGCAGCCAGTTGCTGTGGGGTTACACCACAGGTCCTGGTACGAAGGACAACACAAGAAGGGAAGCGGAGACACTTACCTTTGTGGACATGCAATCAGGTTCTGAGTCCTCTTCAATTGTTTCAGGTCATCTGGAAAGGGGGGAATGGGGTTATGTGATGAAGGGAAGGGGCAAGAGCTCCCACAGGATGTTACCACCATGTCCCTCTGGGGAAACCCTGGGGACTCAGTGTCCAAAGGCATGTAATTTGTGATGAAGGACAATATTTTTGAACTAATGAAACAGAAAAGGGCAGGGGTAACTTCCCAGTGGAACCTGAGTAAGGATGAACCAGCTGTGTCCAGCCACCCTCCTCCAGTTGCACCTAGAGGTCTCACCTCCCGATTCAAGTGTTGTTGTTCCACTGCAACCCACATATCGCACTGGGCAACAAGCCATTTCCTCCCACTTGCCTAAGAATTAGAACATACTTGATTTAATCTTCTTCCATGGATACTGAATGATGGGCTCTTTACTGACACCCTCAGATCAAGGAGTGGGACTATTAGAACAGGAGAGATGGGGGATAGAGAAAAAAAAAGAAATAAAGGAGAGATGGGGTTACCTCTGAGGGATCTTGGGATTGAACGGTAGAAGCTTACCATTCAGAGCCTCAGGTTTCTTGGCCTTCTTGGTCCTTTCTGTGGGCTCTTTTTGATGCTGAAAGATGAGGAAAATATGAGGGCACTAGGACCCAATCTCACTCTCCTCCAGGCAAGGTTATGCATTACTATTCTTTAACAATCTGACTATCTTTCATGAGTGAAGATTTATGTTTTTCCCTTTCAGTCTTCTTAAAGCAAGTAAACTATTTGTTGTTTGAAGAGTGAAAAGAATGAGTTTTCTTGGTCAGAAAGATAGTATTGTGGTTGTGAAGTTTGCTTTGCACATGGTCAACCTGGATTAAGTCCCCAGTGACCAGCCAGGATTGAAGCTAAGCTCAGAGCCAGGAGTAAATCCCAATCATTGCCAGATGTGGTTCTCCCCAAAAAATGAAAAACAAAAAGGTTGACTTCTTTTTCTATGTAAATTTCTTCCTAAAGAAGAAATTACCACTATGTCCCTCAGGGGGAAACCCTGGAGATTAAGAACAATCACTGTTCTCCACTCAGTGAATACACATATCCTTAGACATATAGGTCTGTCTGAAATATCAGAACCCTGCTTGATTGAGGCCAGAACTTTCCTGTAGACTGTATAGACACTCAGCACTGCCCTCTGATCAGCTCTGACACAGGAAAACATGACCCTGAGGCACCAGCCACAGAAAAAGGAGGGAGGCAACGAGGAGGACCTAAGGACCCTGTCCACCTGCAGAAATCGCAGTAGTCAGTGACTGATAGACTTGGTCACTACCTTCCTGGCTTGGCTCTAGAGCCCTCTACCATACCTGGACACTCCTACACCTAGTCTACATCTTCAGACAGAAATCTGAGGATCCATTCTAACCTTTTCCTTGTTCAGCTTAAACCAGGAAAATGATGTTTCTTCTTCGCACACCCCCACCCCCAGCCCCGAGACTTTTCTATCTGAGGAATATTTCTAGGTCATTTTAAAAAAGTGGAAGTAAATAATAAAATATATTTTTAATTGCTGTTGACCCAAGCTTCCTCACTTACCTTGCTGATGTGTCTGTGCTTCCTACATTGTGGTATGGCTGGTTCACTCGGGAGGAAAGGGAGTAAGAGAAGGAAGATCCCTACTCCACAAAGGATGGCAAGGATGCCATCCATCACTCTGGATGAGAGGCTGAAGCTCGTCCAGCAAGCATTAACACTTTCCATCTTCTAAATCACATTGCTGCCCCCCAGGCCACTGAGTACTGAGGGCTCTCTTGGACAGAACTCAAGGGAGCTTCACAGAACTGTAGCTCTGTCATAAAGAGCTCCTGATGATGGGAGGAGGGGCAGTAAGATGGACATCGGCATCAGTCCCTCCCTTCTACCCACACCCTCAGACCTCCCTGCTTTCAGAACCTTCTGCAACCCATTCTGTTAGAGAGGCCTTACCATGTGTTTAATTCATTATACTTAAAAACCTGCATACCACCTGATTTTCCTTTGTTCCTAGAGATCTCGATTGGTGGCCCAGGAATGTCATGACCTTTAAACATCTGGTTAGCATTGACATTGAAGTGATACCCCAGAGACTTATTCCTAGGCTTTCCTCAACCACAAATTTCCCACATAATATTTTTTCCATCAATTCAGGAGCCAAACTTAAAATCCTTTTATATTTATTTACAAGTTTTGCAAATTTGGGACAGTTTTGTTCCAATTGGAGTCAGAAAAATGTACACACAAAACATTAAAACTATAATTCAAATTTCATATATCTGATAGCATAACAAGATTGAGCACCTTTTTATGTGTAGAAGACCTGGATCTGATATTTGGCTCCGCATAGTCCCTTAGCACCACTGGGAGTGTCCCCCACGCACAGGAATGGGAGCAAGAGAGACTTGGAGTACCAGTGAATGTGGCCCTAAAAAATACAACAAACAACGTAAATTTGAGCATTATAATAATTATAAGTAGATATACTTTAAATATATAATTTTATTATTAAATGGCATGAATAATTATGGAGCTGAAAATGATTGAAATTGCATAAGGACTTCTAGGACATGTTTATACATGTAAAAAACATTTAAAACATCATTTTGCAATCCAGTCTTACAGATTGAAGTCTAATGCTCTGTTTTAAAACTATTCTTATGTTGTCAACCCAAATTACTATTGAACTAAAAGAATAGTACCCACTTCCATAAAAGTTTTGAAACGTGGGCTGGAGTGATAGCACAGCGGCTAGGGCATTTGCTTTGCATGCGGTTGACCCGGGTTTGATTCCCAGCATCCTATATGGTCTCCTGAGCACCGCCCTGAGTAATTCTTGAGTGCAGGAACCAGGAGCAACTACTGTGCATTACTGGCTATGACCCAAAAAGCAAAAAAAAAAAAGTTTTCAAACATAACATTACATTACATTAGTCGGTTATGTAACCTCTAACAACTCTAGCAACTCACAACTTGCCGGAGAGATTAAAAACAAAATCTTGTTTCCTGCACTTCTAGAGGCTGAGAATTCCAAGAACAAGTGTGGTTACATTTCTCTGATTTACCTCTGGATCAGATGCATAGTCACCATTAGGACTCGTGATCTCTCTTGAGCCTCTTTAGATAATGAGTTCTCAATTTCAATGAGTTTTCTCATCTCACAGCAGACTTAAATAACTCTCTGTTGCCCCACTTTCTATTACCTTTCACAGTTAGAATTTCAGCTTCTGAATTTAGGGCGGGGGAGATAAAACATTCCCACATGTGCTATGCCCCGAAATGATGAGCATGTATTAGGTTGAGCTAAGGTAATGACCCCAAGAGTACTAATCATAGAGAATAAAACTGGAGGGTCAAGTCTTGGTGCTGAGTCGGTTCTTGAAAAGCTTCTTCAAATACCTGGAAAATGTTCTATGAATGCTCTATTCATGTGCTCAGACTTCCCTCCCAACCCTCCCAGATCTGGGTGTTCTTCAATTAACACTAGAGCATCTAGAGAGGGCAATTTTAATGACAAGGTTTGATAGAAACATTCACAGTCCTGTACACCAATGTCATCTCTATAACAAATAACTGTAATGAAAAAGAAAGGCCCATTAAAAGTTAAAGTGGGACCATGCCATTGGTGCTAAGTTCCTGTTGCTCTGCCTTCTGGTCTCTTCTACCTCTACATTCATATGCAGTACAATGGTCTGTGCAGGAAAGAAATCTCGGTCACTGGCACAGCTCCTGAGCATGTTCAGGGATCACAAAAGCACCAATGATGCCACATAACTATAAACGGTGCTGTGTAGTGATGGATGGATTGTGCTGGAACATTGTATAACTGGAATGCAATCATGAATAATTTGTAATGCTCTGTTTCATGGTGATTCATTTTTTTTAAAGTGCTGTATAAAGGTACAAGTAGCATTAACCTGGGGGAAAATAGGATAAGCATCTTCCCATGGGAGGACTCAGCAAGATTCCAGGAGGAAATATCATGGAAGATGGAAACGGCCTTAGCCGTGTACCAATGGAGCAAGGGCTAGCCTAGAAATCATTCTGTCCCTCATGAGGCTGTGGGTTTCCTATTTATATCCTATTTGTGTTTAACTAATTAGCTATCCACATATATCTTTTGGGGAAGTGTCTGTGTATCAGTTCTCCTCATTTTTAGATTCATGGGTATTTTCTTTAGAACTTTGTGAATTATTTCTATGTCTGGTGTATTAGACCTTTATCTGATGTAATGTGTGCAAAGGGCTACTCCACCTTAGCAGGATGTCTGCTTATTTCAGTCCTACTTCCTTTTGCCAGTCAAAACCTTTTAATTTGGATGCATAGTTGTCTTTGTTTGTATTTATTTTTGATACTTATTATTATCTCCAGAAACAAATTATTAGAAGACAACTCTAAGGCTCTCCGGAGATTTTATTTTTTGCGTCACACCCGCTATGCTCAGGGGGGTTACTCCTGGTTCTGCTCTCAGAAATTACTCCTGGCGGTGCTCGGGGGACCATATGGGATGCTGGGAATCGAACCCGTGTTGGCTGGGTGCAAGGCCAACGCCCTATGGGCTGTGCTATTGCTCCAGCCTCCTCTCCGGAGATTTTTATGTTTTTCTCAATATGTTACATGAATTCTGGTATTAACTCAAGGTCTTTAATCCACTTCGAATTAACAGCTGTGAAATATATGAGACATGCTCCAAGCTTAAATATTTGACTGGTGCTATCTACTGTTCCCAACACTGTTTGTGAAATGTGTTTTCCCACATTCCAAATTCCACAAAAAAATGCAATGCATGATTCTATTCACTCTGTACAGCCCTTCTATTCATTAACTTTCCTTAGTCCTGGACTTTCAATACTATTTCATTGACCTGAGTTTCTGTACTTATTCCAGTAACCACCATTGGTTTTTGTACCTTCCACTACAATGTGAAATCAGGAAATGTAATAGCTTTTATCTTGTTTGATAGGATTGCTTTTACTTTTTTGCAGTTTTATGGTTACTCACAAATTTTAGTAGAGTGTGTTATAAGTCCTTGATTAATGTCATTGGGATTTATAGGAGATTGCATAGAGTTTATATGGGCTTTTGGTAGAATGATTATTTTCACTATGAAAATTCTTCCAATCCAGGAACACATATTTCCTGGTGTTCTCTTCTATTTCTTTCAATAGTGACTTAAGAATTTTCAGCACATAAGTCTTTCAGACTCTGTTGATTACTGAGATGTTTTTAGAAACTACATTCAGTGCTATTTTCTGAGTTATTTTCTTTCTACGTGGTTATTTGCACATGGAAATGCAACAGGTTTTGTTTGGCATGTGTTGACTTTGTAGCCTGTTACCTTGCTACATGTATTTATTGTTACTACATGTCTTTAGGGTGAGTCATTAGGGTTTTCTCTGTACATTATTATAGCAACTACAGATAGTGACAGAGGAAAGTCTTTAATCTGGATCCCTTTAATTTCTTTTTCTTCCCTTGTTCCTGTAGTAAAGATTTCTAATAGTCTACTGAACAACAATGAAAAAAGTAGACATTCTTTCCTATGCCTACTTTCACAGGGAAGGCTTTCACTTTTAGTTGTTTTACATTTAGTAAAAGGTTGGTCTTAGGCCAGCAGTTTCGCTATATTTGGGGGATATTTGTAAGGGACACACCTGGCAGTGCTGAGGGATCACCCTGGGGGTGGTCAGGAGAAAATATGTGGTATATGGGATTGAAACTGGGTTGGTAACCTGTAAGTCAGTACCTTATTCCTGGTAACAGCTCTTCAAACTTAATTTTGCCATTTTGGCTTCATTTTTATCTCTCTATAATTTTCCTGACTTAATTAAAATATTTTAACTCTTTTTCTTGATTAAAATTTATGACTTGTAGTCACTTTTCTGGTGCAACATTTTATAAGATGATCAATACTGGCAACACATGTCTATTTAAATATAACATTTTAGCTAATTAAATAAAATTAAAATCAATTTTTCAATCTCAGAGCACATATTTCAAATGTACATTGCTATGTATGACTATCACTTGTATCACTTGTAGTCCCGTTGATCATCGATTTGCTCGAGCGGGTGCCAGTAACGTCTCTATTTGTCCCTGTCATGTGCTAGTGCAGCCCAATGATATCTGCTTGCTCCAGGAACAGGAAGAGCCTCAAATCGTTCATTCAGAGATTTGACGAAGAAATCTGACCATCTAGTAGGAGGGCCATTACGAGGTCTTCTGACCTCCCGTGGAATCCAGTCGGTAACACCTCTAGTCCAGCAGTCATCTCTGAATTGCATTACATGACCGGCCCATCTGATTTTAGATGCCTTGGCAAACGAGACAGCATCCCTGATTTTTGACCATCGACGGAGGTCAGAAGTCCAGATTCCTTCTCTCACTTGAGTGAGACATGATATTCCCAGCATAGCTCTTTCGATTCCTATTTGGGATACCCTAATAGCATTCTCATCCTGTTTGCACAGGGCCCAGGTCTCTGAGGCATATGTTAGTGAAAAGATGTGCCCGGAGTCGGAGGTTCTTCGTTCTCCTAACCACCTCTTCGATGTATGACTAATGTCTATATAATATGACAATGTTGATATAGAACCTTTCCTTCTCTGCTATTCCACACTGTTTACTACTACTAAAGAGTGCGGCGTGTCAGACATAAAATAATTTCTATTTTTTATTACAGTTGACGTAAATGCATTTTAATTACAATTTAGTTAATAGAATTATAGTGGTGTTCATGATTCTGATAATGATGTATCAACAATAATGCATGTCTCTGACATTGATTGCCCATGCACCTCTCCCCCCATCACCTGTGTTTCAATATTGCTTCCCTGCCTTGTCCCTTATTGATTGATTGACAGTGACAGTTTAGGTGCAAACTGTAACCTTCCTTAGCATCACTCTGGTTCTTGGAACTTTCCGTCTAGATTCCCTAGTTACTTTTATTTTTTAATTATTTTTTTTAAATTTTATTTTATGCTTTTTAATTGAGACACCGTGAGAACAGATACAGGGATTTCAGGATCAAGTCTCAGTCATACAATGATCAAACACCCATCCCTTCACCAGTGCACATGATCCATTACCAAAAACTCCAGACACCCTCTCTCCCTCTCCCCCTCTCCCTGTGTGGCAGATGATTTTCAATTAACTCTCTCATTGCTATGATAACATTCAATTTTTGACTGAAAACTCACTATCATTATTTGGAGTTTTCCGCAACAGTCAGAACTGTCAGAATGGCATCATTAGATTGTATGTTTTCTATTGTTGATAACAATGAGCATATGATATTGCACAGTCGTGAAATTGGCTGCCCAGTTTTGGGATTATGTAATAAGTCCAGAGGTATTTCTGCCAGCGGCTGCTGCATTCCGAGATTGGTTTTTGTGCCTCTGGGATCATGGCTGTTCAGGAGCAGGGGAGCTGTTCGTGAGAGGCCACTGGGGTTTCATTAGGGCAGGAAGCAGGGCCAGTTCTGACTGCCCCTTACCCCCGCCCATTGTGAGATACCCCATGCGTCCTATCATTGCAAACTCCTACCTCTCTGTTCAATTGGCACTAAACGATGGTGGTCACCATACTGCCGAGAGGGAAAAAACCCTGTCCCTCCCAGGGCTGCCAGGGACTGTAGTTTGGTTCAAAGTCCACAAGTGGAGCTGCCAGCAGCTTCTGAGCTTCTGTGCCTCTGGTATAATGGCCGCTCCGGGGTGGCGGAGCCGTTCCTGAGCATTTTCTTTGGATATCAGGAAAGGTCGTGCAGCTGCATAAGTGGCCGCGTGGTTTGGAGAGATATCCCAGTGCCACAAATGGGAGCCATGTTAGTAGAAGCTCAGTGTCGCTGGGACTCCATCAGGAGAAGGAGGGGACTCTGCACCTTCTCCATCTGGCGCCGTGGTGTTGTTGGCTCGGTCTGAGGTCTGGAGTATTCTCCAGCTTGTGGTGCCGCCAACCCGGGTTCTTGCTGCTGACTGTTGCGGCAAAATGGTGCCAAGGGTGGGTTGAGGGCATGACTTCCAGCAACAGGGGCGGGCTGGAGACTGGGCTGGCGCTGCCCCATTCCAGTGCCCCCATGCATTTTGGAGAGATGTCTCAGTCCCACAAACCGGAGCTGTGTTAGTAGAAGCTCAGTGTCGCCAGGACTCCATCTGGAGAAGGCGGGGACTCTGCACCTTCTCTGTCTGGTGCCCCGGTGTTGTTGGCCTGGTCTGAGGCCCGGAGCACTCTGGCTTGTGGTGCCACCGGCCCGGGTTCTTGCTGCTGACTATTGTGGCAAAATGGCGCCAAGCTCTCATGTTACTTTTAATCAGCATCTTCTTTGCCCTCCTTCCCTTTCATTATTAAGGACCTTAAATCAAAATATAGAGCAAGCCCCGAGAAACCATGTGGGCAGGAAGTTTGTCAAGATCTATGAGGATCTCATCCCTGTGAGTGTGGCTCATTTCTGGTTTGCAGTCAGTCATGCTGATGGGAATTCTGGCAGCCACGTGAAAAAGAAAAATACCCAAATCTTAAAACAGTGAGAAAACTCTGGGAATAGTTCTGTGAGAACTGCATTCCTGAGTTCCTAAGTTCCTGAGTTCCTTAACAGGATCTCTCCTAGAAGAACATATTGTTAAGTTCTGGGTCCAACACAGGTGGGGCTACCATGCAATGTAATCTACACCATCAATCAATCATTTTTAGGTACAAAACTTCAGCCTTCACCCAGCCTGAAGTTTGTTTCTCCCCACTCTGACACCTGGGACCCAGTCAAGAGTAAAGTTTGTGAAGGTTCAGGGAGAATTTCCTCAGTACCATATAGGAGAGAAGCTAAAAAATAAACAAGTTTACACCCCATCACAGGTACCCTCTCCTGTGTCTGAGAATGTCCAGAAGATGTATGTAGAGATCTCCTTTGGTGAGAACCATGGCTCCACGGGGATATCTCTGTCTGGGCCCACTACTGACTGCCAACTGTTCCTTCACAGCCAGCCTCAGGGCCAGAAGCTGGCAGAGTGGATCTGTGTCAAGTACTAAGGGAAGGAGAGAGTTGAGTCCAAGTTCTAGGAATGGATCAAGAGTGGAGAGTATCAGTTGGGTGTCACAGGTGCCTTGCCTTAGGGAACAAACAGTGGAGATGAAGGTAGGAACTTTGAGGGCCAAAGACACCATGGAAAGAGTCAAGGCCAAGGAGCCGGCTGCTCCTCAAACACAGACTAAAGCCACAGTCGAACTGAGATTTCAGATGAAACCCCATATTAAATATCTGCCCAAGAGGGCTAATGAATATCCAGGAACCAGTCCAGATCCACCATTCCCTAAAATGCCAATTTCCAGCATTCAGAAGATCCATGCCTTAACAGAGGCATTGCAGGTGTGCTCAAATCCATATCGGAGAATCAGCACAGAGACCATCCCCAACAGGTGCTCCCGAGTGCACAGCACTTGCCTTCTTGTGTTCCCCATGACGACGTCTCAAGAAACCCTACTGGACGCCTGTTAGGTCGCAAAGTGCTGTGTGACTGCAAAACAGACCAAAGGGACACCCTAGAACACAGGAGCTCCAGTATTTTAACAGATGATGGCTCTTTAAAGAGGCAAAGAAAGATGATGGACTTGAACGTGGTATAGAGTACAGAAGTCCCAGCTCCAGAAAACCAAAAGGGTTTGAAGAACCACAGACCTCTCCAGTGAGAGCAGGACTTAGCTTTGTCCAGTTGACTCTTGACTGATTCCAGGTTGCGCAGGTGGGCTGAGAGGGGAGATTCAACTTCCAGGTTGGGTGAAGGTTGAATCTTCTGTAACCCAAAAAGGACTGATGAACTTGATTACCTTGTATGACCTCCACTTTTGTTTGACCCAAAAATTTACAATATGTTCTTCTAGAAGTGATCCTGTTAAGAAACTCAGGAGCTTAGGAACTAACTACTGAGAGCAAATGCTTCCAAAAGCAGCTTCTTCCAGTAAATATTTTAACAAGATTAGTGTATTTTTTTGTGTGCTGTTTTCAAAACTCAGAAAGGCAAATGCCAGGATCCTCTGCAAAAATGTAAACCTGCATTAGCCTCTGCAAGGTGCCAAGGAGCACATAAAAGCAGTGTGATGATGCATGATGATATCTGAGGCTCAGGCCTTCATATCAGCTGTTGGACAGATTCCGGAGGACAAAATAGCCTGCAGTCATATGTTAAAGAACACAAGCAACTAATTCAATCCTCACCAAATGGGGCTTCACATTTCCACCAAGAATTATTTCAACGCAGAAGAAATCCAATTACAGCAGGTGCCCCAAGGTGAAACGAGTAAGAGATCTGGAATACATTAAAATAATTATGAATGGGAAAATAGGCATGAAATGCCACTCATCCCCTATTCTTAAGACTCTCCCCACAGTCAGTACCTGCCAATTTGGGCCAAGAGTCCCAAGTGCTCACAGACATTACCAATACTGCCCAATGCACTGTTTTCCACAGAGGAGGTTTCTTACCTTGAAAACCCTAAATGCTTCTCTAGCCTTTTGGTCTGGAAAGCTAGTTTATCTTGTAATAAATTTTTTTTTAAAAAAGCTCAGATTTATTTATTTTTTCCTTTTCCTTTTGGGTCACACCTGGGATGCACAGAGGCTATTCCTGGCTCTGCACTCAGGAATAACCCCTGGTGGGTCTCGGGAACCATATGGGATACTGGGAATCGAATCCTGGTCGGCCACATGCAATGCAAATGTCCTACCCGCTGTGCTATTACTCCAGCCCCCAAAAGCTCAGATTTCTTTTTATTTCTTTTATATGTTTTTTAAAATTTTATTGAATTGCCATGAGATAGTTACAAGCCTTCATGTGAGGGTTACAATCACACAATGATCAAACAACCATCCCTCCACCAGTACACATTCCCCACCACCAATATCCCTGGTATATCCCCCTTTTCCACCCTACCCCTGCCTCCATGGCAGACAATATTCCCCATACTCTCTCTCTACTTTTGGGCATTACGGCTTACAACACAGACACTGAGAGGTCATCATGTTTGTTCCATTATCTACTTTCGGCACACATCTCCCATCCCGACTGATTCCTCTAGTCATCAATTTCTTAGTGATCCCTTCTCTATTCCATCTGCCTTCCCCCCTGCACTCATGATGAAGGCTTTCAGTTATGGGGAAATCCTCCTGCCCCTTGTATGTCTTTGGGTGTCAGCCTTGTATGTCCTTGAATGTCAGCCTCATGTGAAGTTATTCTATACTGCACAATTGAGTGCAGTCCTTCTATGTCTGTCCCTCTCTTTCTGACTCATTTCATTTAACATGATACTTTGCAGGTCCATCCATTTATAAGGAAATTTCATGACTTCATCTCTCCTAAAAGCTGCATAGTATTCCATTGTGTAGATATACCAAAGTTTCTTTAACCAGTTATCTGTTCTAGGGAATTTGTGTTGTTTCCAGATTTACATCTCAGAACTACAGAAATAAGGCCAATTACTTGAATGAGTTTTACCCACTAACTTGGAGAACCTAGAAGCAATGACTTGATTATAAGTCCTAGAACTTTCAGAGACTGAATTAGGAAGAAGTAGAAACTTGGATAGACCTATATGCTATAAAGGAAGTTAAGACATTTATCAAATATCTGCCAACAATAAAAGTCATGGACCAGATTGGTCCCTTAGAAAAAATTTCAAAACGTTCAAGGAAAACCATCTCCTCCTATTCCTCCCATTTTCTCTCCTCCTCCCTTCCTCCTTCTCTTCCTCCTTCTCGTCCTCTTCCTCCTCCTCCTCTTCCTCCTACTCCTCTCCTCCTCCTCTCCCTCCTTTTCTTCCTCTCCTCATCCACCTTTTCCTCCTTCTATTTGGCTTTTACTCATACCCAGTTGTGCTCAGGGATCACTCCTGGTGGAACTTGGTGGACCTTATAGGGGTCCAGTGATTGAATCTAGGTCAGCCACGTGCATACCAATCCACCTATCCACTGTACTATCACTCCGGCCCCTTACCAATTCCTTTTAAGCTCATTGAGGAAATAGTAAAAGCAAAAGTACTCCAAAGAGTTTCTGTGAGATCAGCTTTACCTTAATATCCAAAACTGACAGAGACATTCTGAAAGAGCAAACAACATACCTGATGAAATACCTGACAATACACCCGAGGAAAACAGAAGCAAAGATCCTCAATAGGATACCGCACGCTCACCCCTAGCTGAAACATTCCGTGCATACTCTGCCATCCCAACCAAGTATCAGGCTGGGTCAGGGCACCTTCCTGGAGCTGCGTTTTTAACCAGTTCCCAGGAAAGCCGGTTTTCATCCTTGGTCTTCGGGGGACGGGAATTGAGGGACACCGCACACTCTCCACTGAACTGTTCCGCACATTCTCTGCCATCCCATCCAGGGATAGTAAAGTGAGTGTGAAGGGCTGAACCACATAGGTCACAATGGTAAGGCAATGCAGATCCCCACCAAGCTTACTTGTTGAAGAGGCTAGCCCAGAAGACCCCAACAGCAAAGAAGTGCTATACAACCTCCCTGACAAGGAATTTAGAAAGGAGCTACTGAGAATGCTTAGGGAGCTAAAAGAAACAATGAATAGTAATACCAATAAAATATAAGAGGATTTGAAGGTAGAAATGTGGAAAATGCAAACAAAATTACAAACGGAAATAGACCTGAAAAACTTGGTAGGTGAATTAAAAAACTCAGTGGACAGTCTCAGCAGCAAAGTAACAGCTGCTGAGGACAGAATCAGTGAGCTCGAAGATGAAATCCAGAGACTATCTAGAAAAGAACAGAAAATGGAAAAGAGACTGTCAGTCCAGGAACAGATGGCAAGAGACGATTGTGATGAAGCCAAGAGGAGTAATATAAGAATTATTGGAGTCCCAGAGGGACAGGAAGAAAACCCTGATGAAGAAGAAACTGTCAAATACATCATTGCTACCATGTTCCCAGAGCTGAAGAAAACATGCGACCACATTCAGGAGGGTTCGAAGGGTACCGGCTAGAAAAAATCCAAATAAAAATACCCCAAGACATATCCTGATCAAAATGACCAAAACCTTAGATAGAGACAAAATCGTGAAAGCAGCAAGATCAAAGAAAGAAATTGCCTATAAAGGAGCATCCTTAAGATTCACAGCCGAATTGTCAGATGAAACCCTCACTGCCCAAAAACAGTGGTGGGATATAGTGAATAAACTCAATGAAATAAATGCCTCACCAAAAATACTTTACCTGGTTAGACTCCCACTCATAAAAGAAGGAACAAAACACAGTTTCACAGATAAACAACTGCTCAGGAACTTCATAGACTCAAAACCATGGTTACAAGAAGAACTGGATGGGCTACTTTAAGATAATGTAGGGAGCCATTTTACCTTACTGATCTTATCCTGTCACTATTTGTTTAATCACTAGCTAACCCCATGCCACACCTAGCAAAGGTTGCCACTCCTAATCTTACTGATCTTATCCTATCAGCATTTGTTTATTACTAGCTAAATCCCGTGCCACACCCTGCATTTCTGTTGGGGGTCCTGGCACCACCTCCTCCCAACAGGAAGGTATAAAATACTGTAACTGCCATAGAATAAAGGCCTTTTCTCCCTCCTCCGGGCTCTGCGTCTGTTCTTTTGGCTGCGCCCTACGAAGGGTTCTCCCTGCTGAACAGAACGAGACCTCCACATCGACTTCCACACACAGATAGAAACACAGTACTGCAAGCAGCAAGGTCAAAGAAGGAAATCACATACAAAGGAACACCCCTTAGATTTACAGCAGACCTATCAGAGAAAACCCTCCAAGCCTGAACACAATGGTTGGATATAGTGAAAAAACTCAACGAACTGAATGCCTCACCAAGAATACTTTATCTGGCTAAACTTTCACTCAAACTTGAAGGAACAATACACTATTTCATGCAAAAACAACAGCTCAGGAACTTCATGGACACAAAACCAACCTTAATAGAAGGACTAAAGGGGCTACTGTAAGACAAGAAAAACCCCTATAAGAGCAACAAACCCTGATAGAAAGATGGCAAAAAAACTCATGACAATAATCTCTCTCAATGTCAATGATCTAAATGCACCAAGTAAGAGACAAAGAGTGGCAAAATGGATTCAGAAACTACCCAACATTTTGCTGCCTACAAGAAACACATCTGGTCAGAGCAAACACAGACTCAAATTCAAAGGATAGAAAACAATCCTGCAAACAAACAACTCCCTCAAAAAAGCCAGGATGGCCATACTAGTATGTGAAAACATAGATTTCAGGTTGAAAAAGATTAGAAGGGTTACATGTCAAGGCCATTTTTCATTAATCAAGGGATATATACACCTTGAAGAAATCACACTCCTAAACATATACACACCTAATGAGGGACAAGCTAAATACTTACAACAACTGCTAATAGATTTTAAGATGGACATTACTAGCAACAAAATAATAGTTGGAGACTTCAACACCGCCTTATCGCATCTAGACAGATCAATAAGATTAAAAATCAGCAAGGAAACACTGGTTTTGAAGTCAGAAAGAGAAGACAGAGAGCTAATAGATCTATACAGGGCGTTACATCCCCAGAAGAAAGAATACACATTTTTTTCCCCCACTGCACATGGAACATTCTCCAAAATAGACCATGTGCTGGGTCACAAAATATACCTCAATAGAATCAGGAAGATAGAAATTTTGTCAACTATGTTTTCAGACCACGATGCACTGAAAGTAGAAGTTAATCAGATGCAGAGAACCAAATCAAACACCTGGAAATAAACAATTCCATGTTGAACAACGAATGGATCAGGAAGGATATCAGGGAAGAAATCAAAAGATACCTGGGAATAAATGAGAATGAAGACACAAGTTACCAGAACTTATGGGACGCAGCTAAAGGGTTATTAAGGGGAAAATTTATAGCACTGCAAGCATTTCTCAGGAAGGAAGAAAGGGTCCACATAAATAACTTGACTTCACTGCTTAAGATCTTAGAAAAGGACCAACAAAAGAAGCCCAAGCCAGGCAGAAGGATGGAAATAACAAAACTTATAGCAGAAATTAATAAGATGGAAACCCAAAAAAACAATCTGAAACTTCAATGAAACCAAAAACTGGTTTTGGAGAAAATAAACAAGATCAATAAACAACAAGCAAGACTCGCAAAGAAAGAAAGAGAGAGAGAGAGAACCCTAACAAACCAAATCAGAAATGAAAAGGGGGATATCACAGCAGAAACCAAAGAAATAAAAAACATTATCAGAGACTACTTTGAAAGTCTGTATGTCATGAAACAAGAGAACCTAGAAGAAATGCATAAATTCCTGGATTCCTATACTCTCCCAAGACTGAACGAAGAATATTTGGAATACCTGAATAGACCTATCCCTATCAAGGAAATTGAAACTGTAATCAAAAGCCTTCACAAAAACAAAAGCCCATGTCCAGATGAATTCACTAGTGAATTTTACCAAACATTTAAAGAGGACTTATTGCCAGTTCTTCTCAAGCTTTTCGAGGAAATTGAAGAAAGAAAAACTCTCCCAAACAGTTTCTATGAGGCTCATATCTTCCTAATACCAAAAGTAAACAAAGACACCACAAAAAAAAAACTACGGGCCAATATTCCTGATGAACACAGATGCGAAGATCCTCAAAAAATTATTAGCAAATAGAATACAACAACTCATCAAATAGAACATACACTACGACCAAGTGGGCTTCATCCTGGAGATGCAACGATGGTTTAACATTTAGAAATCAATAAACATAATCTATCATACGAACAAAAGAAAAGATAAAAACAATATGATCATGTCAATAGATGCAGAGAAAGCATCTGACAAGATTCAGCACCCGTTTATGATGAAAATTCTCACCAAAATGGGTATTGAAGTAACTTTCATCAGTGTAATCAAAGCCATCTACCACAAGTCTATGGCAAGTATCATCCTCAATGGGGAAAAATTAAAGCCTTCCCTCTAAGATTAGGGACAAGACAAGGAAGCCCACTCTCACCACTTGTGTTCAATATAGTATTGGAAGTACTTGCAATAGCAGTTAGGCAATAAAAAGGTACCAAGGGCATCAAAATAGTAAAGGAAGAAATCAAACTCTCACTATTTGCAGATGATATGATACCATATTTAGAGTCCCAAAGCCTCTATCAAGAAACTCCTAGGCACTATGACATGTATAGTAAAGTCACAGGCTATAAATTCAATACCCAAAGGTTCATGGCTTTCCTATACACAAATAATAAAAGAAAGGAAAGCAACATGAAAAAAATCCCCTTCACAATGTCTCAGAAAATCAAGTACCTCAAAATCACTTAGCTAAGGAGACAAAGGACCTGTACAAAGAAAACTAAAAACGCTACTTCACGAAATAAAAGAGGACATGAGGAAATGAAAACATATCCCCTGCTCATGGATTTGGAGAAATAACATTGTCAAAATGTCCATATTTCCCAAAGCATTGTACAGATCCAATGCGATTTCTATAAGGATACCCATGACATTATTCAAAGAAATGGATCAGACACTCCTGAGGCATCACCTTCCCAACCTTAAACTCTAATGCAAAGAGGTAATAATCAAAACAGCATGGTACTGGAACAAAGGCAGAGTCACAGACCAACATAACAGGGTTGAATATCCTTACACTACCCTCAAATATATGATCATCTAATTTTTGATAACAGAGCAAGAAATGTGAAGTGGAGCAAGGAAAGCCTCTTTAACAAATGGTGCTGGCAAAACTGGACAGCTACATGCAAAAAATGGGCTCAGACCTCTAAGGAACACCATGCACAAAATTCATATCAAAATGGATTAAGACCTCAACATCACACCACAATCCTAAGGTACATTGAAGGCAAGGTCAGCAAAACCCTTCATGACACTGAAGCTAAAGGTAGCTTCAAAGATGACACACCACTGACCAACCAAGTGGAAAGATATAAACAAATGGGACGATCTTAAACTAAGAAGCTTCTGAACCTCAAAAGATACCGTGGACAGAATACAAAACCAATCTATGGAATGGGAAAGGATATTCACCCAATACCCATCTGACAAGGGGCTGATATCAAGGAAATACAGGGCACTGATTGAACTCCACAAGAAGAAAACATCCATCCCCATAAGAAAATGGGGTGACGAAACGAACAGAAACTTTCTCAAAGAAGAAATCTGAATGAACAAAAGGCACATGAAAAAATGCACTTCATCACTAACCATCAGGGAGATGCAGATCAAAACAACAATGAGATACCATCTCACACTGTAGGATAACATTGGGTTTGTGCTTTTAGCCTTGCTGCAGGGGACTTAGTTTACCTTAAAGCAATGTCCTTTCTGTATGGGCACAGGAAGACATTTAATATTATACTTTGTAACTTGGGAGTTGATTGACTCCAATAATATTTATTCTTGGGCATCTACTTTCTCAATTTAGTTGCACTTAATTCCTAGAACCCCAAAAGCAGGGTCCCGACAAAGGAAGGAATGGACCCAGGACAAGCTGTGCACTACCCTGGCATCGAAATGGGCCAGGCCAAAGGGCCACAATACTCAACTATAAGTTGAGAGCATGATCCAAAAGTAACAAGGAGACTAAGACCCTGCTGGGGTTAGGAAGACTAACCTGGCCTGAGGACTGTGGTCTGGAATATATAGTGAGATGTCCTCGGGAAGAACCAAACTTTAAGTTTTATATATCTCTTACTGTGCTCATACAGAATGACATTGCTAGAAATATTAGAAGTAGGTTTACTACAACTAATTAAGTGGATTACTAGCTGAGGAAGGAAGAAAGTTACACACCCTTGTTTGGATCCCACCCTGTTGGGGATGCACTGAGCTGTCAGGGCGAGCCCAAGTTGACTGTACTACAGACAGGAACATTTTCTCCCTTCAAGCTGCCTTCAGAAAATAATTTATGTATATTGAAAAGAGCAGTTTTCTTTCTGTCACAGAAGCCTGGCTGGTCTTTGACATGCAGATCCCAGGTGTTAGCCAGGCCTGACCTTTGATATTGCAAATTGTAGGTTCTAGCCCAGCCTAGTCTTTGGGATGTAGATTTCAGGTGTGGGCCCAGTTTATATTTGAAGTGTAGATTTCAGGTGGTAGCCCAGTCTTATCTTTGGGATGTAAATCCAAATGCTTGTAGCCAAAGAAATGTTTTGGTCCTGTATCTTTCCGGAGGCCAAAATTACTGGCCTGCAGATACAAGGAAACAATGCGTGTTTTGCTGCCTCAATGTTCTTTCTGTAACTTCTTTTGATGTCTTTGATGATGTTACTGTATCGCGCCCTTTAGAGGTACCATGATCAATAAAAGGAGACTACAGGGCTCTCTACCTTTGCCAAGAGTCAGAGAGAAACTTGGTCCTCCATGAAACACATTTATTCCACGTTACTTATCTCAGCGCCTCTGACTGCATGAATATTCACACAACACCACCCTTGAGCATATCGCCTAGTAATCTGGAGTAATCTCTTTAGATGAGATTTTGTTAATCTGCTGTAGAAATGGCCTTACCCCTCTTTGTTGATTTGTTACTGTTGAACCCACCTTTGTGTCACCACCCTATGTGATTGCTATATAAACTAAGACTATAAGGGGAGAAAAAAGAAGAGGCAATACAGAAGACACAGGAGAAGAAACAGCAGAGAAGACACAGAAGCAAGAGAGAAGCAGAGTACAGAGGCAAGACAGAAGACACAGGAGAAGACACAGAAGCAAGAGGAAAAACACAGAAGCAGAGAGAAGACACAGAAGCAGAAACAGAGATAGGTTGGACGAAATCAGAGGATAGACTACAGAGACAGAGACACAGATAGAGAGATACACAGAAAAGAGCACAGCAGCACACACAGAAGCAGAGCAAAAGGAGGAGCCATCCTGATCCGGTCCATACATAGTGGCTCAAGAGCACAGAACGCGAGCGGCGAAAGGAGAGCACCGCCCTGAGAGCCTGCGAAAAACATAACACACATCACATCAAACCCCCCGTGCCTGTGCCTTTGTATATTTTACATCACACCATAGAGACTGGCCCACATTCAAAGAACAAAAGCAACTAATGTTGGCGAGGATGTGGGGAGGGAGCCTCCTTCACTGCTGGTGGGAATGCCAACTGGTTCAGCCCTTTTGGAAAACAGTATGGACACTTCTCAAAACTAGAAATTGAGCTCCCATTTGACCCAGCAATACCACTTCTGGGAATATATCCAGGAGATGCAAAAAAAGTATAGTAGAAATGACATCTGCACTTGTATGTTCATTGCAGCACTGTTTACAATAGCCAGTGTGTAAAAACACAAAAAAGAAAGAAAAGGGGAGGAGAGGGCCACACAGAGCACCACACTGTGGGCACTGGGCACAGGGCAGCGGCGCTGTCTCTCCCGTCACCCATGTTCGGTAGTCTCCAGCCGCTTCCCCACCCCGGATAGGTTGATGGCGATGATGAGGCAGGCGAAGGAAGGAACGGAAGCCAGGCTGGTTGGTCTCAGTTGCAGTTTATTCCATTCCCATCTCCATTCTCTGATTCTCCTCCTGCTTCTTCCTCCCCCATGCTACTTCATACTCCTTTCCCTCTGGGTCTGGATCTCATCTGGCTTCTCCAGATCTGGCCTGGAACTGGCCTGGGACTGGCCCCGGGACTGGCCCTGGGACCGGCCTCCAGCCCACTCTCACAGCCTAGTTAAATTCCTAAGAATGAGGGGTTGGGGCTTACACATAGGTGTGGTCACCATTAATAGGGGTAAAGTTCTTTCTCTCAGGGGATGCTTCGTCTAGGACAGATTCTCTTTCAGCAGGACACCCATCCAAGAGCAGAATCCCATGGGTTTGTTTCTCTTCTCCTTGTCCAACTAACATATAAGCATTCATAATATTAATCATTTTGTATGGGCATAGCAAGAGATGCATTAAGCTTATAGAATTGCTCTCCTGGGGTCATCTTGATCTCAGACTACAGTGCTCAGGCCAGATTAGTCTTTCCTATCCCTAGTAGGGTCCTAGTCTCGTCGTTGCTTTTGGATCATGACAGCATTTGTCCATGACCAAGCTCTTAACATATAGTTAACATTAGGCACTTGGGCCAGGCCCATCTCAATGCCAGGGTAGCACATAACTCACCACTTGCCCTGGGTCCATTCCGTCCCTCGTCGGGACCCTGATTTTGGGGGTGCTAGGAAGTAAGGGCAGCTGAGGCCTAAGTCGAGAAAGCAGATGCCAGGGAGTGAATAATATTTGAAGCCAATTAAATCCCATGCTACCAAAGCATATTAACAACTGTCTTTCTTTGTCCATACAAAAAGGATATTGCTTTAAAGTAAACTATTCAAAAGACATAAGAGAGGAGAAAGGCAATAATAACTTACAATACAAGTTCACTGTCCTAGCAAGGTCTGACCTTACAAATTAACAGAGTCTGATTAGGGGAAGAGCTGATTGACTAGTTGGGGAAGGGAGCATAGAAGTGATTACACATAGACAAAGGAGGGGGAGTGAATCGGGAGCACCTTGGTGGGCGTGACTGATATAAATAAGCTCCCAGTGGCAAGGGGAGCAGGACATACCACTGTAGTCTAGAACTGTTTAGAGATTATTACCAGATAAGCCCAAACTCTGTGGCAAGGGAGAAAGGACAAACCAATGATATCCTACAGCCAGAATCTGGAAAAAACCCGAGTGCCTGAGAATAGGTGACTGGTGAAAGGAACTCTTGTACATCTACATGATGGAATACTATGCAGCTGTTAGAAAGGATGAAGTTCATGAAATTTTCATATAAGTGGATCAACATGGAGAGTATCATGTTGAGTGAAATGAGTCAGAAAGTGAAGGACAAACATAGAAAGATTGCACTCAGAATGTGAGACTTACACCTAAGAATGGTAGAGATGTGTATCAGGAGGATTGCTCCATGGCTTGGAAGCCGGCCTCACACATTGGGGGAAAAGGAAGCTCAGAGAGAAGGGACCACCAAATAAAGGGTGTCACCAAATAAAGGGTGCTTGTATGGCCAGTTCTGGATGAGAGATGCGAGCTGAAATCAGACTATAGACCGAACATGATGGCCACTCAATACCTATATTGCAAACCAAAACACCCAGAGGTGGTGTGGGGTGGGGGGATGGGGTGTGGGTGGTGGGAGGGATACTAGATCATTGGTGCTGGACAGATGGGTACTTGATCATTGTATGACTGAAACTTAAGCACGAAAGTTTGTAAGTCTGTAACTGTACCTCACTGTGGTTCATTTAAAAATAAAAATAAAATAAATTTTAAAAGAATATAAAAAATTACTGAAAGACCACATATTAAAAAGAAATAGACACTTGCAGAAACAACGTGATTTTACACACAAACACACACACATATACAAATGGCAACACAGCTCTTGATCTTAATAAGCACTTTCAAAATCTATAGACTAAGTTCCCTATAAAAAGGCATACCATAACTGGATGGATCAGAAAAGAAAATCCATCCATCTTCTGTCTACAAAAAACACACTGAAACTCATGGGATAAACAAAACTTTAAAGTTAAAAGATGGAAAACAAGCATAAAGACAATGGAAGACAACAACAACAAAAAGATGAGACACTCAAATTTATATCAGAACAAAATGCATTCAATATAAAGAAGCAATTAGAGACAGTGATAGACACTATTTATTTGTCAAGGGAATATAGATCAAGAAATACTGTCATCAATATTTATTCACCAAATGAAGGCTAAACAAAGTTCATAGTTTCTGCTCATGGGCTGGAGCAATAGTACAGTGGGTAGGGTATTTGCCTTGCACACAGCTGACCTGGGTTCAATTCCCAGCATCCCATATGGTCCCCTGAGAACTGCCAGGAGTAATTCCTAAGTGTAGAACCAGGAGTAACCCCTGTACATCGCTGGGTGTGACCCAAAAAAGAAAAAAAACACATTTATGAAAACACAGTAGTAGCTTTCAACACACAACTCTTGCCATGGAATATTAGTAAATAAAACAAAGCTAAAAAACTTGGACTGTTGGAATTATATAGTGTTCTGCATCTTAACAGACCAGAATACTCATTCCTCTCTAGTGCATCTGAAACACTGTCCATGAAATATCACATACTATGGCTTAACTTTATAAACACAGAAATTTATAAACATAAAAAATCTTACCAAACATCCTTGAAGAATACAATGCCACGATGATAGAAATTAAACATAATATAGAGGTCAAAAAATTCAGACACCTGTAGTTGAAAAAACGTTAAATAATAACCAAATGAAAGAGAAAATTAAGGAAAAAATTTTAAAAAGTCCTTTAAACTAATGAGAATGAAGAAAAACTATCATAATCTACGGACACAGAGAAAGCTATAATAAGGGAGAAACTCATAGTATATAGGCTTACATTAGAGAAGAACAAAATACATGTATCATACATACATACACATATATAAACACATATCAACCAGCTAAAACACATTTTAAATGCCTAGAAAAGAATAAACAATTGAATCCAAATATTAGCAGTACTAGCAGAAGGAATATAATATTAAAAACTATATCAAAAATCAGTTACACAGAAATCAAGAAAGCAATGAGTCCAATTAGACCAGGAGCTGGTTCTTCACAAGAACAGATAAGATTAGAAAGAAACACACACACACACACACACACACACACACACACACCCTTTGGTTTTGACTCATAGCATAAAATAAGAAAATTCCTAAATAAAGTTGAAAACAGATGATAGAGTATAGTGAAATGTTTCAACTTTGCAAAATGTACAAAGCTGAATATATATAAATTAAATTTGAATCATATGTGATATAATAATATTTAGTAGGGTGTATAATAAATCAAAATCATATATCTGGGTTACTGCCAAAAGAACATATTTTGTGGAGAAGTTGCAGGTAAAAACAGGGCATCCTGAGGGAATTTAAAAGAAAAAAACGAGGGTCAACTCCAGATTTTCCAGAGCATGGAATGGGTATACCTCAGATAGAGACCGCAAGTAAACTGGGGAATAACATTACTTCCAAGTGAAATTAAGAAGAAATGGCCTTAGGTCTTCCTGGCAGTGAGAGGTCGTGCAAAAGGACAGGGAGGGTGCGGGGGCTGAGGGAGGGGCTGTGACTCTCCACCTCCTCTTCCTGCAGCCACTGTTGCTGGCAGGTGTCCTTTGTGACAAGGTCACAGAGCAGTGACAAGGACCTGAGGCTTAAGTCCCCAAACTGAGTGTCAGAGCTCATTTGCTTACTAACAGCCATGCAATTCAGATGGAGAGTTTTTTCTCTACTCTGAAAAGCCACCTTCTTGCTTGGTTAAACTGGAAGCCCACTAACTGGGTGACCAACACAACCTTTCCCATCTTTTGTGCAGTGAGCATCTTCTTTTTCATATGGCCCTTTATCCACAAAAATCAATCTGCACCACCACTTGGAACTTCTAGAAACATCCATGAGGTAAGAAACCATAGGCAACTCAAGAAAACAAGCTTCAATCTTTTCTTTTGCTGTGATTTCTGCTTTTCTAAACCAAGTGGAGACATTCTTGGGATGAGAAAGATGAGAACAGCTGTTCTTAGGGAAGAATAAGCTGGATCCTTCTGGGGATAAGCCAGCCTAGGCAGAGTTGGGGAGAGCTCTGGAATTTCTATCCAAAGATACCACAGTGGGTGTCCTGAGACGCCCCTGGGAATGACCCCAAATTTAGTCAGCAGCAACCAAAGCTTAGAGTCAGGTTCTCTGTGGCAGGTCAGGCCCCCAAACCCATGGCAGGAGTCACCCCAGAACTTCCCCAGTGGTAGTCAGCAGAGGACATTGGTGAGAGTCCCTGAGCACTGGCACTGAAGTAGGCCTTACCTGACAGGTCTGAGCACCCAGAGGCCTGAGAACATACGTGTTTCTTGAGCAGCTGAGCAGGGAGGGGAGGACTCCATGGGGACCTCCTAGAGAGCCTCCCCTGCTGTCTCTTCCCTAGAAATAAGTGAAGGGAAGAAAACCACAGAGCTCCCGAGTTAGTGAAGATCCACGTTGTTCATGAGCACTGAGGGTCCGTAGCAACTCTAGAGAGGGAGCAGTGAGAAATGAGTCCCAGAGTCTGTCTTTTCTGCTTTCTCAGGGTCCAAAGAAGTCCTGTAGGAGGAGCAAGACAAAGACCCATGAAATGCTGAAAAGTAAGCTGCTGCCTCAGCCAGCATCTGGGGTCACCCCTCCACTCCTTCCCTTGGGGTTTGGCCTCCGGTCCACACAGGTGGTCAGTGGCAAGTCCTCCTACTGGAAATATAGCCCTAGAAAGGTTCCTGGGCAGAAAAATGAACCTTGACACGTCCCGGATATCCAAGCTCAGAACCAGGTCTAGAGCAGCCCGGAAGTGGGGCTGCCCAGAAGGACGTGTGACTGGAGTGGACCTGCAGTGCCTGGCCATGGACTGGGGACTCAGTCCCAGTGGGAACAAGTTGCTTAGCTTTATTCACACTCTTTGGGCAGGGGCTGGGCAATGGCAGCCCTGCCCACTGTCCCTGACTCCTTAGGATAATGTCCTCAGTGAAAACGAATGTGGAAGCAGTTCTTAAGTGACAAGGCAAACTCATGATAAAACCCCCCACACCGTGAGGCCATGTGGCTGTGGACACTGACACTGGGGTCTCGAGTCAGATCCCACAAAGTTCTCCCCTGTAGAGACATGTTAGGGGCCTCTTGGGAAGCCCCAGAGCTTCCCTCCCCCTATGACCCAGTGTCCTGATGTGCAGTTTGCAGGGACTGTCGGAAAGAACTAGAAGAGGTTCGGGACCTGCTTTTAACTATGCGAAGGTAAGGAATCTTTCTCTGCACCCCTGTGTGCTCTCAGAGGTTATGGGGAAGGGGTGGGGGTCACAGGATCCCGGGACAAAGGCAGCCTGCAGCTGACCTCGAGGGAGAGCCCTAGGGACAGGGGGGCTCAGCACTGGGGTGAGGACATCAGGCGCATTGTGAAGTCATGAGGTCAGTGTGGGCTCTGGAGGGCCGTGGGCTGCAGGTGCCCGTGTACCCTGCCCACACTCCGGGGCCCATGTGGCCCTGTCTGACCCTGGTGCCTTCAATCTCCCACAGACACTTAAGGAAGCATGCAAAAATGAAAAACCTCTCAGATCATGACCCGCCCTGGCCAGACCCAGACTCTGATGAAGATGTTGCAACTATGGACTCTCCACCGCCTCCCCCTCCTCCCACAGCCCAGTTCCCACCACCTCGGACCTTCACTCCCTGCCACAGCTCTGCATCCTTCTCTGCTTCCATCCATTTTCTCCAGAGCAAGTTTACACATTCCATTTCCCAGAAATACCTCTCACCACCACCAGAACCAACACCACCTCTCTCCTCTCCCTTCTCAGAACAAGGGGAAGTAGACAGCGTCCCTCCCTCTCCCACAGCCTCTGTCCACTACACCTCAGTCTCAAACTTTCCCCAAGGAGAATCTCTGGTCCTCCCCCTGGCCAGCTCCCCACATGGCTCGTTCCCCAGTTTGCTTGCCCTCTGGCCATCTTCTTCCATCAAAACTGTCTCAGACCTGGACCAGTCAAAATGTTCTGGGCCGAGTTTGTCCAGGTGGGAGATGAGAACCAAGACCCTGAGCCTCCCATCTTTGTCACCTTCCGAGTCCCAAGAGGAACAGATTTACCAGGTCTCAGCAGGATCCCTGATCTGCAGAGAGCCCAAGAACCAACAGGCTGAGGCTGCCCACCCGTCTTTCATCAGCCCTGACTTCCGAGTGTTGCTGGAGACAATGATCAAGGAGAAATTGGAACTGAGCATTGTGAAGAGGGGAAGAAGCGAGGACATTTCCAATGGCTCCTTGAATTCTTTAAGGAAGGTATTTCCATCCCTGGGTGGAGAGCAGGACTCTACAGTTTGGCAGTCCTCCTGGAGCATGAGGTGCGGATCAGAACAACACTTGGATCCTGAGAAGTCCCCACACCCTGATGATTGGAGACTCCATTTAATGCAGACAGTCAGGAAGCTCTACTGGGGTCTCCCCATTCTGCACAGTGAATCCCTAGTGGCTCCTGTGAGGTTTGCTGACCCCATAATAAGATGTCCTTCTACCATCTTTAACCCATGCACTCATGCCACAGAAAAAAAGATTCAGGAAGAAGAGCCTTCTGACTTGAGACCATCTCAGACCTTGCCCGATGGTGAAGCCCCACCTCAGCCTAAGATTGCCAGGTCCCCAAGCCAGAGTCAGATTCAGATGGACACTGAGGTCCGTCGCATATTCACACCACCTTGCTCACAGTCAGGGGAGTTACACAAATCTTTCCCTGAAGTGCAAAATAAGGCAGGACCTTCTTTTTCAAGTGCCCTACAGAACAGAGAATGTCACCTGTTGAAGAAAAAGATAGGAAGTGTAAGGGTCTTACCACCTATAGTTCCAAAACCTCTACAGACTTTTATTCAAGACCCTCCTGACCTCCACCAGCACTATGGCGACTCCCAGGCCCACTGGCCAGTGTCTGTCCTCCCTACGGTATTGGACAATCCAGAACTACAGGAGAAACTGGAACAACTATTTCATAAAAGACTCTTGTGTAACCAAGAAGACAAAAATGTCCAATTAGCCCTAAATCCAACACAAAGTGAGAAGAGACTGCCTGTGGAGTATAAGGCACAGGACATTCACAACCGAAGAAACAAACAGGAAAAATATAGTGGGCATAACTTCCCACATGTAATTAAATTAGAAAATAACCTGGGGCAGGATCTAGGGCACAGGGTGGGTCAGATTCTAAGGAATGTCTTTACGGGCTCAGCCAATTTACCAATAGAAACTGTGGATGCAAAATCTGTGATGAGAAGAGAATTTCTGAAACTCCCCGCAATGGACCAACATAAGAAGTATTTAGAAAAATTTCTAACAACAAATTCGGGCAAAAAAGGGAAGGAAATAATGGAGCGTGAGATCTCTAAAGACGTTCAAAGCTCCAAACATGTTACCTGTCATGGTCAGTCAAACACTGGCAGAAAAATAGCATATCTTGTCTCCTATCAGGGCCAGATGCTCGAGACAGACAAGACCCAGGGACTGTCAGATCTTATCCCACACTTCCTAAAGGTGTTGGAAAAGCATGTTGTAAAGCTTCAGGTGAGACACAGGTGGCTCTTACCTCTCAAAGTCCTCAGGTTGATAAACATGTGGAAAATGAAAAAGCTTGACCACATGCCTCGGCCACAGTCTGTCTGTGCCAGCCCACACAGACATTTAGTGGGGTCTGACTGGAAAGTGGAGTTAGCCAGGGTCTCTGAGAAACCTCTTGTGGCCAGCCTGGGAGACAGGGAGATAATAAAAGAGTCAGCGAGTTTCCTCCCAACCACGGCAGGGCCTCGGTCTGGGCATACAGATATCCAGAATATGAGGAAATACCGCTGGGGATCTGTCCAAGAGTTGGCAGGGTCTTGGCAGAAGCCCCCAGAACCTGGCAGTAACATTATCCTTCAGGACTGCAAGACCGGCGAACTCTTCCAAGACTGTGTCACAGACACACTTCTCCAAGACTGCCAGGCCAATATGTTTCTCATTGCAGACGTTTTGGCATTAGAAGCACATAAGTCTGGCTGCCACAGCATCCCCAGAGAGGATTCATCAGCTTCCCAGGTGCTGCACGACCTCACATCAAGAAGAAGGAGCAGCCAGGGCCATCAGGAATCCTCCAAACTGGGACAAGACAGTATGTCTATTCCTAAGCATGAGAAAAGGGATTATAAGTGTCCCACAGTAGCACAACTAGAAATAAGGTCTTCCGGACAGAGAATTCATCAAGCAATCCAGATGAGCTTAAGTGACCCAGGTAAGAACGTGGAGACCTCAGGGACAGAGTCCAGTGATCTACAAGAGGAGAAACAGGAATATCCTGAAAATTACTTCAAAAATAAATGTAAAAATTTTCTCCAGTGGCTTTTCCCCACAAAGGACAAAAAATCGGAACAGCAGCAACCTAAATGCAGCCCCACAACACCACCTGCCCAGAAACACAGGAGAGAGATGAAAAGCAGGTCCCTCACAACTGAAGCAGAATTAATTAAGGCTGCTGTTGGTAACATTCTGGAGGAGAAAATCATGCTTCAACAAGCACAACCTGCCTACAAGTCAAGCTGGTGCAAGGAGAATCATAAAGATGGTCACCTCTGCTTCAGGAGAATTCTCAACTGCCAAGAGCCAACGGGAATGTTGACGGACATCTATCCTAAGCACAAAGACATCCCCGAGGATCATGCTGATAATAACAAGAATGAAATTTCTAGATATAGTAATTTGTCTTCCAAGGTGATAAAGAGAGCAGACACACCCTCTGAGGACAACCAAGGAAGACAGGAGTCTCAGACCACCGTTGTGTAAGACACTCTCACCATAAAAGATTACTACACTGCTGTTGGGCATGGAAAAGCCCACCTCACCGAGAGCACCTCTCATGTCTTCTCCCACTCATCCACAAGAGGCTGACTTTTGCCACAGTACTCATTAATGACAAAATAAACCTCATGGTGTCGTAAAATACGGTTGCCTCTGCCTGCTCTTCCGTGGGGAGCGGATGCGTGGAACCACTCTTCCTGAGTGCTTGTAGTTACTCTGAAGGGGTGGGGTCATAGAACCTCTGAACATCTGAATTGATTACACCTCTGAACCTCAAATTGCACCTTAACACACTGCTTACAGAAACAAAGGCAGCATTTGTCAAGAGAAACAAAACCTAAAAGGCTCTCTATAGCACCCACACTCTCACACACACAAGCTGGCTCAGCTGTCCTCTTCCCTAAATGAATATTTAGGGGTAACAAAGGCTGAAATTCTCCTTAGTCTCTGGCTGACACATCGAAGACTGGGGGTGGGGGTGGACTAGCCTAAAGGTGGCAGAATTCTGTCACCATCCCTCTGTGGAATGGCTGGCCCATGCTCTAGAAGCTTCCTCTCTCCCTGATTGAGGGATGGAGGATATTTAGTAGGGGGGGATGAATGCTAGGGGCTTGTCTCCCAGGAGAGAGAGTGGCCCTCTGGGGAATGGAGGATTGTGACTGTGCTGCCCCCATCTCACTAGAGACATGACCTAGGTGGGAGGGGAGAAGGCACAGTGACTCAGGTGTGCTCGGGGCAGAGACTAAGCCACGGTCCTCCTCCCTCCTGCAGGCTTCCAGGAACCACTCTCCACCTCTGTGACCATGAGACTCACAGTTCTTCCCACTTAAGAATCCATGTCTGACCTGAACTTTCGTATATGGGTGAAGGGGCTGTCTTGCATTAGATCATCCCAATTGATCTCCTGAATTACATGTGGTACCCCAAGAACTGTCAGGAGTGATCCCTCAGCTTTGAGCCAGGAGGACGCCCTGAGCACCATCAAGTGTGGTCAAAAACAAAAAGAGGCATGTCCAGTATGACCACAATAGTAGGAGATGATCACTCTGGACAAGAACTCATCATTGAAAGTAGGTAAAGGGATATACATGATAACCTTTCAATATCTCTATTGCAAACCATAATGCCCAAAATGAGAGGGAAGTTGAGAGAGGGAGAGAGAGAGAGTAGAGGTGCCTGCCATACAGGCAAGCTGGGATGGTGGGGAGTTGGGGCACCGGATCCCTCTCACTGGGCACATTGGTGCAGAAAAATTACACTGGTGGAGGGATGGATGTTGGGACATTGTATTACTGAATCCCGATAATGAACAGCTTTGTGATGCTTAATCTCATGGTGATTCAATTAAAAGAATATCTCCAGTGATATTTTCTCTTCACCTTAATGCCTTTGCCTTTGTGTATGTTTGCCAGCATTTACACAATCTTCATTCTAACCTAGAATGTCCTCCCCAGATGTTTCTTGGCTGACTCATTTCACTATTCTGGGATTTATTTATGCACATTTCTATTTAAATATAAGGAAAAGAAAATTTAGCACCTCCATTGAGTGGTCTCCCTGTCTAACACTGCCCATCACAGCAAAATAAACTGCATCATTAACCCATTGTTGTCCCAGTGACTTTTAAGTGTGATATCAGTATCAAGAATGATGATATGGTAGTGTTTTTCTGTCTGTCTCTTAACGGTGAGTAACAAATTTAGCATAATTACTACTATATAGTGAGCACTGATTATTATTGGAGAAAAATTGAGCCTTAGTTAAGGCTCACTGACTATAACTCAATATTTGACTTTGATGTCCCATATATTTTCTACTGTCCACAGAAAACAAATTCAAACAAATGAAGCAGAAATTTTAGGTGCTATGAGGGTGTGGGTAGGTAGGAAAAATGATGGCTGACTGGCTCTCGTAGAAAAGAAGAAAGAGTCTCATCACCATAGGTCTTCCCATTATAGATAATGAAGTCCAGCATCTAAGAACTGGGCTTTTCAATTCATGGAATTTCCTATTAAAAATGTAAACATTGCTTTATCATGAATTTTCACAAGCGCTATCTTAAGCTCTATAAAGTAGATGAGAAAGAAAATGGATTGAACGTAATTTTGGGGATCCTATATTTTAGTCTCATTTGCTTCTGACTGAGAACAATAAATTGAGGTGTTTTGTATTTTTTTTAGTGTGGGTGTAAAAATAAATTTCAAAATAAGAATTTCATCCCAAATTGGTCCTATAGAACAGAAACATACACAAAGTGTATCAAAGTAAATGACTAATTATAAAGTATTTCTATGATATTGTTACAGTTCATCTGCAACTTTATTGTCATTTCCAGTACATTTTTGAGACAAATCGTGAACAAGCAATTCTGTCAGAGGAACAAGCAATTCTGTCAGAGGACCATTTTGATCCTTAATATCTTTTCATTTTGTAGATCTTTAGGAGTATAGTTGCACGCCTGAGGTTTTAATCTCTTTCACACTCTGTGTATGAAGCCTCTAAAGAGTCAGGATGATTTAAAGAAATGTGTGGTCTCACTTCTCAGATTTTTTTTTGCATTAGACTATATTTTTCTTAGAAATTGCATGGTTTGTAGCCACTAACTAGAACAGTGAAATAGCTCATGATTTTTTAACATGAACTATTTCAAGAAGAGCTTAAGTTTTAAAAGATAATTCTGTTGTTACCTTGCCATCTAGAGAACATTCCTATAGTGTTTGAGTCCTGAATTCACTATAGTCCCTGAGTTATGTTTCAAACATATTTATTATTCAGAACCTGAATTCATCTAAAATGTAAAAATGTAGAAATGATTTTTCCAGACTGAAAAACACTGGCAAAGGGCTAGTGATAATATCCAGATATACCATCATATCTTCATATATGGTGGAGGGATGAAGAAAGGGGCAAATGGAATAAATGGTAAAAGCTAGGGGGAGAGGATACGGTTGTATCTTTACAGGAAAAGATGCCAAACCTGTCCCTCAAGATCCTGATTAAACAAATGGAAAAGACCCATCATTGAGGATTACTGCTCCAGTGGGGATAAATAAAAGTTTGCCCAGGAGGCAGGAAGAGTATTGACCCAGACCAGCAAAAACCAAGCACTCTATGAAGGTGTTGGTAAGTTATGCAAGTAAGCAAAATGCTGATAGCAAAATGGGAGAATTCACCACCTTTGGCGTTCATTAATAAAATTGGTTGGATGCTTGATTCATGGGAACCTAGAGTCCCAGAAATATCATCTTGAAAAATGTACATCAGTAATTAATTATTTAAGATTTTCCACATTCCCTATCCTATCTGTTTAGGAAATTGAGATCATCGCCTTAAACTAGCAAATCAGATCTGACTTCAGAGCATAGATACTACAGAAGGGGATTTAGCTATTTGTTACTAAGGTATTCTCTTACATAGCGTGAACCTGGGGAGTCACAAATATCTCCAGGCCTGATATAGTAACTAGTAGAATCAAATCTTCAGAGGGCTAGAGATTTTAGATGCTATGGGAACAATGCATGAACATAATTGGCAGTCTTACTAAATCATCATCATCATCATCATTATCATCATCATCATCATCATCCCGTTGATCATCAAATTTCTCAAGTGGTCTCAGTAATATCTCCATTTGTCCTAGCCCTGAGATTTTAGAAGCCTCTCTTTACTCATCCTTCTCAACGATGCCGCATTGGAGACTCTTTCAGGGTGGGGAATGAGACCCAGCATTGTTACTGGTTTTGGCATATGAATACACCATGGGGAGTTTTTGAGGCTCTCCCATGTGGGCAGGAAACTCTCAGTAGCTTGCCAGGTTCTCCCAGAGGGAGAAGTAGGCTATAAGATGTATAAATGCATAAATACCCCCTATAATAAGATAATTGATTGAAGTCCTTTGGTTTTGCCAGTGCAAACAAGAACAACAAAAATCAATTAGATGGAATAGGGCAATTGTTGGAAAAGCTGAAACCATCCCAGCTTACTCCAACTCCACTGAACATGGCAGGATTTTCTACTACAGTGCCCGATACTCTAGGCGGGTCTCAACATCTGGAATTGTTCACAATTTCTGTGAGCTTGCAGTGGCTTTCAAATCCATAAAAGATGGCTAGGGAACTATCAAAATATTAGTAAAGAAATTATGGCCTCAGTTTCACAAAAACTAAGACTTGTTTTACACAAACTTGTGTGAAATTACCCTATGCTATTTTAATAGGAAAAGTAAGATTTGATAAATAAAAACAAATCTTAGTCTGTGTCTCTTGCAAATGATTCAAACATTTCCTTAAGAACTACTGATTTCCTTTACTTACTTAAAGCAAGGTGAGCCTGTATGAATGACTGTTAAGCTTTCCAGGGAATGGCAGGACTCTCTTTTAATGTATATTTAATGTATACTGTAGAAAGCTGAAAAGACCTCAGTACCTTCTCTAACAAGAAGGGAAGCATGTATCAATGCTTATCCTGGAATCATGGGATTAACAGCATTAACGCCACCACTGTGGCTGCTGCTGGAACTGCCCTTCACATGTTTTTATTTTAAAAGCAAGATCCTTTTTGTATAGACATAGCACAAAGGAGAGAGAAAGCAAAATATTTCACTTACAACCCCCTAGCAATGGATTACCTAGCTAGAAGCCCCTTGTAGGGAGGCTTGAGGAAAACCCATGAAAGTCAACTTGAGCAATTGGAAAGACACGCGTATGCTGCCCGAACCCATGTGGTGCTTATGCCCAAGTGGCCGAGCACATGTGTCGCCAGCATGCTCCTTCTCTCCATCTTTGGAGAAGCCAGTTTTCTCTCTTGAGCGTGTTACTCTCCCTCCCTTCCTCTCCCTCCTTTCCTTCCTCAGAAGGTCTCACAAATAAAATCTGTTTCTACTTCTGCTCATCTACTCCTGAAATTCTTTTCTGTTAGAAGGAAATCTCTGGAAGACCTGGTAAGGCCTAGGACTGACTTTCCTTCCCCACAAAAAGCAATTGCTCCCTCCAGCCTGAGTCCACAACTCCCCGAGAAACTGGGTGTTAGGGATTTACTCCCATACCGAGAAAGTCAAGTGGGCATCAGGTGTGGTTTGATGGCCACCTGGGGGGCTGGCAGAACTCTGGTCATGCCATGCAGGGGCTCATTGCAGACAATATTAGTCCTATCCTTCCCAGCCGGTCCCAGGGTGGAAGAGGCATATCAGGAAAAAGTAACTGTCTCTCTGTTTCTGTCTGTCTCTCTCTGTTTCTCTCTCTGTCTCTCTCTCCCTTTGGGTGTTGTGGTTTGCAATACAGGCATTAAGTGGCCATCATGTTCATACTATAGTCTACCTTCAGCACACATATCCCATCCCGAGCAGGCCCTCCAAGCATCCTTTATTTGGTGGCTGCTTCTCTATCTGAGCTTCCTTTTCCTCCAGCATGTGAGGCCGGCTTCCAAGCTGTGGAGTGATCCTCCTGATCCTTATTTCTACTATTCTTGGGTGTTAGTCTCCCATTCTGTTACTTTATATTCCACAAGTAAGTGCAGTCATTCTCTGTATATCCCTCTCTTTCTGACTCATTTCATTTAGCATGATACTCTCCATGTTGATTCACTTATATGAGAATTTCATTACTTCATCTTTTCTAACAGCTGTATAGTATTGTGTAGATGTACCAAAGTTTCTTTAACCAGTCATTTGTTCTTGGGCACTGAGCTCCCATTTGATCCAGCAATACCACTTCTGGGAAAATATTCCGGAGATGCAAAAAAAAGTATAGTAGAAATGACATCTGCACTTGTATGTTTAATGCAGCACTGTTTACAACAGCCATAGCCCAAACATTTTAAATATGGGAATTATACTACCTGATATAGGTGTTAACTATCACCAAAATGAAAGTCATATTGCAATATAACCAGCAAGTTTTATACCTTATATTTCTATTATATATTGGATATATCTTTGTTTCAAAACTTATTTGCTATTTCTGCATGTAGTTCTTTGTGCAATAGCTGATCAATGGTAAGAGTGTCCATGTGATTGTATGTGTGCATCTGTGTTGGTGCTATCATCTATATGATAACCCCAGTATTTGTATGTAATACTTGGGGCTCCCAAGAAGGCCATTCAAGAAGAAAACATCCCAGCACGGTAGTACAAATGGCCTTTCCTAGAAACCCTAATGGTACATTAAGAAGACAGACAGGGAGAGAGGAAACATAGGAGGACATTTGGAGAAACAAGTTTCTTTATCACACTTCAGACCCATCCATAAAAGCTAAATGACAGGACTGGAGTGATAGTACAACAGGTAGGGTGTTTGCCTTGTATGCAGCCGACCCGGGTTCGATTCCCAGCATCCCATATGGCCCCCCCGAGCACCGCCAAGGGTGATTCCTGAGTGTAGAGACAGTGAAGAACAAAGTTACAACTCAGAGAGCACTAAGAGTCAAGACCACGGCTCTCATGAGAGATTCTGAAGCGCAGATGCACGCTGATGAGAGCAGAGAGCTGGGAGGGAAGAGGAACTGCTACTACTGCTGTCCACTTAGACCACTGCTGTCCTGGACCCCCGGGAGTCAGAGGAGACTAGGCCAGACAGACAGGGGTCATGGCTCTTGTCTTAAACTCAACCAAGTCCAGTTCAATCCTCAGCCCATGGGTAAGGTCCCCTGAAAATGTCCAGAATAGAGCCCAAGAATAGAACCAGGAGTAAGTACTGAGCATTTCCAGGTATGTCTCCAAAACCCCACCCCCAAATATATAAAATGTTACTCCCCAACTGTAGGATGACATTGCTTTGTCCTTTCCCCCCTTGCCACAGGAGCTTAGGTTTCAGGTCACACCCATCAAGGTGCTCCCGAGTCACTCCCATTCCTTTGTTATTCTGTAACCACTTCTCTATGCTCTCTTCCCCAAACAGTTAATCAGCTTTTCCCCCTAATAAGACTGTTAATTTGTAAGGTCAGATCTTTCCAGGACACTGAATTTATATTGTAAGTTAATATTGCCTTTCTCCTCTCCTTGTGTCTTTTGAATAGTTTACTTTAAACCAATGTCCCTTTTGTATAGACACAAGAAGACAATATTATGATTTTGTAACTTGGGATTTAATTGGCTTCAAATATTATTCATTCCCGGACATACGCTTTCTTGACTTAAGCCTCAGTTGCCTTCAGTTCCTAACACCCCAAAATCAGGTTCCCGACGAGGGATGGGACAGACCCAGGGCAAGAGGTGAGTTATGTGTTACCCTGGCATTGAGATGGGCCTTGCCAAAGTGCCTAATTCTTAACTATAAGTTAAGAGCTTGATCATTGACAAATGCTGTCATGATCCAAAAGTAACGACAAGACTAGGACCCTGCTAGGGATAGGAAAGACTAATCTGGCCTATCAGACTAATCAGCACTATAGTCTGAGATTGAGATGACCCCAGGAGAGCAATTCTATGAGCTTAATGCATCTCTTATTGTGTCCATACAAAATGATTAATATTATGAATACTTATATGTTTGCTGGACAAGGAGAGGAGAAACACATGCATGGGGATTCCGCCCTTGGGTGGGTCCTCCTGCTGAAAGAGAATCTGTCCTAGAAGCAGCATCCCCTGAGGGAAAGAACTTTAACCCTATTGATTGTGACCACACCTATGTGTAAGCCCCAACCCCCTCATGCTGGGGGGATTTAACTAGGTCGGAAGAGTCGGGGGCAAGATGGAGAACCAGAAGAGAAGCAGAGAGACAGACAGGAGGGAATGGAATAAACGGCAACAGATCAACTGGCTTGGCCCTCGTTTCCTCCTCCGTCTGCCCCATGGCCAGGTCGCTCCGGCTAGGTGAGGGGCCCGGGACCAAATCCCCTGAACCTGGCGGCAACCAGTGGGGAGAGCTGCCGGGGCTCTTCCCCTAGTCGCCCCCTACCAGATGGTTTTTACACCCAGCCTTAGAGGAACAAGCTCTGGGCCTACTCTTTTTTTATATACAGATATTATATTAGATTGCAGCCTGATGAATTCTCCATTGATTGATAATTTTGATGTTAAAAAGGAAATGCGTGAGGTCTGGAAGGCTATCAAAGCAAGCAGGGCCTCTGATTTGCACGTGGTTAAGCCGGTTTTGATCCCCAGCATCCTATATGGCCCCCTGAGTCCCACCAGGAGTGATCCCTGCATGTAGAGAAAGAAGCAAGGGGGAACACTGTTGAGTGTGCCCCCCTCCCAAAATAAAACACCTAAATGAGTTTTTAGAGAAACTTTCAGGTGTCTGAAATGCAAAAATAATTATCAGGAAGGTGGGAGTTGAGGGTTATGATCATATGGTAAAATTTGAAAGCAAGAATGTAAATAAAATAAACCAGGGGGACATAAATTCTATAAATTAAAACTGCAGTATTTTTATCAGTAGCCATAAAATAGAGCCAGAGATGTGACTTGCTGATAGACTACTGCCTTGCAAGTTTGATGCCCTGGATTCAAACTCCAGGTCTCCAGAAAAAAGGGTAAAAGAAAAATATATGTAAACAAAAAATGTCAAAAAAAAAAGGTATCCATAGGGATTATCATGCTGAGTGCAGTAAAAAGAAAATTAATAGATACATAATGATTTCTCTTATATACGGGAATTAAAGTTCCCAAGCAAGAGAACAACAAGGGCCAAAGGCAGCACAATTGTGAACTGAGCCTCACAACTGAGTTAGCTGTGGTCAAAGGTCGGTGGACAGTGAAAGGGAGAGAGAGGGGCACTTCGGAGGAGGGAGGTGGGTGCACTTGTGATGAGTGTGGTGTCGAGATTATGTACATGAGAAACCACTAATTGTACTATAAATCACAGAGACTCAATAACTTTTTAGAAAAATTGGAAGCTGACCTCACATGCTGGGGAACAGGGCAGCTCAGATAGAGAAGGGAACACCAACTAAAGTGTAGTGGAAGATCCACTCAGGATGGAAGAGGCGTGTTGAAAGCAGACTATAGATTGAACACGATAGCCACCCAGTATCTCCATTGCAAATCATAACACCCAAAAGGAGAGAGAGAACAGTAAGTAATTCCCTGTCATTGAGGGAGGCGGGGAGAGAGACAGCACGGGGGTGGGGTAGGGACTCTGGGGCCATCGGTGGAGGAGAATGGGCACTGGTGGAGGGATGGGTACTCGAGTATTGTATAACTGTAACACAGGCACAGGCATGAAACTCTGTAACTGCACCCTCATGGTGACTCATTAATAAAATAAATAAAAAATAAATAAATAAAAATAAAAATAAACACACTGTCCCAAAACACTTGACTCTCCAACCACTGAATCTCCTGGCTGTCCTTAGGCAACAGAGAAGTAGGGAGTGGACCTGGGGACTGCAGCTCTGGGCGGCATCACAGAGGCAGGCCTATCACCAAAGACTCGTGGAGGGAAGGGCATGGCCAGGGAAGGGTCTGAACCCCCTGGTGCCTCCAACCCTCAGTTAATGTTCTAGACTTTGGTCTGGAGGCTCCATATTTGCCTGGCTCCTTAATCTCACATTTTCGTGACTGTTAAAGCTAGAATTGTACGGGCATTGTGGATAATTCCCAGGTCTAGTGTAAACTGGAATTTGGCATTATCTCTACACTGTGATTCAGGAAATGGAAAATTCTTACTCAATAAAAAGAGCCACCAGAAAGGCCCACTTCTGGCCACCATACTCCTGTCTGCCGTGCTCCCAGCCAAGGCCGGCCTTGTGGCCCAATGGGGAAGGCACATAAGGAATTTTCATAAGACTGCTGTGCAACGCCAATATACCTCAGCAGAATCAACAAAATAGACATTGTACCAGCTATCTTTTCAGGCCATAATGCACTGAAAATAGAAGTTAATCATGGACAGATGCAGAAAACTAAATAAAACAACTGGAAATTAAATAGCTCGATGTTGAACAATGAGTGGGTCAGGAAGGAAATCAAGGAAGAAATCAAAAGGTACCTGGAAACTAATGAGAATGAAGACACGGCTACCAGAACCTGTGGGACGCAGCTAAAACCGTTTTCAGGGGAAAATTTATAGCTCTGCAAGCATATCTCAGGAAGAAAGAAAGGGCCCACATAAATAACTTGACTTCACAGCTCAAGACCTTAGAAAAGGACCAACAAAAGGAGCCCAAACCAGGCAGAAGGAAAGAGATAATAAAACTTAAAGCAGAAATTAACGACATGGAAACCCAAAAGACAATCCGAAAGATCAATGAAACAAAGAGCTGGTTCTTCAAGAAAAAAATAAGATTGATAAACCACTAGCAAGACTCACAAAGAAAGAGAGAGAGAGAACCCTTATAAGCCAAATTAGAAAAGAAAAGGGGGACATCACAACAGAAATCAAAGAAATTCAAAAGATCATGAGACTACTTTGAAAATCTGTATGCCACGAAACAAGAGAACCTAGAAGAAATGGATAAATTCCTCGACTCCTATAATCTCCCAAGGCTGAACCAAGAAGACCTGGAGTATCTGAATAGTCCTATTAACATCAAGGAAATTGAAACGGTAATCAAAAGCTTCCCAAAAACAAAAGCCCAGGTCCAGACGGATTCACTAGTGAATTCTTCCAAACATTTAAAGAGGACCTATTGCCAGTCCTTCTCAAGCTTTTCCAGGAAACTGAGAAACAGAAACCCTCCCAAACAGTTTCTATGAGGCTCACACCTCCCTAATACCAAAAGCAAACAAAGACACCACAAAAAAAGAATACTACAGGTCAATATCCTTGATGAACACAGATGTGAAGATTCTCAACAAAATATTAGCAAACAGAATTCAACAACTCATCAAAAAGATCATATACCACGACCAAGTGGGATTCATCCCGGGGATGCAAGGATGGTTTAACATTCGGAAATCAATCAACATAATCCATCATATCAACAAAAGAAAAGATAAAAATCATATAATCATATCAATAGATGCAGAGAAAGTATTTGACAAGATCCAGCACCCATTTATAATGAAAACTCTCGCCAAAATGGGTATAGAAGGGACCTTCCTCAATATAGTCAAAGCCATCTACCACAAGCCTACGGCAAGCATCATCCTCAGTGGGGAAAAACTAAGACCCTTCCTTCTGAGAACAGGGATGAGACAAGGATGCCCACTCTCTCCACTTCTGTTCAATATAGTACTGGAAGTACTTGCAATAGCGATTAGGCAAGAAAAAGATACTAAGGGCATTCAGGTAGGAAAGGAAGAAATCAAGCTCTCACTATTCACTGATGATATGATATTATACTTAGAAAACCCTAAAACCTCTACCAAAAAACTCCTAGAAACAATAGACTCAGATAGTAAAGTTGCAGGCTATAAAATGAATACCCAAAAGTCCATGGCTTTCTTATATGCAAATAATGAGAGAGAAGAAAGTGACATGATAAAAGCAATCCAATTCACAATTGTGCCTCAAAAAAATCAAGTACCTCGGAATCAGCTTAACTAAGGAGGTAAAGGACTTGCATAATGAAAACTACAAAACGCTACTTCAGGAAATAAAAGAAGACAAGAGGAAATGGAAAAATATCCCTTGCTCATGGATTGGAAGAATTAATATTGTCAAAATGGCAATTCTCCCAAAAGCATTGTACAAATTCAATTCTATCCTTATAGGGATACCCTTGACATTCTTCAAAGAAATGGAGCAAGCGCTCCTGAAATTCATATGGAACAATAAGCCCCTACGAATAGCTAAAGCAATTCTTGGGAAAAAGAAAATGGGAGGAATTAACCTCCCCAACTTCAAACTCTACTACAAAGCCGTAGTCATTAAAACAGCTTGGTACTGGAACAAAGGCAGAGCAGCAGACCAATGGAACAGGGTTGAATACTCTGACACAACCCCCCAAATATATGGCCATCTAATCTTTGATAAGGGAGCAAGAAATGTGAGGTGGAGAAAGGAAAGCATCTTTAACAAATTGTGCTGGAAAAACTGGACAGCTTCATGAAAAAAAAGTGGGCTTAGACCTCCACCTATCACCATGTACAAAAGTCAGATCAAAATGGATTAAAGATCACACCATCAGACCAGAATCCCTAAGGTACATTGAAGACAAGGTCGGCAAAACCCTCCATGACATTGAAGCCAACGGTATCTTCAAAGCTGACACGCCACTGGCCAAGCAAGTGAAAATAGAGATAAATAAATGGGACTATCTCAAACTAAAAAACTTCTGCACCTCAAAAGAAACAGTGACCAAAATACAAAGACAATCTACAGAATGGGAAAGGATATTTACGCAGTACCCATCCGATAAAGGGTTGATAACAAGGATATACAATGCACTGGTTAAACTCCACCAAGAAGAAAACTGCCAACCCAATCAAAAAATGGGGTGATGAAATGAACAGAAACTTTCCCAAAGAAGAAATATGAATGGCTGAGAGGCACATGAGAAAATGTTCAACATCACTAATCATCTGGGAGATGCAGATCAAAACAACAATGAAATATTATCTCACACCACAGAGACTGGCCCACATTCCAAAAAACAAAAGCAACCGGTGTTGGCGTGGATGTGGGGAGAAAGAGACTCTCCTTCACTGCTGGTGGGAATGCGGACTGGTTCAGCCCTTTTGGAAAACAATATGGACAATTCTCAAAAAGTTAGAAATTGAGCTTCCATTTGACCCAGCAATACCACTCCTGGGAATATATCCCAGAGAGGAAAAAAGGTATAGTAGAGATGGCATCTGCATTTATATGTTCATTGCAGCACTGTTTACAATAGGCAGAATCTGGAAAAAAACAGAGTGCCCCAAAACAGATGACTGGTTAAAGAAATTCTGGTACATCTACACAATGGAATACTATGTAGCTGTCAGAAAACATGAAGTCATGAAATTTGCATATAAGTGGATCAACATGGAAAAGTATCATGTTGAGTGAAATGAGTCAGAAAGAAAGAGACAGACATAGAAAGATTGCACTTATATGCGGAATATAATATAACTGAGAAGTACAAATTTGCAGTGATGCAATTTCTGGCAGATATTTCTCTGGACTTAGTTACTAAAATACTAAAATACAGAAACCCAAAACCGTGAGGCCGCTAGTGCAGTCACTCGACCTCATATCTCTTCATTCTCAGCAATGGAAAACAAATTATCAAATGCTTCCTTTTCAGCAGGTCCGACTTTGGGGGGAGAAACTCCAAACAATAATAGTGAGTTTTGTTGAAATATTGAATGTAATCAAAGTGAAAGTAAAGTGAAATTTATCAATTACACAGGCGGGGGCGGGGGGAGGGGTGTGGGTGGGAGGGGTGGAGCTATACTGTGATTCTTGGTGGTGGAATATGTGCACTGGTGAAGGGATGGATGTTCGAGCATTGTATAACTGAGACTTAAACCTGAAAACCTTGTAACTTTCCACATGGTGACTCAATAAAAAAAAAAAAAGACTGCTGTGCAAAATGGAGCTGGAGGAGCCTTATTTGTGCACAGAGATACTCCTGGGAATAACGCAGATACTCCATTTGATTTCACACCAGAAAACTATAAGAGGTTAAAAGCAATTGTGAAAAACTACCCAGAAGGACACAAAGCGGCAGCTGTGCTTCCAGTCCTGGATTTAGCACAGAGACAGAACGGATGGCTACCCATCTCTGCTCTGAACAACGTGCTCATTTCATTTTTGCCGTGGAAAAACTTCTCATACTTAGAAATTCCTCTGGTGGTAACTAACTAGGTTAGAATCTAAAAGTTTGAAGACCTTAAACCCTGTAGTTTTGTATGCTGCCTCAGATTATGTTTGTGTTTTTGTTGGTTTCCTTAATAATGCAGAGAACAAAAAGTAGAATTTTAATTACACTTTGAAATCAATAGTTTACAGAAAAGATATGCGCAAATCAAGTTAGTCTATTGATAGAATTTACATGAGTCACCTTTTTCTTACAGTGTTTTTCATCAGTATTCTGAATTTCAGGAAAATACAACAAAATCCAGAAGCTCATGTAGTACTTCCTTAATCTTTAAGAAGAACACAGCAGCAGCTCTTAAAAACATTTTCCCCTTCTTGTGGGGTGTCCACACCCCATCATGTCTAGAGCTTACTCACCGTTTTGCTCAGGGAACATTCCTGGCTTTACTTAGGGGACTAGATGTGGGGCTGGTGATTAAAACCCTTGTCAGCTTCGTGCAAGACAAACACACTACTCATTGTACTAATACTCTGGTCCATATCCCATCTCTCCATTTAAAAATTACCCATCAGGGTCTTGCTTTACATTTGTCCAATTATTCTAGAATCTCACACGGCAGAGCCTGGCAAGCTACCCATGGCATATTCGATATGCCAAAAACAGTAACAATAGTGGGTTTCATTCCTCTGACCCTGAATATGACAGGGACGAATGGAGATGTTACTGGTACCCACTCAAGCAACAGGACAACAATGATACAGTGAATGAAAAGTGTTACTGCATCCTGGCTGAGTTTCACTTCTACTTCCTGGGCTATTGATATCATCTTTCCTATTCTCTGTACAGTGGAAATCTCCAGGCTAATCCCTATCTTCCCAAGTAGTCCAGTGAAACCACAACCTAGTGAAGGCAGACACCCCAAGATAAGAACCCCTAGGCCCAGGCCCAACCGGATGTGATTATCTCCTCTTTTCTGGAATTGCTCTCACCTTTCTCAATGTACTAAGTGTTCCGCTGAGAAGAGAAGGGATGGAATCTCTATTCTCAGGAGAGAAGAGGATCTGATCCTCCTGGGGGCAATCCAGGTGCCCACAGGGTTGATAAGGGGCCCTAGGATTCCTATTGCAAGCTCTCCAACCTGGAGCCTAATTTATAGAGGTTCTCAGGGAAGGATCAGCAGCTGAGCACCAGAGGGTTGAGGGAGGGAGGCCAGTCTACCCTCTAAGTACTGGTTCAACAGTTTCTTCCCAGGTGTGCAGGGCCACTTTCTCCAAGAAGAACCGGTTGTGGGTGGAGGAATTCTGAGCCCTTCAATGTTTGGTGCGGACCAGAACAGGGCACCCACTGACAGAGTTTAGTACCTGAAGTCGAAGAAAATTTTTGTGGTTTTTGTTTGTTTTGTTTTGGGGTAATACCCAGTGACACTCAGTGTTATTCCTGGCTCTGTGCTGAGGGATCACTCCTGGTGGGCTCAGGGAACCTTAGAGTGTGCCAGGTATAGCACCCTGGTGTTGCAACATATGTTGCAGTAAGGTTTGGTTAACAGTCTAAGGCATTTAAGATATGCACGCGAAAGAGATACTTTTCTGGGAGGATCACATGTCTCTGGAGTTGTGCTGTGGCATGCTGGAGAGCAGCCTGTTCATCCCCCTTTTATGTGGCTGAATATCATTGAATATCATTGGCTTGAGTGATGTTCTAACCAATGATATTCATCCACATAGGCAGAATACGCAAATTAACTTAGTCAATGGAAAAAAAAGTATCAAAGTCAGTTACATAACCAGAAGTATAGTCCGTTAAAGTAACAGTAAAAGAAAAATAATTTCAACATCCAAGCCTAGCTAGGCCTGAGATTATGGGATGTTGTACACCAACACCCTGGTCAGCTATGTAGAAGGCAAATGCCCTACTTGCTATGATATCCCTCCAACCCACATTCAGGTTTCTTGAGAAAAGGACAGTGGAAAGAAATTTATGGTTAATCTCATAAAACCCATAATGCACTTTGAAGAAAAATCACACCCAAGATATGTCTTTTCTCTTTATAGAAATAAATTAATGGGAAGAAAGCTACTACTTCCCTTAGTTAAATGCAGAAAGACATCATGTTGTTCCAGTCTATAGCTGGTCTAGAGAGAAAACTATGTGAAACGTAGGATCCCAGCCTATATTTTGTCTCCCCTATCTGCATAGAGGGGCTGGAGCGATAGCACAGGGGTAGGGCGTTCGCCTTTCATGCAGTCAACCCGTGTTTGATTCCTCCACCCCTCTCAGAAAGCCTGGCAAGCTACTGAGAGTATCGTGCCTGCACGGCAGAGCCTGGCAAGCTACCTGTGGTGTATTTGATATGCCAAAAACAGTAACAACAATTCTCACAATGAGAGACGTTGCTGGTGCCCGCTTGAACAAATCGATGAGCAACAGGTTGACAGTGACAGTGATCTGCATAGAAAGGACCCAGGGACAAGGAATAGGAGCAGCAAGAAAGTGGAACAGTGAAAGGTGAGTTTTGCCATGTAGCCAGTGATGAGAGTCACCCCATCTCTCCCATCCCTGAGGCTTAGCTTCCTGTAACCAAGTAGACTGTCTCAGGAAACAGCCTGGAAAGACTTGTGGAATGCAGACTAAACCTAGACACCCCAGAATTCCATTCTTGAAGCACTACAAGGAAGACGGGTGCTTCCCAGTCAGCTGTGTGTCTGGATCACCTGCAGCGCCTGGTCTAGGGTGTAGGATAACATAGCCTCAGGTAGTTTATGTTTATTGGGTTACTCCCGTTACAGTGCTCCTATTCCTCTTTGTTTATTTGTAGCTTCTTTCTTAGTGTTCTGTTGACTTGTAAATAATGTTTTTCTCTTCTCCTTGAGTCCTTTGCATAGTTTATTCAGAGCAAGTCCTTTTTGTATGGATACAGGAAGACTTAACAAATGTTATGCTTTCGTAACCTGGGAGTCATTTGACTCTACATGATATTTTCCTCCAGGGCATCTGTTCTCTTGACCTAAGCCTCAGCTGCCCTTACTTCCTAGCATCCCCAAAGCAGGGTCCCGATGAGGGACGAGACGGACCCAGGGCAAGCGGTGAGTTGTGTGCTACCCTGGCATCGAGATGGGCCTGGCCAAAGTGCCTAATGCTTAACTATAAGTTAAGAGCTTGATCATGGACAAATGCTGTCATGATCCAAACAGTGATAACTAGATTGGACCCTGCTAGCATGAGGAATGATTAATCTGGCCTGAGTGCTGTGGTCTGTGCCTGTGGCAAGATGTTGCCAGGAGAGCTGCCTTGCAAACCTCAATGTATCTCTTGCTATGTCCATGCAAAAATAACTAGTATTAAGATGTTAATGAGTGTTTGGAATGGGGAGAGGAGAAAAAACCCTTAAGAGGTATTTAGCCTACTGGCAGTCAGGAAGGGCTTTGGAATGCCCTGCCCTCAGGAAGGGATTTCTTATGTTGATTTTGCTACTTGGCTGGGTGGAGGCTAGAGGGCAAGGTGGGAGAGAGAAGAGGAGGAGAGACTAGACAAGGAGAGGCTGGAGTTGATCCAGAGAGAGGCTGGAGCTGGGAATGCGGGAGATGAGAAAGATGGAAGATTGAATAAATGGTAACTAATCAGCAACCAGCTTGGTCCTCGTTCTTCCTTCGCCTGTCCTTGGCCAACGGCTGTCCCGATCCAGCCCATACACAGCGGTTCCAGAGCACCGAACGTGGGTGGTGAGACCGAGCCGCCTGGAGAGCCTGCGAGTGCGCGCACCCTCAGCGTGCCTTAGTCTTTTACAGTAGGGGTGGGACCTCCAGACCAACTGGGGACACATTTCCTAACTGTGTGCAGATTCATATGTGAGGCATGGGGGGCAGAGGCCAGGGGAGGTCCCTGCTCTTTCTTTCCCACTGGGCAGTTTGAGGCCTTGGGGGTGCAATGGGTTAGGAAGCGATTTGAAAGGATGAAAAAAAGCAATTATGAACCATGCTGGACTAATACACTGACACTGAGACTCTACAATCAAATTCCCAATGTCTGCCTTGATGTCTTGGCCTATATCTTTGTTCTTCATAATCCAGTATCCGGATTTTCAACATTTAGAGACTGCCAGCAAGAATGGATGAGACAAGAAACCCAATCTGTCTTATACACAGGTAAGTAATCCCCCTGTGTCCTCCCAGAATCCCAGTTTTACTCATGTGGAAAAGCCATGAAAACAAAGTGTAGATAAAGCCTGGGTGGGAAGAAGGTGCAGAGGAAAGAGCACTGGGAGTTTTGTGGAGTCACCACTGAGGCAGTAGACAGACTTCTGGGCTGCAGGTGGGTGCCAGGCGTCCTTCCCTGTCCGGCTGCTCCACTCTGCAAATTGAAGCTTGCCCCCTGCAGCAACCTGTTGAAGGGTCTGAACAAATATGAATACAAATGGCTTTGGTAACAAGACCCCAGAACAATGCCTGAGACACTGTCCTGAAAAAAAAAATATCAAGAACATGGGGAAAGCACTTCAGCTCTGGAGACAACACACCAGCACAGGCCCTGCCAGAGCCTATATTGGGAACCATCAACTGTTAGATCAGGAGCCCAGTCCAGGGACAGCGGGCACTGCTCCTGCTATTGCCCTGTCAGATACCCCCACTCCACTGACAGGGCACCTGGCACCTTTGGTCTCTGCCCACTCAGCAGAAACTCAAGTTCAGTCTGAGCCTGGCTCTCTCTCAAACGACCCACTTCCTGTTCAGTCCTCCGGAACATCTCGTGCCCCAGCCCAATCTGTTCTGGGTCACCTAAGTGGCTTCTGTCATTAGCTTTGTGGCTCTGGGCAACCACAGCACCAAGACAAGTTCCCACAGGATCACGGCCTCCGAGATTCAGTCTGTGGGGCCTAAGCCTGACACCAACATGCGCTCAGCCCTGCCCATCATGAAAGAGAAAGAACAACTCCACACCCCCACCCCCACCCCCAGGAAACATTCATCTCCCAAGGATGACCGTGTTTTCCAAACTCACCCAGAGAGTATTTTTTTTTTAATTAAGGGAACATCTAGATACAGTGTTTCAATGTCACTTGAAGAAAAATGATGAGGCAAATCAAGTAGTTTCTTCTCTGTGCACATTTCCCAGCCCTTTTCATTGTCTTTTGCAATTTCAACTCTCCTGTGGAAACCAGAAATATATTTTTCCTCCAAGGGTTGGAAAGTCCAGAAAAACAACAACAACTGAAGTTTTATTCCTTCGGGCAAAGAGTAGACAGGAACTGAAAGCGCACGCATTGAGGGTTTGTATGAGACAGAAGTGGGGCTCACAATCCCATATTTTTGTGTCCATGATTGGCAAGACCCACATCTTAGCTAGTTTGGCCACCGGTGACTCTGACATCCTCTCAAAGGCCAAGCCTTCCCCATCTTTGGGAAAGTCTCTTCAAGAACTATCTGTGAGAAAGAGTATCATATACAGCCTTTTGCAATTTCAACACAGCTGTGGAAACCATTCTGCAAGGGTTGGAAAGTCTATCAGGCCCATCGAGAAGAGCAAGTGATGCAACCTACTTCTGCCATCATTATCACTCCAGTGTGTCGTCACTATCCCTTGACTTGAGGGTGAGGAAACCAAGAAGATCCTGGGAAGGACAAAACTTGATACTTGCCCAGGCACTTGGGACTGGGCAGAAGAGCAAGATGCCTTCTCAGACTTTCCCACCCAGAGTTAATGAAGGAACTTGACCTAGGAGAGAGTCTTGAAAGTCAGGAAGTCAACCCACATGGCTACCCAAGTTTAATGGCAAATAAACAGGAGAGTGTTGGTTCAGCTCCACTGGAACACATCCAGTGTAAAACTGGGCTCGAAATAGAAGGGAACATTCTGTGATGGAAAAGGAAGCAATTTTATTGCTAGCTTGAACTAGGGTCCAAGTCCACACTGACACAGTGGCTTCAAGACAAGGACCCCAACTCTAGTTTCAGAGAGCATTATATACCATATGCTCACAAAAGCCACTTACTCTTTGCGGTTAACAAAAGACTATTATGGCACATGGTGACTGAGCCCACTTGCTGGGCCCAGGGACTTTCCAAGTGGGGTCTTGGTTAGCTAGTTTTGCATTGTTTAATTTCTGAGAAACCAAAACTGCTTCAGTTCCAGGAACTGAATCTGAGGCCTAGCTACTTTTTCTCATTTCTGCCACCTGTCATGGTGCTGCCATTGCTTAATATGTGGTTCATCCATTCACCAGAAAGAGAAAAATTTAGAATGAAATCTTTCAGGGACAAAAGACCATGAGTTACGTAGAAGTCAAAGAGAACACAGTTGTGGTGGTCACCAAAGTGGCCATAAAACAGGTCAAAAGTTAGAATGCCCTGGCTTGGGATATCATCTTGGGTCCGAGTGTTCAGATCAGGTCCCAAAACACTAATCAGAAACTGAGTTCTGTTCCTTCAAGGTTCAAAAATGATGTCTTAATATCAACAAAGTCTGCAGCTGCACAAGATCCAAATGAGCCATATCTTTCAGTAAAAGTTTCTAGTAAATTCAAACTCCAAACAAATGGACATCCAGATCAAAATTCGCAGTGCCATGCCATCAAATCAGTCCCCAAAGAATCTCATATAGAAGTGTTTCTTCAAGACATTGCAACAAGTGTTTTGCTCCAACACAAACTGACATGTGGAGGAGGATGAGAAAACTGTTTGTAAGAGCGATGTGGCAACATTTGATAAAAGGGGGGATGACAGAAGGGCCCAGGCAGGCATAAAGACAGTTTCTACGATTGAAGGTTCCCCAAACAAGTGAGAAGTGCCCCACTATCCCACTGAGGGAAAGAGGAGACACTCAGCAGGAAATTCTTCCTGCTATAGCTAGAAAATAAGTTTAATGTGGCAGGTGGCAACTTGAGAGAAAGCCCTTTCTGCATTGTCTTAATTTGAATAAAATGGGTCAAGTACTGGAAGACGTAGGTCAAAACTAGTCAAAACGTCAAGTCTGTATCAGTAGCTGCAGCTCATAGAATTGCAACAGTTGGTCTAATACTGGTGCTGAAATTGGGGCTTCAGCACGAAGTCTGTGCCTCAGAGGCAAACCAAGCAAATATTCACTGTATCACTGTCATCCTGTTGTTCATCGATTTGCTCGAGGGAGCACCAGTAATGTCTCCATTGTGAGATTTGTTGTAACTGTTTTTGGCATATGAGTATGTCACATGTAGCTTGCCAGCCTTTGCCGTGCAGGCGGGATACTCTCAGTAGCTTGCCGGGCTCTCCAAGAGGGGCGGAGGAATCGAACCCGGATCAGCTGTGTGCAAGAGTAGCCCAACAAGTGGTATAGAAATCGGGGCTTCAGCAAAGTCAGTGCCTCAGACAATCAAAACTGTCAGACCCCACCCAGCAGTCAGTTCTTATAGTCAAACAGGACCGCACCAAAAAAACTTGAGCAGAGATATGCTCTATCATCAGCAGGTCCCTCCTCAGAGCCACAAAAATATTACCAACAACAATTGTGCCAAAGATGGGGTCTGCTGACTCAGGAGTTAAGTGTTCACAGACAGACCCAGCCTGCAAATGACCAGTGTTTCCTGAATCTCTGATCAGAGTCACAACCTCCCAGTAAGGGGTCTTAGAAAAAGTATCTGATTTGGTCAACAGAGAACATCCTCCTCCCATTTGGGTCAACAGGAAGCTATTCCCAAGAAGAAATTCAGTACATGCAGGGAAAAGCAGTATATTCCATGTTAATACACCTCCCCTGTTCTAAAAGTCATCCCAGAATACTGCTACCCAAAATAAACTTGGTTTGTTGTGTTTAGCTTTGGTTTATTTTTTTAATTATTTATTTTATTGAATCACATGTGGAAAGTCACAAAGTTCTTAGGCTTATGGCTCAGTTATACAGTGCTCAAAAAATCAGTCCCTTCACCAGTGCCCATATTCCACCACCAAAAACCCTCCCACCCGCCACTCCCCCACCCCCGACTGCGTAACTGATAAATTTCACTTCATTTTCTCTTTACCTTGATTACATTCCATATTTTAACACAAAACTCACTATTGTTGTTGGAGTTTTACCCCCCCCCCAAAAAAAAACAGCCCTAATGACAAGGAAGCATTTGATAATTAGTTTTCCATTGCTGAGAATGAAGAGATATGCAGTCTCTAAAACTGGCCGCGCGGTTTAAGATTTCTGTATTTTAGTATTTTAGTAATTAAGTCCAGGGAGATTTATGTTAGAAATTACATCATTTCCCTTCCTGGGGCAGTATGGGGCAATGGCTGGGACCAAAAGTAGTCTAGCTGGCCTCCAGATCGTGGACGATCAGCAGCAAAGAGGCCGCACAAAAGTGTGGTCACCTGGTTGAATCTCGGCGGAGCGCCAGCTGGTATCGGCCCTGGCCCGAGACTGCCCAAGAGTCCCACTATTTCAAGTTCATAACACTTTTTATTTTTCTCCTCCCCGTGCCACCAAGTTCATACCTGTTTAACAGTCCTCATAATATGGTGGACGCCACGCCGCTTCTCCCCAAAAAGGGGGAAAAAAGAACGAGAAAGAAGGATATTTCCCCTCCTCAGCCGGTGTGGGGCAATGGCTTAGTTCACAGTCTAGAAACATGGCTGCATAGCTTTGGTTTCTTTGTGAGAGATGTGGCCTTTGTCTTTTCCTTCCCAGCCACCTTTCTGGAACTTCAAGTGTCTCGGGATCAATTCACATGTACTCCATCTTCGGCTATAGCTCCATAGCTGGGTGTTTGGTTCTGGTTCTGTTCTGTTGAAATTTAAATGTGATTTGGTTTCTATTAGTTTGTACATGTGTTTGACATTTGGCTTTTGTTATGCTTGAAATATAGTTTGTTATATTTGATTCAGTAATGCTGCCTGGTCTGTGCATGTTTTAGAATGTGAAAAGAGGTGGCTATAACACAAGCTCCTAGGTGCTCTGCTCTCTCTCACTGCCTGCTCTGGTGTCCTTGTAGCTTGTAGCTGAAAGGTATCAGTTGCCACCCTCCCCACTTCCTCAGGGCAAATGAGAACCAGGAATGGGAAAGTCTTATGTCTTATGCTGTCTTATGCTGGTTATAGTTTTTGAAGGTCAGAAGTTAATCATTTTAGAGTTAAACATTTTAAATGCTTTATGTCTGAAGAGTATTAGGAGAAACATATTTTTGTGGTTAAAAGGAACTTAAGATTTAACACAGTTTGGTAGAAAGTTCTGACTTGAGGGAAAATTGGTTTTAGATTAAAAAAAAACATGAGGCAGAGAACTAGAAGGACTATTTGACCTTCAAATTAAGGTAAACATGAATAATCTAAAATTCGGTCCCTTTTCTCTATACCATGTTATTTTTATAGATGCATATCACTTGTATCACTTTTATCACTTGTCATCCCACTGATCTTCAATTTGCTCGAGCAGGCACCAGTAACGTCTCCATTCGTCCCTGTCATGTGCTAGTGTAGCACAATGATATCTGCTTGCTCCAGGAACAGGAAGAGCCTCAAACCATTCATTCAGGGTTTTGATGAAGAAGTCTGACCATCTAGTTGGTGGGCAGCCAGGAATTCTTTTGACATCCCATGGAATCCAGTCGGTAACAGCTCTAGTCCAGCGATCGTCTCTGAATTGTATTATGTGACCCGCCCATCTGATTTTTGATGCCTTGGAAAATGAGACAGCATCCCTGATTCTTAACCGTAGATGGAGGTCGAAACTCTGGATTCCTTCTCTCACTTGAGTGAAATGTGATACTCCAAGCATAGCTCTTTCGATTTCTCTTTAGGATACCCGAACAGCATTCTCATCCTTCTTAACACTGCCATATTGGGGGCTCTTTTGGTGTCAGGCAAATTATTACTGTTTTTGGCATATAGAATACGCCACGGGTAGCTTGCCAGGCTCTGCCGTGTGGGCAGGGTACTCTTGGTAGCTTGCTGGGCTCTCTGAGAGAGATGGAGGCTTTTAGGGTTGCCTCCAATTGCCCTTACATAGATGCATATATGTTTCAAATATACACACCTAACTAGTGTATAAGACTATCTTAGCTGTGTAGTAGAAGGGAAAAATTGAGATTAACTATTTTAAATATGAGAGCCAACCTATTCAACAACAAATTTTATTGTTGGGCTTGTTTTGAAGACTTCCCTTCAGCTGTGTTCTCCTCAGAAAGGTCTGTTGAAATTCCAGGTACTGCTCCCGGGACTCTCGGACCATAGGCCAAAGTGTGCCCAGTTCCTGCCTCGCAGTACCCAGATTGTGCAGTGGGTATTAGAGGCAGCCCTACATGGTGTCCACTTTAATTCTTAAGACAAAGGCAAATGGGTCACAGGTTTTCTTTCAGGGGAGAGCAGCTTGAATCCGTTGAAACTTGAAGCCATGATACGCAGGTTATTATCATTGTTACACCTGTATTCAGAGCATCTAGTCCATGTCCTAGAGTGATGCAGACAGGCCCTCCCTGCAGCTAGCTGCCTTTGCAAAGGGACAAGCCAGCAGTGGCACTTAGAAGGCCAGCAAAGACATTCTACATGTCCAGCAAGCCTTTATCCCTTATGTAGAGAGAAGCCAGCTTCTTTTATTTTTTCATTTTTATAAAAAGCATATCAGAAGCATCCATCAAGGACCTGATGGTGCAAGTGCAGAAGATCAAGTACGACATCATTGGTCTGACCTAAATGAAAAGACATCAATCACGTCACGCCATTTTCGACATTGGAGAAGAATTGTTCCTCGGAACATGCGACAACAGAGGTGTCCGCTGTGTTGGTGTCCTTGTCAACACGAACTTGGCCATGAGCATTGATTCATTCAAATGCCTAACAATCCGAATCGGACGATTACGCTTGAATAGATGTGGCTCACTACCTGCAGTTTCTATCTTCGTTGTCTACGCACCAACTTCCAACTATGATGAAGAAGAAATTGAGAGGTTCTACATGGAACTGTATAAGTTTTATAAAGAAGACCACACCTTCTACAAGATCATTGTTGGTGATTTTAATGCCAAGATAGGTCCAAGAAGGTCGCCTGAAGAACTCCATATTGGGACCCATGACATAAAATGGAACGATCAGGGTGAGAAATTGTCTGAATTCATCATGTCGACCAAGACCATCCATGGTAACTCATAGTTCCAGAAGGCCAAATCTGGACATGGGAGTCTCCCAGTGGACAGTTCTACAATGAAATTGACCGCATCATACTCAATCAAAGGTTTTGCCTGACTGATGTCGCTGTTGTCCCAAAATTCCAAATGGGATTGGACCACTGTCTCCTTCATGCAAAATTCTACTTCACAGAGTGGGGAGAAAGGTATGCAAAATTTAAGTCTAAGACAGCAACTCCCAGAATGATCACCAACTGGGAGCTCTTTGGCACTATTGCAGCAATGTGGGAAGATGCCGTCCTTGACAACATAGACGAGGAATACGATCGACTGGTTCAGCACCTCCATGACTGTGCGAAGAATGCCGAAAGTGAGAAAGCCACAAACAGACGTCTGTCTTTAGAAACTCAAGCTCACTCGTCAACGTGGTTTGGCAACCACAAGCTAACGTCCGAGCTCGCAAAGCTGTGCAGAGATGCGATAAAGGAAGACCTCAAAGAGGGAAGAGCAGCAGTCTTGGCCGATGCAGCAGAAGCCAGGAAAAGTATTCGCAACACTCGCTTATCCTTTGCCAACTACAAGACCAAGATGACTGCCCTCCAATGTCCTGATGGATCTATCACATCTTCCAGAAGGGCAATGGAGAGGATTATTCATGACTTCTACTCAGATCTCTTTGACAGCCATGTCCACCTGCCCACATACCAAATTCTGCAGGATGAATATGTCATTCCTAACATCCTCCCTTCCAAAATCTGATATGCCATTTCCTTGGTAAAGACGCATACAGCACCTGGTCCAGACAAGGTCAGACACGAACACCTGAAGAATCTGCCACCAGTACTCATCAATACACTGGCTCAGCTCTTTACATGCCACCTGTCTGAATGCAAGGTTCTGTCTCAGTGGAAAACCAGTAGGACCATTCTGTTGTACAAGAAGGGAGACATCCACAATATCGGCAACTATCACCCAATCTGCCTGCTGTCTGTCATCTACAAGTTGTTCACTCGTGTCATCCTGAATAGTATGTGGGCAGAACACTAGACGAAGGACAACCATGTGAGCAAGCCGGGTTCTGAAGTGGATTCAGCACAATAGACCATATTCACTCAGTGAAGTTTCGTGAGAGTTCAAGATGCCACTCTGTCTAACGTTCATCGACTTAAAGAAGGCCTTCGATTCTGTTGAGACTGAAGCGGTCATCGAAGCCCTAGCCAAACAAGGTGTTCAAACTCAGTATATCAAAATCCTCTGCGAGCTGTACTGTGGATTCACCACCAGGATCTCACCATTCTACAAGGAAGTGATCACTGATGTCAAGAGAGGGGTGCGGCAGGGTGATACTATTTCATCGAAACTCTTCAGTGCCACCCTGAAGAACATCATGAGACGACTGGAATGGGAAGGAATGGGAGTGAAGATAGATGGTTGGCAATTACACCACCTCCACTTCGCTAATGACATGGTTCTCATGATGCCAAACATTAGCCAAGCGGCACAAATGCTGGCTGACTTCGGCCATAAGTGTGGAAAGGTCAGATTGTAACTGAATCTCAACAATACAATGCTCATGAAAAACGAACTAGTCCCTGAAGCTCCGTTTGCTCTCAATGGAACGAACATCTCTGAATGCAGCAGCTATGTGTTCCTGGGTCGAGAAATCAACATGAGGAATGACTTGGTGCCAGAACTGCAAGGAGCAAGAGAGCAGCATGGAATGCCTTCAAGAGTGTCGAAGTGGTTAAGAGGACAAAGAACCTCTGACTCCGGGCACATCTGTTCGATTCCACCATTCTTCCTGCACTAATATATGCCTCAGAGACCTGGGCCCTACGCAAACAGGATGAGAACACTATTCGGGTATCCCAAAGAGGAATCGAAAGAGCTATGCTAAGAGTATCACATCTCACTCAAGTGAGAGAAGGAATCCGGAGTTCTGACCTCCGTCAACGGTCCAGAATCAGGGACGCTGTCTCGTTTGCCAAGGCATCAAAAATCAGATGGGCCGGTCATGTAATGCGATTCAGAGACAACCGCTGGACTAGAGCTGTTACCGACTGGATTCCACAGGACGTCAAAAGACCACGTTGGCCGCCGACCAACTAGATGGTCAGATTTCTTTGTCAAATCCCTGAATGAATGATTTGAGGCTCTTCCTGTTCCTGGAGCAAGCAGATATCATTGGGCTGCACTAGCACGTGACAGGGACAAATGGAGATGTTACTGGCGCCCGCTCGAGCAAATCGAAGATCAACGGGACGACAAGTGATACAAGTGATTTTTAATTTTTTTACAGTTGCAAATATATCTTTAATATTTTACAAAATTCTTTTTTTCAGTTTTTATTTTTTTTAAATGAAAATTCACTAAAATTATGAACTTTAAAATTGGAGGACAGGGTGTTTCTTTCTCCTTTCTTTACTTGAACTAAGGTTAGATCACTGCAAATTTACTCTAAGTATCTTTCATTTTTCTTTTGCAAGGGTAAGATGTTATCTCCAAAGTGGTGCTCAATGGCCATTCCCAGTGATACTCAGCCAAGTATCAATGACGAAAGGTCTTAATATGTGGTTTGGACCACCAGGACGACACTTGGTGATCTAGAGAGGCCTTTAGGGCTGAATCCAATGATGCTTAAGTGGCCATGTGGTACTGGGAAACCTCACTCAGGCCAATTGCATACATTGCCATTCTCTCTGTCCACTGCCCTGTCTCTCAGTCCTCACTCTGGGTATCTTAATTATGGGTGTTTCTCAAGGAAAGAATTAGGATGTTTTACTCTATTGGGACACTACTCTGCTTTGTTCCAATGTAAACATTCTTTACAATTGAGAGGGAAAGAAGAAGAAGAAATCCTTAAGGCCTCACTTCATGGTGTTCATCCAATTTTCTAGGCTTTACACTGTCCCTGTTGTATACCAGAAGACAATGTAAAAGATTCACATTTCACAGAAAGGTCTCTGAGATTTGGCTGTGACTCTGACCCTCCTTCTCGGTCCCACCCCATCCACAAAGGTCTATAGGGCCCAGTAGCCATGATTCACACTGAAGTAAAAATACCTGAGTAATGATTTCTAAGTGTTCATGCACATGTTGTTTTTGCCATTGCTCATATGTGTTTTGTGGGTATTGATTGTGAGGATGTGATTGCATATGTTTTTGTGGATCTGCATTTGTGTGTGTGTATATTTCTAGCCAGCATCTTTTACTTGAAAATTCTTTCTCTCTGTTGGGTACAGCAGATCTCATTGGGTGGTGGTTTTTTGGTTGTCATTTGTTTTCATGATAGTTGTGAATCAAAGGCAGCAGAAGCATTTTTTTTTTCTCCGCGCCCGCACCCCCAGAATGACTGACGAAGAGGATGGAGCTGCTTGGGACACCGGCAGCCCACCAGCAACCTGCAGTATGTGACTTGAGAGTCTCCGCCAGGTCCCCCGTGCGGAAATCTCTCTCTCTCTCCTTCAACTTTTTCCCTGGACTTTAGACAGAAACCCAGAACCGCGCGGCCACTGCCGCACGACCTAATGTCATCTTAGTATCAGCAGTATGTAATGGTTCCTTCTTAATGGGTCGGACTTTTGTGGGTGATCCTAACAAGAATAGTAAGTATTTTGTTGAAATATTGAAGGCAATCAAAATGGTAGCCATCTCTCTAGACTGAACTAAGCTATATCCCCACGCCGGCTGAGAAGAAATATCCTTCTTTCTCGGGAAGAAACGTGGCGTGGTGTCAAACATAGTGTGATGTCCATTAAGCAAACAAACCTGGTGGCGTGGGAATGGGAAATAAGGGGAAAAATTAGGTACATGGACCAGCGGGACGCTGGTGGTATCTCGAGCTGGAGCCGATATCAGCGCAAGAGCTTTGGTTCCAGAAACTGCTTCCAGACACTCTACTAGACTATCAACTAAGCCAGAGCCCCACGCCGGCTGATGACGGGAAATAACCATCCTCTTCGGTTTTTTTCCCTTTGTCAGACAGCGTGGCGATTACTAAACAGGCGTGAACTCGGTGGCGCGGGGCAAGGGGGAAAAAGAAAAGTTATGTAACAAACAGCAGGACTTAATATCTCTATATGCTTAGTAATGGAGAATTATCAAATGCCTCATTGGCAATAGGACTGTCTTTTTCTTTTTGGGGGGAAACCCCAGCAACGGTAGTGAGTTGTGTGTTGAAACATGGGATGTAATCGAGATAAGCGCAAATGAAGTGAAACTTATCACGTACAAGGGTGGGGACTAGGGAGGTGGGAGGGGGCGGCAGATATACTGGGGGGGTTGGGGATGGAAGATGGGCACTGGTGAAGGGAGGGGTGTTTGAATATTGTATAACTGACATAATCCTGAGAACTTTGTAACCCTCCACTTGGTGATTCAATAAAAAAAAATAAAAAATTAAAAAAAAAAAAGGCAGCAGAAGCCCGGCCCTTCCTGAGCACTCAGGTGTGCTTGCATGGGGCTCTCCTGTCCACTGCCCTGCTGCCAAGACATGGCATGGTTGTGTGTGCATTTCCCTCAGTCAAACCAGTAACTGTTTCCAGACAGTCTGACTGTCTGCTAAGCTAAAAAAAGATCGGGACAAATATCTGTATTTCAGAGTTGTGTAGAATAGGAATACAATAAAAATATTAGTCTTCTTAAAGATACAAACTGCAGACAATTATTCTTAGCTTTTAGATCTCATTATATGTCAAAGAGTCGATAAGCAATGATGGGAAAATGTAGTGAAATAAAATATTTGGGGAGAATACAAAGAACAAATGTGCTGTTTGCACGGGAAAAGTGAAAGGAACTTGGTAGGTTGAGAATATGGAATTTTGTGAAAATAGGCCTTGTCAGGGCTGAAGCAATAGCACAGCAGGTAGGTTGTTTACCTTGCATGCTGCCGACCTGAGTTCGATTCCTCTGCCCCTCTCAGAGAGCCCGGCAAGCTACCGAGAGTATTTCCCCCGCACGACAAAGCCTGGCAAGCTACCCGTGACGTATTTGATATGATAAAAATAGTAACAACAAGTCTCACAATTTGTTGTGAGACGTTACTGGTGCCCACTCAAATCGATGAACAATGGGAGGACAGTGCAGTGCTACAGTGCAGGCCTTGTCAAGGAGAGTGATCTTTTAAAAACTGGGGACTTTTATGTGGGTAAGCAAAATAATGAACTGCTTTCAGAATTTTAAAATAAAAGAAGAAATTCAGGATAATCTGTGTCAGAATAGCTTCATGGATTTACATCAAGATGATTTGATTTTCAAATTTAATCTCATTTGCAATGTTCAATTTTGTACTGCTTTGGGCAGCTGTATCACTGATTGCATATGTTATTCAGCAGTCATTGCTGACAGTCCTAACTTATACGGAACTTGCAAGGCTTATGAAAAACTGGCAAATACAGTAACTGATTAAATCTTAAGAATTATTGGCAAAGATTTTTTTGCATAAGAATGAATAAACTATTGGAGATGAATATAATTTGGTTTCAGACCATTCCATATGTTTGTTTTATGCATAAGAGAATCAAGAGACTTGAGTCTTTAAGCTGAAACAATGTGGAAGAGACTGCAACATGAGGTAAGTGAAATATTTGCTTTTCTCCCTGCTTTTTGCCTTTACTATATATTGGTTTCATGACAATGTCTTGTTTACATAGACAAAGGAACACAGACAATTCTGTCTTTGTAATAAATAATTTGAGAGTAATTATTAAAAATGTATTATAAATTAATTTATTGTATTTTATTTTCCCCCAAACTCTTTTTTGGCAGAGACTGTAAAAACATTTATAGTACATCGATCAAACCTACTTCTGGCAAAGTAGTTCCGAGTACACACAAACACATATGCACTGACACATGCACACACATGTGTACACATGCACAGAGCTCCAAGTGCTCCTTTTAGAATAGCCTGCAGCCCATTTGGAGCCAAGGGAGCTCAGCTATTCCTGCCTTCTCCATGGACAGTACCACAATCTTTGGAATTTTCTGCAAATAAACAAGGTATCATCTCATAACACATACCTTTACACCAGCACGAAGATGGCCCTTTATATTTCTGCCTATTAAAAAAGTGGTTACGGCTGGAGCGATAGCATAGCGGGTAGGGCGTTTGCCTTGCATGCAGCCGACCTGGGTTCAATCCCCAGCATTCCATATAGTCCCCTGAGCACCGCCAGGAGTAATTCATGAGTGTACAACCAGGAGTAAACCCTGTGCATTGCCAGGTGTGACCCAAAAAGCAAAAAAAAAAAAAAGTGGTTAAAAAATCCAAGCCGCTGGGGCTGGAGCAATAGCATAGCAGGTAGGGCATTTGCCTTGCATGCGGCTGACCCAGGTTCGATTCCCAGCATCCCATATGGTCCCCTGAGCACCACCAGGAGTAATTCCTGAGTGCAGAGCCAGGAGTAAACCCTGTGGATTGCCAGGTGTGACCCAAAAAGAAAAAAAAAATTCAAGCCATCCCACGATCATTTGTCTCCAGCACTGATATAAAAAATACTTATTCGGTTGAGGATAATTAAGGCAAGTTCAGGGCGTTGCAATTGTACTGTGGGTCTCCTTTATTGCTACATGTTCTCTATAATTTAGATCTCATCAAAGCCAAAAACTCTGGGTAAACACAAAGCTCTATTAAAGTGCCAAGGACAAGGAGAGAGGCGGTCATACTTCAACCCTCTCACAGCTCTGGAGAACTCCTGGGCCTGTCCTCAAACTGTCTGTATCATTAGGGACCCCACCAGGATCCCTGCAATCTCTCAGAATGCACAAAAATATGGATAGAAATCAATGAAATAATTATGAAAAAAGTGCCTGGCCTCACCTTGGCACCAATGCCTGCCAATCTGCTACATTGATTTGTTATTTAAATTGTTTCATGATTTAGAGTTTTTGATGTATATTATGATATCATCAGCAAAAAGTGAGAGCTTAACTTCTTTTCTATTTGAATAATTTTGATTTCTTTATCTTACTGCTTGCTATGGTGAGGCTTCCACGACTCTATTGAGTAACAGTACAAAAAATGGAAATCTTTGCATTATGTAACAATTTCAGAGGAAAGGCTTTCAATTTTTGGGTTATATTATGTATTTCCCATAAATGGACATTGCTGAATGCATGTAAGGGGAGCAAGAAAAGTCAGAGAGGAAGTAACAGGATTAGGGGTTAAGTTCCTTGAGCTCATTTGTTGTGTAGAGGTGTGGTACAGGCATATACATAGACACATGAAGTTTTATATACATATATAAAACTACAAAGACTGCAATACTGTGAACACAAATCTAAACTAAACTAAAATAGTCAATCTTGGAAACATGTCACCAAAAAGATGGACTTGCAGGTGAAAAGGAATCTGGGGATACTTATGGAGGGACTAGGGCTGAAACAACTGTAGTCATGAAACTCAACTGTGAGTAACTACATAAACTATGGTTCCTTAATATATGACAAGAAAATAAGTCCAAAAAGAATAAGTACAGTTAAATTGAAAGAAAGAAATAAAATAATGTTTACTTAGTTAAATGAAATGGCATTTATAAGTTAATTACTGAAAATAAATTACTATAAAATATAAGAAAGAAATCCAAACTGAAACACTGGAATTGACATCTACAGAAGCTGAAATAAAACATCTGTAAAGGTTTAAAGGCACATTTGATAGCAGAAAATAGTAAGCCTAAAGATGGGTTAATACGACTATAATCTGAAGAACAAGTAAAGAATCAAAAAATGAACATCCCCCAGGCATAAGTACATAAATATATTTAGACGGAAAGTTTCAGGAGCAAAGGAGAACAGAAGAAGAAACGTATTATAGAAGTAATGGTTGAAGTCTTCCCAAAGATGAAAAACTTGAATCTACAAATTCTAACCACTTAGTAAAATAAAAACAAAGATATATACTCTTAGACATAACTTAAATACATTCAAACGGAAGAAAAACAAATGAAGGATATTAAGTCATGGATAAGAGAATTGAAGTAGGATCAAATAGTGATTTTAAGACACAAACGTTGGAATGAAGGCAGTGGGATGGATATTCAAAGACCTAAAAGAGAAAGTTCATAAACCAAGACTTCAATGTCTAGCAAATCTTCCAAAATGATGGCGAAATGTATTTTCAGATAAATTTAGATTAGCTTCCAGCAGTAAATCCAATTAACAAGAATAAAATCAGTGTTTTACTATGAAATACTGGACTGTTATATTGAAAATACTGAATTGTTAATGAGTTTACAGCTGTAAAAAGTTTAGAGACTTTAGAAACAAAAATACTATAAAATTAGGAAAAAATTATTCATAATTTTAGCAAGTCCAATTTGTTTTATACTTTATATTGATAAATTATAAATATTAATTTTTAATATAAGTTTCTCTGAAAATACAGGTTGGAGTCTAGTGAAATGTATTTTTCAACATTTCAAAATGCAGAATACCTAAAAATATTTGAATCGTAGATAATATAACAAAGTTCAGTAGGGCACATAAATCTATATCATATATCAGGGTTTCTGGGTTTCTGAAAAGCAAAACATCCTTTTTGGGAAAGTTGGAGGTAAAAACAAAGTGCAGTCTGAGGGAAACGTTTCCTGAGAAATTAAAAAAAAAGGTTCAACTTTAGGTCTTTCAGAGTATGAAATTGGCATACTTCAAATAGTGATCACATAAACCAGAGAATAACCAGTTCCAGGTGGAATAAATAAGAAATGACCTTAGATCTTTCTGGCACTGAGAAGGTAGTGCAGGAAAGACAGAGAGGGTGCACGAGCAAAGGGAGGGGCTGTGACTATCCACCTCCTCTTGCTGCAGTCACTGTTGCTGGCAGGTGTCCTTTGTGACAGGTCACAGGACAGTGATGAAGGTCTGAGATTTTACTGCCCAAACTGAAGCCCAAGGCTCATTTGTCTAATGGTAGTCATTTGATTCAGAGAATTTTTTCTCTACTCTGAAAAGCATTATTCTTGATTGCTTAAATTCAAAACCAACTAACTGGGTGACTAACGCAATCTTTCCCATATATTGTGCAGCGCTATCTTTTTTGTAATGTGGCCTTTATCCAGAGGAATCCATCCATACACCTGAATCACCTAGAAACATCCATGAATTAAGAAACCATAGAAAACAGACAACCCAAGAAAACAAATTTCTCTCTTCCCTTATGTTATTTCTGCTTTTCTGAACCAACTGGAGACATACCTGGGGTTGGGAAGACGAAAACAGCTGTTCTCAGGAAAGAATAAACCTGATCCTCTAGAGAGAAGCCATTATAGGCAGTCTAGAATTTCTATCCAAAGATTAAACAGTGGGTGTCCTGAGAGGCTCCTGGGAATGGTCCCAAATTTAGTGATCAGCAACCAATAACAGGAGAAGTTAGAGTTGGGGTGTCTGGGAGAACCCCAAACCCATGGAGTCTGACCCCAGCATTTCTCCAGTGGTGGCCGACAGAGGTCACTGATAAGAGTCCCTGACTACTGGCCCCATAAAGCAGATCCTCGCTGACAGGTCTAAGCACCCAGAAGACTGAAAACATATGTGTTTCTTGAGCAGCAGAGCAGGGAGGAAAGGAATACATGGAGGGAAGAATCCAAGGAAGAATCCAAGGGAGGGAAGAACCCAAGGAATCTCATAGAGAGCCTCCCCTGGGTGTTTCTTCTCTAGACATAAGTGAAGGGAAGAAAACCACAGAGCTCCTGAATTAGTGAAGACCCATGTTGTTCATGAATACTGAGGGTCTGTAGCTAGTACAGAGAGACAGCTGAGAGAATGAGTCCCAGGGCCTGTCTTTATTGCCTTTTCAGGATTCAACAGAGTCCTATAAAAGGAATAAGAGAAAAAACCTGGGAAATCATCAAAGGTAAGATGCTGCCATAGCCAGAACTTGGGATCATCTTCCCCTGGAGTTTGACTTCTGGCCCAAAAAGGTGGTCAAATACAGAGTCCTCCCTAAGGAAACACAGCACTAGGATGATTCCCAGATAGAAAAATAAGCCTTGACACATCCCTGATTTCCAAACTCAGAACCAGGCCCTGAGCAGCCTGGAAATAATGCTGCCCAGTGGGGTGCATGGCTGGAGTGGACCCATACTTCTGGCCAAGGAGTTTGGACACAGTTCTACTGGGAACAAGTTGATTAGCTCTCCTCAAACTCCTGGGGGGTAGAGGGCTGCCTCTGCCCTTTGTCCCCACAGGATAAAATCCTCATGAAAATGAATTATGGAAGCAGTTCTTAAGTGACAATGCACCCTCATAAAATGGCCCAACACCTACAAGGCCATGGGGCCTTGGACACTGACCACTGGGTCTCCAGAGTCAGATCCCATGTAGAGCCATGTTCATGTTCAGAGTCTTCTTCATCAGGTTCACTCAGGAGGTACAGGATAATATTGGTGAATTTCACTTTAAATGTGAGTCCAGCTTGCTAATTTGTGAATGTTGGGTAGGGCTTTTTTTCTCTGTCTCCCTGGGTTCAGAATGCCACTTCTGATCTTCCCCCATCCCTCCTTCCTCTTATGTTCACAATTATCCAAGCTGAAATCCTGTTCAATCCCTCCACAAAGTATTCTAAACTCTGCTGTTTCCTGTGCTCTTGTCCAACGGATAACAATCTTTCTTCTCCATCCCTTGCTCCTCTCAAAACCCAAGCACTCTGCAGTATGACACTCTCCTTGACCCTCTTTCTTTGTGGCTTCCTGACAGACCCTCTTCCCTTCTCCAGGAGCATTTTCCAGGCCACACAATCATTGGCTCTGGTAGATCCCCACATCCTTGCAGCAACTTCTCTCCTGGGAACAAGCTACCCAAGCCGTTTCTCTACTGAAAATACTACAGTCATGGCTTTGGATTTCTTAGTTCACATCTCATCAGTTCTCCTGCCAAAACATCAAGCACATTCCTTCATTCCTTTCTCATTTTTTTGAAAGTAAGCTTTTCTGTTTGTCCCTCTATACAGACCCCTTTGTGATCTAGAGCTCGGTAGGCTGTGGGCTGCTCTCTGGCAAGTCTATAGAAAGTTTTTTGAGGGCAGCTTTAGGAGAACTGGACTTCCTGAGCTTGAAAAATAAAACCTGTATGCCGGCTCCTGAGGGTGGGTGGAAAGCTCAAGTGGTGTGCCAAACTGTCGTGTAGTGCAAAGGCATGTGCGACACTCTCAGGAAGCTGCTCGTAGACACCTGCCCTAAGTTCCTGCTGGGCCTGCTGGATGCAGGGAAGGCAGAACTCCAGAGGCAAGGTGAGATCACCTTCCCTGGAGGTACAGGATTGTGCTGGGGAATTCCACAATGTAAGTCCCAGTAAGGACTAGAGATGGCACCATGTGCTGGGCCAGAACTGTGCTTGGTGCTGCCCCAAGCACATACAATCCTTGCCTGCACAGAGAGGTGAAGCACAGTGTAAATTCACAAAGTAATCCTCGGGGGCTGCTGCTGCTGCTGCTGGACACGTGTGTGCATTCGGTGACCCTCAGCCGCCTCCCCGCATCCCCAGGGCTCCCCAACAGAGACACAGAGAGGCAGATGGGGAGACAGGGAGGCTGGGGACCACAGTCTGATGGCAAAACTGGCCCTTTTAATGCAGAGTTGCTAGCATACTTATAGAACATCTAAGGGGGCTTGAAGGAAGGACAAGTGTGATTGGTCACTTACATAGATAAACATTTGGCAGAGGAAATACTCTTAGGGAGATCCACTCAAGAAGACACTCTGTCTCCCAGGGACAACTACACTGCTTTTATGTTTAATTATATAAGTTATCAATACTTGCAGTTGTTTGGATAAACACAGTAAGAGACAAAGATCCCAACACTTAGTTCTCTGGGCTGAGAGCAAGCAAGGCTTTTAACACTTAGTTGGGCTCTGAGAGCAAGCAAAGCTTTTACCGTAAATCCCAGACTAAGTCCTCAGGCCAGTTCAGCTAGTCCTTCCCCATGGGGGTCCTGTCTCTTAGGTTGTAACAATTTGCATCAAGACCATGCATTTATGCTTTCTAGAATGCCTCATTTAGATGCCGGGTAGTTTTGCCACTTGCATCCATCCCAGTCCCACGGCTGGACCTCCCTCTTGGGATGTTAGGAACTACAGAAACTGAAGCTTGAGTCAAGTAGTTATGACCAAGCAATTATGCCCAGGAGTAGATATATTATAGTGTCAATCAACTCCCAAATATTAGGACCATAGCATTAATGGTCTTTCTGTGTTTAACCAAAGAACACTGCCATATAGTAAAATATAAAAAGGCTACAGGGGAAATAGAAAAGCAGGTACAAACATATAACACTTCAACTACAAAGCAGTACAAATACAAGTTCAGAATTACCAGAAAGTTTTGGCTTACAAGTAATCAAGACTGACTTGTGGAACTGTGACAATGAGAGGTAAAATACAAGGGAAAGGTTAAAGATAAACTTTAACTAAGTTAGGGATGCTAGCAAGGGCATGCTAAGCTTCTCTGGGAGGAGGAAAGGGGTAATTCACCGGTGAAGTCTAAAACACTTAGGGTTGATTTCCAACACACAGTGAGGCTGACCCCAAATTTCCTCCTGATAAAGTCCCAAGAATAAGAAGCAGCAGTAAATCATGATTTAAAAAGGAGTGAAAGGGTTCCCAATAAAACTCAGAGGTGTCTGAAGGTCTTCATGAAAATCAGTACCTGACACTTGTCACTTCCTTTCGAGTGAGGCCTGAGTCCTGGCTGTCCCCTGGCCCCTGGACCTGGCTGCTTTCTGCTCGTGTGCCACGTATCAGGATTCTACCCCAGGACCCTCTGGGCCATGTGAGTGCAAGGGGAACAGGAGCAGCCAGGAACTCAGCGAGGGAACACCCTGCCCAACGTTGATGGCATGTGGTATCTCCGGGTGACTATGGATGTGGCAGTCAAGGAGGCAGCTGGTCTGGCCTGCAGAGTGAAGCACAGCGGTCTGGGAGGACAGGACATCGTCCTCCACTGGGATAAGACGCCTGGGTCCCACTGGAAAACGGTCTGTCCTGACCTCCCTCTGGCCCAGGGCTGTGGGGGTGGAGCTTATCAGGGGCAAGAAAAGAGGGGGCAAAGGGGAGGAGTGGAGAGGCATGGGGAAAGAGTGGGAAGAGGATAAAGAAAAAGAGAGGAGGAAAGCAGGAAGAGAAGCGAGAGAGTGACAGATGAAGAGGGAAGAGAGAGGGCTTGTAAGTGGAGGAAAGACGGGTAGCCAGAAGAACTAAGAGAGAGAAAAGGGAAGGGGGGAAGAGACAGAGAGAGTGGGAGGAAGCAAGGAAGAGAGGGAGGTGACAGAGGGCAAGAAAAAGGGTGGAAAGGGAGACAGAATAAAAAGTGGGTGACCAGGATGGGAGAATAGATTATTTCTGGGACTCGGGTGGCAATAGGACTAAAAGCAAAGGCCTTAAGGTGCGAAGTCACAGTGTCAAGGACCAATAGGCAGGTGAGTGATCACGGCGCACCTGAGCCCTCTGCTGGCATGGATGTGAGAGGTGAGGAGTGCTAGGCTACCCAACGTGAGTGGAAGGCCATCTGAGGTAGCATCCTCGTGTACTTCCGGTTCCAGGATGTCCCCCGTCCACCAGCTGGGTGGTCTGGGCCTTGTTGGTGCCTGCCTTGGCCCTTCTCTTATGCCTCACCTTGTGGGTTTTGAAGCGCAGGTGAGTCTTTGTTCTTAATCTTTGTCCACCCTCCCACTTTCCACCATTCATGTTTATATCCCTTTAGTCTCTTTTCCTACCACATGACCATAGCCAGTTTAAGGTGTGCAGAGAGGAGGCTGTATTAAGCACACATTTCCACACAAGGAGTCTAGAATTCCTTTCCTCTTGTTCAGCCCCAGACTTTGACAACCACTGTTTAACTCCCCACTCCCCACCTACCTTGTTGTGCTTCTATTTGCTTTGGGGTTATGGTGCTGGGGATACATCTCTAAGCCTCAAACAAACTGAATCACCTCCAGGCCCCTTTCCTCTTTTTCAATATGAGTGCTCTAGGGATATCCCCTCAGGCATAGTTCTTTCTCTAAAGGACTGAGCACACAGACCATAATGAATGTGCTCAGATGCTGGTGTGCTGGAGCAGGTATCAGAGTTCCCTGCATCTGTAATGCTGATAGCACCTTCTGGGTAGACAGAGCACTTTAAGTTCAGCTGCTCTGCCAAAGGGCCCTCCAGTTGATTCCTCCTATACGTTGTTACAAATAACAGACTGAAGTGCAAACGTGGTTCTGCAGCCTCCTAGGTAAACTGATTGCTTTCTTCTTGACAGGGCTTATCAGATTATCCCCTGAGCTCTCAGCCGAGCTGGTTCCAGAGCTAGGAGTAAGTTCATAGAGATCACCCCTTGTTAGGATCCTCATGTTCACTGGGTAATTTTCATAAGTGCCCAACTGAGAGTCCCTGAAGGATGTGAGCTGGTATGACTCAGGTGGCAATGCATCATCAGAGCTGTGTTCATTCTGCAAGGCACCCCAAAGTCTGCAGAGGGGAGAGGTGTGGAAGAAACACATTCTCAAAATCAATGAAATATGGTGTCTTCCCTTTGGTTTCCTGTGTGAAGCTTTTTTTTATTGTTGTAACAAACATCATTTAATTAATTTTATTGTTTAAAAAATTGAAAAAACAAGGTGTTTTCATTAATGGTTTAACGTCAATGGATCGCAACTAAACAATTACCTAAAACTTACATCCAGAGTAGGGGTACAGATCACTTTATATAACAGTATTTCTGGAAAATACAACACCTTGTGGGACAAAAAGAAGGAGTTTCTTACTGGGTTGCTTTGCCACAATTCACTGGGTGGGAAGGGTACAAAGCAGGACACTTGTTGCTAGGAATCAGACCCACAGTACCTGTGAGGCTCCGGGAGAGAGGACATGTCAGCTGGACCTCACAGGTCAGATATTGTCCATACAGCAAACAGAAATGGCATAGCAGAAATGGCATAGCAGGCCAGCATCTGCCTACCCAAATGACCACAGCAGCTTCTTTGACAAATGGTATTTCAGCAGAAGTAGGAAAATGTAATGTGTGAAGTTTAAATTGCAGTTTTTCCTCTCCATTTCTGTGAACTTCCTTGCATCTGCAAAATTCTTTTGACTTAAGCAATGCCTTATCTGATGCATCGGGGTAGTAGTGGGAAACTTAGGAAGGAGGCAGATAGCTAAGGGCCGTTCCTCTGAGTGACCCATTCTAGGAACCGGAATGAATAGATCAGAAATCATAAAGAGCAATGGATCGTAAATCATAGGTTGGAGATGAATAAGTCATAAGACATAAAGCCAACCCAAACAGAACAGAAAGTCCGGGTCAACTTGATTACCTAGGCAGACAGAGCCACAGAAACAATTAGTAAATATCTATATGCGACTGAAAGTAGAATGTGTTAACCACAAAGATTCCTATCACTCTAACACCCAAACATGTGATCTTAAAAATAAGTTTACACACGGGGCACCCCAGGGGGGGGGCAGGTGAGACCCCTCCCCGCCCCAAGGGACCCAGCTCTGGCAGCCAAAAACCTCTAGAACTCAACCACTGACCTGCTCACAGCCACTCTCCACAAGCTTGAACCAAGCCTCACCCAAGAGTGTGCCTTTTCCTGGACCTTTTCTGCAGTGAACGTGGCTGCAAGACATTTCATAGAACACACCATACCCATACTCCTCCAAGAGCACTGCACCACACTTGATAGGGATTCAAAGTAGGAGGCAACCAATCTTAAAGGGATATATAATATTATTTTGGTTCTGCTTTGGGGCAGGGGTTGGGGTTCAGGATGAAAACACCCAAAATATGGTGGTGGCAAGGTGTATTGGTGGTGGGATTGGTGTTTGAATATTAAATATAATCAAATATTGTGAACTACTTTAAAACTTTTTTTAAATTAAAAAAGGTTTATTCTGGTTTGCAGTACAGATAATGAGAAATTATCATATTTGTTCCTTAATATGTTTTTATCACTCATTTTTTATCCAAAGTGATCATTTCCAACTATCTTTGTCATAGTGGTCCCTTCTCTATCCCAAATGCCATCCCCCCAACAATTGAGGTAAGCTTCCAACAGTGGAACAATCCTCTTGTCCCTTGTTTTCTACTGTCCTTGAGTCTCATATGATGCTTTTTTTTTTTACTATTTATTTATTTATTTATTTATTTTTAATTAGAGAATCACCGTGAGGGTACAGTTACAGATTTATACACTTTTGTGCTTATACTTCCCTCATACAAAGTTTGGGAACCCATCCCTTCACCAGTGCCCATTCTCCACCACCCGTAAACCCAGTGTCCCTCCCACCCTCCACAATCCCATCTCCCCCCCACCCCACCCTGCCACTGTGGCAAGGCATTCCCTTCTGTTTTCTCTCTCTAATTAGCTGTTGTGGTTTGCAATAAAGGTGTTGAGTGGCCGCTGTGCTCAGTCTCTAGCCCTCATTCAGCCCGCAACTCCCTTCCCCCACATGGCCTTCGACTACAATGTAGTTGGTGATCGCTTCTCTGAGTTGACCTTTCCCCGGAACGTGAGGCCAGCCTCGAAGCCATGGAGTCAACCTCCTGGTACTTATTTCTACAGTTCTTGGGTGTTAGTCTCCCACTCTGTTATTCTATATACCATAGATGAGTGCAATCTTCCTATGTCTGTCTCTCTCTTTCTGACTCATTTCACTCAGCATGAAACTTTTCATGCCCATCCACTTAACTACAAAATTCTTGACCTCCTTTTTTCTAACAGCTGCATAGTATTCCATTGTATAGATGTACCAAAGTTTCCTCAACCAGTCATCTGTTCTGGGGCATTCGGGTTTTTTCCAGATTCTGGCTATTGTAAACAGTGCTGCGATGAACATACATGTGCAGATGTTGTTTCAATTGTACTTTTTTGCCTCTCTGGGATATATTCCCAGCAGTGGTATTGCTGGGTCAAATGGGAATTCAATATCTAATTTTTTGAGAGTCGTCCAAATTGTTTTCCAGAAGGGCTGAACCAGTCGGCATTCCCACCAGCAGTGAAGAAGGGTCCCTTTCTCCCCACATCCTCTCCAACAGCGGTTGCTTTTGTTCTTTTGGATGTGTGCTAGTCTCTGTGGTGTGAGGTGGTATCTCAAGGTTGTTTTGATCTGCTATGATGCTTTTTTTCTATCCCACCAAAGAGTCCAATCATTCTATGTCTATCCCTCTCCTTCTGACTCATTTCACTTAGCATGATACTCCACATGTCTATCCATTTATAAGTGAATTTCATAACTTCATTTTCCTAACAGCTGCATAATATACTAGTCTGTAACTTTGAATCTCGTGGTGACTTAATTAAAAAATAAAAAAATAAAAATTTATTGTAAAGACAAGTTTTATTGACTCATAAGTTATCTGCAAAATTTAGTTTATATTGAGTGTGTGCATCAAAATCCTTTTCGACAGGAACATACAAACATTACATCAATAATCAAACACATCTCGCCCGTGTGGAGAAGCTCTCCCATCCCACCCACCCGCTGTCTGGGGCTCTGAAGCCCCCAGACCCCGCCTCGCGCCTCTCAGTCACCTCACTGCCCGCCCTGACCCCCTCCTCCTCTTGCTCAGGTTGTTAGGGGCATGTCCTCACGTCAGGGGGCATGGCCGCAAAGGGGGGCGTGGCCTCCTTCTGGAGAGGCCGCAGTTATTTCTCCCATCCCTTGCATTGTGCTTTGGCCACAATAGATACAATCTATTCCTCTGAAGAATACCCTGGTCATCTTAGTCACTATATGTTAATAGTCAACTAGCCTATCCTATCCCAATTTCACATAAACTGTCAGTGAACACATCAAGCTGCACATAGAGTCCTTTGTAAAAAGTCATAGCCCCACATCTTCAATTGAGGACCCTCTCAAGCTAAGGAGAGCGCCTGACAGTAAAGCCCATAACAACATAAAGAAACAGCGAAAATCCCCACCACCAGGAGAGATGGAAGAGAGGATCTCAGAAACTTCAGCAGGGACTTCCCAGAAATACAACCTCCTCTCAGATAAAGACTTCAGAGAGGAAATCAGAAAGATGGTTGACGAACTCAAACCAACTATGGAACGAACATCCAATAAATGAAGGGAGGATATGGATGCAGCATTGGAACGGTCCACCAAGATAGTCCAGGAAGAAATGAGAGTAGAAATTTCAAAGCTATGAACAGAAGTCACACAATTAAAAGAATCGGTAGATGAAATAAAAAAAAAACTCGGTAGGAGCCCTCAAAAGTAGAATGACTACAGCAGAAGAAAGAATCAGTGAGCTTGAAGATGAGCTGCAGAAAGCATATAGACAACAAAAAATAATGGCAAAAGACCTCAAAATGGATCTAGAGCAAATTAGAGTCCTAGAGAATGACCTCAAGAGAAACAACATAAGAATCATTGGAGTACCAGAAGCACAGGGAACCAATCCCAATGAAAAAAAACACAATTAAAGACATCATTGCTAAGAAATTCCCAGAGCTAAAGAATGCAGGCATCCAGATTCAAGGAGTCCAAAGGGTGCCAGCTAAAAGGGACCCAAATAAAAATCCCCAAGGCATATCATAGTCAGAATGATGGATGCCGTGGATAGAGACACAATACCGCAAGCAGCAAGATCAAAGAAGGAATTCATATACACAGGAGCACCCCTTAGATTCACAGCAGACCTATCAGAAGAAACCGTCCAAGCCCGAAGACAATGGTGGGATATAGTGAAAAAACTTAATGAAATGAACACCTCACCAAGAATATTTTACCAGGCTAAACTCTCAGTTAAACTTGAAGGAACCATACACTATTTCACGGAGAAGCAACAGCTCAGAAACTTTATAGACACAAGACCAAACTTAAAAGAAGGACTGAAAGGGCTACTATAAGACAAGGGGAAAAAACCTACAAGAACAACAAACTCTACAGAAAGATGGCACAAAATTCCATGACAATAATTTCTCTTAATGTTAACGGTTTAAATGCACCAATCAAGAGGCACAGAGTGGCAAAATGGATTCGGAAACTAAATGAAACTTTCTGCTGCCTACAAGGAACACATCTGAATAGTCAGAACACACACAGACTCAAAATCAAAGAATGGAAAACAATCCTGCAAGCAAACAACTCCCTCAAAAATGCTGGGGTGGCCATACAAGTATCCGACAACATAGATTTCAGGCTAAAAAAGATCAGAAGGGACAGTGAAGGTCATTTTCTATTCATCAAGGGATATGTACAACAGGAAGAAATCACATTCTTAAACGTATACGCATCTAATGAACGAACAGCTAAATACTTAGAACTCCTAACAGAATTTAAGGAGGACATAACTAGCACCACAATAGTAGTTGGAGATTTCAACACTGCCTTATCACCTCTGGATAGATCGACAAGAAAAACACTCAGCAAAGAAACAATGGCTCTGAAGGAAGAAATGGAGGAGACAGGGCTAATGGCCCTACACAGGGCTATACACCCCCAAAAGAAAGAATACACATTCTTTTCCAGCGCCCATGGAACATTTTCCAAAATAGACCACATTCTGGGTCACAAATTATACCTTAATAGAATTGGGAAGATAGAAATTGTATCAACTATCTTCTCAGACCATGATGCACTGAAGATGGAAGTTAATCACACACAGACGCGGAGAACCAAATCAAACACTTGGAAATTAAACAACTCACTATTGAACAATGAGTGGGTCACGAAGGAAATCAAGAAAGAAATCAAAAAATACCTCGAAACAAATGAGAATGAAGACACAAGCTACCAGAACCTATGGGATGCAGCGAAAGCTGTGTTAATGGGAAAATTTATAGCTCTGCAAGCTTTCCTCCGGAAGGAAGAAAAGGCCTATATAGATAGCTTGACTTCGCAGCTCAAGATCTTAGAAGAGGACCAGCAAAAGGAACCCAAACCAGATCAAAGGAAAGAAATAATAAAATTTAGGGCAGAAATTAACAATATGGAAACCCGAAAAACAATCCGAAAGATCAATGAAACCAAGAGCTGGTTCTTCGAGAAAATAAATAAGATTGATAAACCACTAGCAAGACTCACAAAGAAAGAGAGAGGGAAAACCCTAATAAACTGAATCAGAAATGAAAAAGGGGACATCAAAACAGAAACCAAGGAGATTCAAAAGATCATCAGAGACTACTTTGAAAATCTGTATGCCACAAAACAAGAGAACCTAAAAGAAATGGACGAATTCCTTGATTCCCACAATCTCCCAAGGTTGAACAAGAAGACTTAAAATACATGAATAGGCCCATAAAAATCAAAACTGTAATCAAAAGTCTCCCCAAAAAACAAAAGCCCAGTTCCAGACAGATTCACTGGCGACTTCTTCCAAACATTTAAAGACCTGTTGCCAGTTCTCCTCAAGCTTTTCCAAGAAATTGAAAATACAGGAACCCACCCGAACAGTTTCTATGAGGCACATATGTCCCTAATACCAAAAGCAAATAAAGACACCACTAACAAAGAAAATTATAGACCAATATCCCTGATGAACACCGATGCGAAGATCCTCAACAAAATACTAGCAAACAGAATCCAATAACTTATCCAAAAGATTATACACCATGACCAAGTGGGATTCATCCCGGGATACAAGGATGGTTTAACAATCGGAAATCAATCAACATAATCCATCATATCAACAAAAATAAAGATAAAAACCCTATGATCATATCAATAGATGCAGATTAAGCATTTGACAAGATACAACATCCGTTCATGATAAAAACTCTCACCAAAATGGGTTTTGGAGGAACTTTTCTCAAGATAGTCAAAGTCATCTACCGCAAACCTATGACAAGCATTATCATCAATGGGGAAAAACTAAGGGCCTTTCCTCTAAGATCGGGAACAAGACTAGGATGCCCACTCTCACCATTTTTCTTCAACATAGTACTGGAAGTACTAGCAATAGCCATTAGGCAAGAAAAAGATATTAAGGGCATTCAGATAGGAAAGGAAGAAATCAAACTCTCACTATTCACAGATGATATGATACTATATCTAGAGAAGCCTAAAATCTCTAATAAGAAACTCTTAGAAACAATTGACATGTACAGTAAAGTCGCAGGCTATAAAATCAATACCCAAAAATCCATGGCCTTTCTATATGCAAACAATGAGACAGAGGAAAGGGACATGAAAAAAGCAATCCCGTTCACAATTGTGCCCCAGAAAATCAAATACCTTGCAATTAGCTTAACTAAAGAAGTAAAGGACCTCTACAAAGAAAACTATAAAACGCTACTCCATGAAATAAAAGAGGACACGAGGAAATGGAAACATATACCCTGCTCATGGATAGGGAGAATCAATGTCGTCAAAATGGCAATACTCCCCAAAGCATTATACAAGTTTAACGCTATCCCTATAAAGATACCCATGACAGTCTTCAAAGAAATGGATCAAGCAATCCTGAAATTCATATGGAACAATAAACGTCCACGGATAGCTAAAAATATCTTGGGAAAAAGATGATGGGAGGCAACACCCTCCCCAACCTCAAACTTTACTACAAAGTGGAAATAATCAAAACAGCATGGTACTGGAACAAAGGCAGAGCCGCAGACCAATGGAACAGAGTGGAATATCCCTACACACAACCCCAAATATATGATCATCTAATCTTTACTAAGTGAGAAAGAAATGTGAAGTGGAACAAGGAAAGTCTCTTCAACAAATGGTGCTGGCACAACTGGACAACCACATGCAAAAGAATGGGCTTAGACCTCGACCTCACACCATGCACAAAAATCAGATCAAAATGGATTAAAGACCTCAACATCAGATTACAATCCATAAGTACATCAAAGACAAAGTCGGAAAACCCCTTCACGATATTGAAGCTAAAGGTATCTTCAAAGATGACACAGAACTAAGCAATGAAGTAGAATCAGAGATCAACAAATGGGACTACATTAAACTAAAAAGCTTCTGCACCGCAAAAGATACAGTGACCAGAATTCAAAGGCAATCTACAGAATGGGAAAGGATATTCACCCAATACCCATCCAATAAAGGGTTGATATCAAGGGTATATAAAGTACTGGTTGAACTCTAGAAGAAGAAAACATCTAACCGCATCAGAAAATGGGCCGAAGAAATGAACAGAAACTTTTCCACGAAAGAGATACGAATGGCCAAAAGGCACAAAAAGAATGCTCTGCATAATTAATCATCATGGAGGTGCAAATCAAAACAACCATGAGATACCACCTCATACCACAGAGAATGGCACACATCCAAAAGAACAAAAGCAACCGCTGTTGGAGAGGATGTTGGGAGAAAGGGACCCTTCTACACTGCTGGTGGGAATGCCGACTGGTCCAGCCCCTTTGGAAAACAATATGAATGCTTCTCAAAAAATTAGAAATTGAGCTTCCATTTTATCCAGCAATACCACTTCTGGGAATATATCCTGGAGAAAAAAAAGGTATAGTCGAAATGACATCTGCACTTATATGTTCATCGCAGCACTGTTTACAATAGCCAGAATCTGGAAAAATCCCAAGTGTCCGAGAACAGATGACTGGTTAAAGAAACTTTGGTACATCTATACAATGTAATACTATGCAGCTGTTAGAAAGTATGAAGTCATGAATTTTTCATATACATGGATCAACATGGAAGGTATCATGCCAAGTAAAATGAGCCATAAAGAGAGGGACAGACATAGAAAGATTGCACTCATCTGTGGAATATAAAACAACAGAGTAGGAGACTAATACCCAAGAATAATAGTATATAATACCAGGAGGTTTGATCCATAGCATGGAAGCTGGCCTCACACCTTGGGGGAAAGTCATCCCAGATAGAGAAATGAACACCAAGTAATATTGATTAGAGATCTTGCGCGGGAAGGGAGATGCGTGCTGATAGTAGACTAGAGACTGAACAGGATGACCACTCAATACCCCTATTGCAAACCACAACACCCAAGAGTAGAGAGATATATCAAATTGGAATGCCCCTCCACAGAGGCGGAGTGGGTTCGGAGGGTTGGGATTGGGGGGTGGGAGGGATACTGGTTTCATTGGTGGTGGAGAATGGACACTGGTGGAGGGATGGGCTCTCAAACATTGCATGAGGGAAAAAACAAGCACGAAAATGTGTGAATCTGTAACTGTACCCTCACTGTAACTCACTAATTAAAAAATAAATAAATTTTAAAAATTATATCAGAATAAGTCAACCATTTAAAATTCTACTATCTACATGATCTGATCACTACCATTTGTATTCGTTTATTTAGTACAACTATCAAAATTCCCCTTTAATGTAATTTGAGTCCATCAGATATAATGAGATATAAAGAGATTGGGCTTTTGACAATGTGATAAATGACACCATAGAAATTTTAATATTTTTTCCAATTCTCCAACATAATTGCCTAAATACAGTTGCTTTCGATGGTTAATGTTCATTATGTAGAGGATTCAGATTTGTTCATAGGTTTTTTGAAGCCAAAGCCAGTTTTATAATCCTACTCAGATATTATGTGACTTTTCAACTTACCATATAGAGTAGTGTTCGGACAAAACTGCCATTATCTAAACACATATTAAGGTGTTGACATTAAACTGTACTCAGTCTCAATATTCTTCACTGACCCACCATTTTTTCATTCATCAAAGTTTGTACTTTATAAAACAGAGTTATTATTGATGAGTTTTTAAAAAAAGAAAAAAAAGAGAAAACAAAGGCACAAACATATGCCATGTAATTTTTTGCATGTTATATGGATATGAATATGTTTGGAAATGTATATAATAAAGTGCTTTAAATAACAAAAAAAGAATCAAACACATCTCTTTCTTCTAAGAGTGAAACATCTACTTCTCGCCAGGGAAATTGGAAGGCACTATTAGAAAAGACTTTGAAGGTGGGGGCTGTAGGTAACTGCTCAGGAGGAGAGGGGAGATCAGCATGTTGGCAGAGTAGTTCAGTGCCAGGAATCTTGCTGTGGGTCCTGGGGCAAGCTGTCTTTATATGTTCACATAAATAGCATAGGCTTTACCTAAAGGAAAATTTGCTCGAAAAGATGGAAAGAACATTTGAGGAAAAATGGTCATAAACTCTGAAACTAAACATTGGAGTAAAAGAACTCAAACTTATCAACTTCCTGGAAGTCTGGCTCACTTGGAAACCTAAACAATTGGTGGATGGGTGAATGAGGCTCTGAGAGAAAAGGACAACCGTAGAATCTCTGAAACTATGGGACTTGGCACATTTCCTTTCCACTTTTGTCGGTATCTAGGACAGGTGATATTTATTTGTTTATTTATTTGTTTGTTTGTTTATTTATTTACTTGCAGTGCCCGGATAAAATCTAGGGCCATACACAGGCAATCTCTGCACTCTGTTGTTGAAAAGCCGATTCCTCAGCACTGAGATTTCATAACATGAAACATTTGTGCAGTCATAGTTTGTAGTTATAGTAGAGATTGGATCATTTTATAGATATTAGTATTTTATTAAGTAGGCATTATTTAGATTACTATCATAAAATTGTCAGTCAGATTTCTTTAGAGGAAATACAAGGAGGTAACTGACAATCACAATCTTAATAAAAGTCGCACATTCAGGCCTAGAGAGAAAGCATAGCAGGCGGCATTTGCCTCACACACAGCCAACCCGGTGTCAGTCCCCAGCAACTTCTATGGTCTCTCAACCCCTTCCACGAGTGTTCCCTGGTCAGAGAGCCAGAGTGAACCCTGAGCAGTGATGGTTGTGATCCCAAAACAAAACAAAACAAAACAAAATCTCACATAATGTGCTCAAAATACAATTTAACATCATTTTAGGTGATTTCCTTCTTGTCACTTTCTTACAAAGCCACAGCTTGCAACATATTTCCTGTGAATTTTTCAGTGTTGATGAGGTTAACAAAAGGGGATCTTGAAGAGTGAGTGTGGGAGGGTCCCAAGAAAAGCATAGCATGGTGATTTCCTCTTACAGACTGTGCAACCAATGAGGCGATCCTGTTCTCTGTCCTGTGGGGCTTGATGTGAAATGGTTGCAGACAGCAAGCAGACTCTCCCAGAGTGTAGCAGCCTGTGGTTCTCATAAGCTCTATCAAGACAGCCCTCTGAAGACAGTCTCTGCTGTGGATGTCCCTATTTTCTCTCATGCTGGTCCCAACCTCAGGCTCCAAACAGGTATATGGGTATGTGTAGGTTGGGGTGGGGGTAGGGAGGCCTCTGGAAAACCCCAGGGCACAGTGGCCAGAGTCCCCATTGGCCAAGTCATGTTCATCCACAGTAAACTGTGAACATGTGATTGAGACTCTGCACCAGGCCAACATCAGGTTCCCTGGTCACAGAAGATCCACAGCTTCAAGAAATGAAGACGTACCAAATTCAACATGGATGAGTTTGAAGATATTGTGGGTGAGAAGCAGCTCATCCCAAATGACTGTGGGAACAAATATGTCCCAAATCCTGGGTCTCTGGACAAATGGGGGACACCGCAATCTTGAGAGCCTTGGAGCTCCCCATCCTAGCCCTCACCAATCCATCCCACCCCACAACAATAAATCTTGCTTCTTAACAGAGAAATAAAAAGAGTCCTGACCACATACATATTGAAAAGTGGTGAATCTGCTGATGAAGCTTTGTCAAGCAAGGAGAAAACAATGATACACATTATGTATTAAAACTCAAGTAAGCATTAGACTATCTTTTTTACAGTGTATTTTCAATATGATTTTTAATTTAGGAGGATTCTCATCAATGATTTTTTGATTATTTAGAATTATTTTTATATTATTATAGATATACATACATGCCTTTCTTTGATCAGTTCTTTCCTTTGACTTGTGGGTCTGGTACACTGAAGAGTGAGCAGTGATGTGGGGTTATTTTAACCAATCTGAAAGCAAAATTGCTTGTGGAATAATATAATTTACTTCTAAAACTTATTTTTTATTTTTATTTAGTAAAAAATTCTATAACTGGATAAAATTATGTTGAATTCTACTATGAATTTACTATACTTTCAGCTCTAGAATTTCCATTTACCCTTTTACTCTATTTGTTATTTTTATGAATAAGGCCTGAGTTTACAGTCCTTGGCACTGTACTCCCTCTCCCAGCTCAGAACTGCAGCTATGTCCTTGAGCCATCATGCTATCTGCAGACTTACTATTGGGTCCTAGGCACTGCCATCTCAGAAGTGTCTCATCTGTTTGCTTTGTATTGTTTTTGATAATGCCTCTGGGTTTGGGTTTACATTTTGCCTATTCCTCCATGAATCACATGGGCACCTTTGGCGACAAGGTCATGGTTTTCATGACTCTCCCTGCCCAGGTAGAATAGCACTGAATGTCCTGGAATGAAAGGTTGGGTAAGCAAAAGCTTTGCTATTGCTCTCACCTGGGATCATTGTGTCTTCTAGAACATAAACCTTCAATTTGTCACATGCCTTTAATCCATTTCCAAGGTCTTGACACAGTTTTTAAAATATGATATAGTTTTATTGCTATTTTATGGGAGAAGATGAACGAATTCCTCACTCAACCGTTCTGGAGCTAGTAGATAACCAGAGAGTCTGAGTTTCTGTCCCACTCTCTGTTTGGTCTGAGGGTGCACCTTGCTAGTTCCACTTACAAATGACTCAGTGCCTCATACAGACTCAGAACACCTGGAAAGGGGCCTGGTGGTGTGTTGGAGGAAGCTGGGAGTCTTGTGAGTTCTGCTGTGGCGTATATGACTTGCACATGTTCTAGCACCTGTTGGTTTAGCACGGTGGGAAAGAAAGACCCTGATGCTACCCAGAGCTCACCTCAGAGGCTGCATTTGGAAATCACACATGAGCATGGCACCACCACACGCTGATAGAGCAGTGAGCACAAGCACACTCGTCACGGAGTGGGGGATCTGCAGGTGCTGGGCATTTTACAAGTATGTTATCAGAGCATCGACCTCCTGAATACATTAGTTGCAGGTAAACCTGATGTGACTTTGTTTAAAATAGAGTATACTATTGAACTCAAAATGACTTTGTTTACTTCTTCAAGACCCAAGAACTGTAGAAATAAGTACCAGGAGGTTGACCCCATGGCTTCGAGGCTGGCCTCACGTTCCGGGGAAAGGGCAACTCAGAGAAGCGATCACCAACTACATTGTAGTCGAAGGCCATGTGGGGGAAGGGAGTTGCGGGCTGAATGAGGGCTAGAGACTGAGCACAGCGGCCACTCAACACCTTTATTGCAAACCACAACAGCTAGAGAGAGAGAACAGAAGGGAATGCCCTGCCACAGTGGCAGGGTGGGTTGGGGGGGAGATGGGATTGGGGAGGGTGGGAGGGACGCTGGGTTTACGGGTGGTGGAGAATGGGCACTGGTGAAGGAATGGGTTCCCGAACTTTGTTTGAGGGAAGTATAAGCACAAAAGTGTATAAATCTGTAACTGTACCCTCACGGTGATTCTCTAATTAAAAATAAATAAATTATTAAAAAAAAAGAAAAAAAGAAAAGATGTTTAAAACAGAGAAGTAGACCTTTGTGACATATGAGAAGTTAAGGTTGTAAAATACCTGTGTGTTTTTCAGTTCCTCAGGTGGCCCTCAAGTTACCAGGCCTATGGGGTGCTGCTTCTCCTTTACATATGACCTCCTCCCCCAGAGTGACTGTCTGGGAATGCAGCCTCCTCTCCCTGATGGCCCATTCCTCTTACTAAGCATTAGCATTGCCCAATACACTCCCCAATAAAGTTTATTTGTGTATAAATTTGTATGAATCCTTTTATTTACACTACACTCTGCTGTGAGTTGTGGGTGCACCTCCTTACTCTTAGTCAACTTTGCCATTCTAGTCTCTTAGTAAAAGGTCCAACACATAGTTAGTACTCAAAGAATATTTACTTGATGAGTGAAACAATGACTAAGAGGACAAACCCCACGAGATCTGAATATTTTGTAAGACACAAATATATGTATTAAACATAACTGCAAAACACAAATTCAAAAGTGATGGACATGTTTGTAGACGTCCAGACTTGTGTAGCTCATGCTGGGTGGACCTGTGGAGATTCTAAACACCCAAATGCTCTTGCTAGAGTCTCAATTTCAGAATGTCACAGACAGAACGTGGTCTCCATATCCTCACTCCCCATCCCAGTCTGTCTCTCCCTCTGTGGATCATGTGTCTTCATCTCTGTATAGCAGAGCCTCTGATGAGCTTGTCATTGCCTACTTTTTTGGTCCCTCACCCATCCTTACTGCTGCCTTTGCTCAAATTACTAAAGTCATGTTTTGCATGATCTCCTTGCTCGCTGATAATGTGATTCTTTTAGGAGTTAAAAGTAGATGAATGGCGACACTGGGCCGTGAGGTTGGAGGTAGAACATTATAAAAAACTATTGTAAACAACTATGTAAATAATATCTAAATACATTTTTTTAAGTTAAAGAAAATATTTGAACTTGAACTTGGAGGAGAACTAAGAGGTTGTTACTGAATATACAATGCTTTTCTGCACAAACAACGCAATTTTTCCCTTTGGAGCAATAACACAGTGGGTAGGGCATTTGCCTTGCACTGCAGCTGACCTGGGTTTGATTTTTCTGTCCCTCTTGGAGAGCCCAAAAAGCTACCAAGAGTATCCCGCCACACGGCAGAGCCTGGAAAGCTACCCGTGGCGTATTCGATATGCCAAAAACAGTAACAACAAATCTCACAGTGGAGATGTAACTGGTGCCCGCTTGAGCAAATCAATGAACAACGGGACGACAGTGCTACAGTGCCTCAGCAAAATACAAAGTGGGCACTGCTGGGAGTTCACTTGCCTCATTACCTGATCTGCCTCTCATAATGGCCCATACCTAGTTTCATAGTGGTCTACCTGCCAGAAAATATATCAAAAGAATCTGGCAGTAACACTGGTTTTAAAAATAATTCTGTAAATAATTGTCACTACCAGTCTTAAACAAAAGCAATCAATTATTTCAACAAAAGCAAAGTTGATTCAGAAACCAACATAACAAGAGTGCATGTTTATGACAAGATGGAAATGCACATCCTCAGAATTCAAGGTAACCCTAAAGCCTAATTTTTAGGATCCTTTGAGGACCCCTCAAGTCTTCAAAATGTAGGCAGCTTTGCCCGAGGACCTTCGAGTCTGCGGACATGGATGGCTCTGCTTTTCTGGGGACAGCAGGCCTATCAGCTGTGACTGGCAGCTTTGCATGTGTGGGCACTCTCCTTGCATCCAGAACTCATGCAAATAGAGTTGTGAATATCAACTTCCATTCTGACTCAATTCACAGTATCCCTAACCACCACATATTTGTGAGATTTTTCTGATGTGTATTTTGGCTATTTGCTCTGCTTTTCTCTCCAAAGCTCTTGGGAGCTTATCCTCAACCCTTGGAGCCTTTCGTTGTTTCTCACCATGGCAACAACAGGCTAACCTTTTGAAGCACCCAGTTTTATATATTTTAAGTATTTAAGAAATATGGGCTAATATTTGGACTAATAATCAATAATATATAACTTGAAATAAACCTACTTCTGCATTTCTTTCATCTGTCTCCAAGTTTTGATTACTTCATTCTTTAGTATTACTTTTTCTGTAAAATTTAATGTGTTTACTTTTATAATAACATTAAATTGGTTATTACTATTATGAAATGACATTGTATCAGTGTTTCTTGCATCATTCCCTTATAAGCACACACCCATCAGTATGTACAGAAGCTGCTCCCTAAAAGTCCCCTCCAATAAGGGCAACCCCAATGGTCAGTGTTACCCTTATTGACCTGGCACACACTTTTTTGAATTGGGCATTCAAGAAATTAGTTTCTCAGGGGTGGGGCGATAGCACAGTGGGTAGGGCATTTTCCTTGCATGCGGCTGACCTGGGTTTGATTCCCAGCATCCCATATGATCCCTAGAGCACTGCCAGGAGTAATTCCTGAATGCAGAGCCAGGAGTAACCCCTGAGCATCTCTGGGTGTGATCCAAAAAGCCAAAAAAGAAAAGAAAAGAAAAAAATAAATTAGTTTCTTAAATAACTCAGATAATTTGTTTCATAAAGAGAGCTATTTGGTATATTCTTTGAGCTTTGCAGTGTTCCAATGCAAATGCATTTGCTTTTAACAGAGTCAAAATTTTCCTGAATAAAATCAACCTAGGTCTTCTCTCTCACCTTTCAGGTTTCTGAAATGTTCCCCAGACAATTTGGGCTATAGTCTACTTTCAGGTTGGAGCTATAATTCAGATACAAAACCATCTGGACCAGAGTAACAGTTCTCATCAAATCCTGTGAGTCCTGCCCTTTAGACCTGGGTTCGGTCCCACTTTCCCTCTGGGCTCTAACTAAATGCCAGTGCCAAGGCTGCCCCAGGGCCCGTGAGGGGTGACTACTTGTCAACCTGGGGGCTGTGAGAGGGCAGTTTCCCACCTTTCTCAGAACTAGAGAACCAGTGAGCTCACTTGGACAGGGTGAGTTCTAAGGGCTCTGTTTGTTTAGACCAGATCTATGCAAAGAGCGTGAGAGGAGAGTAGCCCATGCCACTGACCACTACAGCCTGGGCCCTTCCATGGTGGCAAGTGCCTGATGGAGTCCCCGAGTGCCAAAGCCTTTGCTCTAACCTTTCTGCACCCTGTTCTGACAACACTCCTCCTCCTCCACATGCTTCACAAACAGCTTTGAAGTGATGTAACGAAGGGCAGACTGAACATTAGCAAAGCGGCAGGCACCAAGCAAAGGAAAGACAGGGGTTAGGCAGTAGTGGGCTTAGAGGAAGGACAAAGGGATGAGTCCGCAAAAGCAGGAAGGAGACTGCATAAAATGTGGGGTGGTGGTTGGGGGTGTGAGGGTAAGTGCAGGAAGGCTCGCACTTGAAGCCACCCTCATGTCACATTGAAACATCTACCACAGCAAACACATTGAGAACTGACATGTCCCTAAACTCTGGTGCTCCCCACAAACCTCTAGTCCTTGGTGGGACTTTGGACGTCTTGTGTGTTTGCTCTGTGGCCACATCTGGTGGTTCTCAGGCGCTGCTCCTGGGTGAGTGCTCTTAGTGGTGCTGGGAGACAATGCAGGGCCAGAATCACACCTGGCTTTCCCACATGGAAAGCCTGTACATGTCCCATTGGGATATCTCTCTGGCCCCTGAGAGCTTTGTAAGAAACTGATCACAGGGATGCTGTGTGTAAGGCAAGAAGCCTGGAGTTAGAGCAGGGTGGGGTGGAGGAGGTACAGAGAAAGCCTGAACTGGGGGCAGGAGCCCTACAGGAGGGAAGTGGCCAAGGAGGGGTGTGTGTATGTGTGTGTGTGTGTGTGTGTGTGTGTGTGTGTGTGTGTGAGTGAGTGTGTAGGAAGTCAGAGGAGGAGCAGGCAGGAAGGCGGTGAGCATCTCCCTGGGCAGTCACTGCTGAGGCACCTTCATCACCAAGCTCAATGGTGCGCCTGCAGGCCCTGCTTCTTACAGGTTTTCTCTGCTGTGAGGCAAACCCAACAGGTAAGGAGAGTCCAGGTGGAAAGAGCTGCGGTGGGCACTGTAGGGAAGAAGTCCTGGGAGGGACTGGAATGGGGACTACTGCACCCTCAGGACGTCTGGCAAGTGTGTGCAGCTCCCAGAAATTGCCTTGGTCTCCTCTGATTGGGGAGAGAGGAAACTGGTTCAGGGGGTCTTGGGACAGTGCCCTTCTGTGTGGGACCGTCCTTTCACTTTGTCACACTCTGCCTCTTGTATCAGGGCCCCAGATGCCAGAAACAGATCCTGTGGCCAGTGAAGAGTCGTCCTCGTTCCGCCTACTCAAGGTCTTGTCCTTCCCCAACCACACCTGGGCATCCAGCCAGGGCTCAGGGTGGCTGGGAGAGCTGCAGACTCATGCCTGGGACAGTTCCCTAGGCACTGTTCACTTTCTGCTGCCCTGATCCCACGGAAACTTCAGCAAGCAGAAGCTGAAGAACTTCCAGGCTCTTCTGCGGCTCTATTTCCATGGCTTTACCCACACAGTGCGGACTTTTGCCACCCAGATGCAGTTTGAATGTGAGTTGCTTGGGATGAGATTATTCCCAAAGACTATAGGCAGAATACCACTTTCCAAAGCAGAGCATATTGCTTGGGCTCTAACCTGGACCCCCAGTGTCAGTCCCAATCCTACCACCTTCCCACTGACACCCTAGCCCTGCCAACCCACATTTGCAGCTAACCTGTGTGTGACTTTTCTTCACACCTGAACATGCAGTGGTGTTCTAGTTGCAGAGCAGTTGTCCCATCTAGACTCCTGCCCACCAGCTGTGCTCTCAGTCTTCCCAAACAGACTCTGTCTTACAGCTCATTTCACCTGTCAGATCCCAGATGGGATTCTCCTGACCCATCTCCTAGCTTCCTGGTGGCCTTCTTACCTAGGCTTCCACATTATTTAAAAATGTCTTATTTTCTTTGAATTTTTTGTTCCCTTCTTGTTCCCTCCTCAACTCTGGTCTCCAGGTGACCTCCCCAACTCCCCACAAAGGCACATGTCTTCCTTCCCTGCACCCTTAACTCCTAGGTTATTGATGCTCCCTCATTGTGGCATTTATCCCTACCAATTCTCCCTTCCATGTCCATCTCAGACCCCTTTGAGCTCCAGATATCACTTGGATGCAGGATGCACACTGATGAGACCTGGGAAAGCTTTCTGAATGGGGCATATGATGGATCAGACCTCTTGAGCTTCCAAGGAGGTTCCTGGAGGGCAACCCCTGAAGCAGGAACTCGGGCTCAGAAGGTCTGTGAGGTGCTCAATCGCTACCAAGATATCAAAGAAATCCTGCTATACTTGACCAAAACATGCCCACGGTTCCTCGGTGGCCTCCTCGAAGGAGGAAAGTCTCAGCTGGAGCGCCAAGGTAGGCAGCAATCTTCCCTCTGCCAGGTCTAAGGCAGGTTGGAGAAAACTCTATTGGAGTTTTCTGTATGAGCATCTCTTTGAACACGAAGAATTCTTCCTTCAATCCAATCATGAGCAGCTTTGTAAGGGTCTGCCTCATAGTGATTCAATTAAAAAGTTTTAAAAAAGAATTCTTCTTTCAAAAGTCCGTTTCCCTCATCTTCTCCTCCCCAGTGAGGCCTGAGGCCTGTCTGTCCCCTGGCCCCAGCCCTGGACCTGGCCACCTGTTGCTTGTGTGCCACGTGTCAGGATTCTACCCCAGGATCCTCTGGACCATGTGGGTGCGAGGGGATCAGGAGCAGCCAGAAACTCAGCAAGGGGACACCCTGCCCAACACTGATGGCACGTGGTATCTCCGGGTGACTCTGGACGTGGTGGTCAAGGAGGCAGCTGGTCTGGCCCGCAGAGTGAAGCACAGGAGTCTGGGAGGACAGGACATCATCCTCCACTGGGGTAAGATGCCTGGGTCCCACTGTAAAATGGTCTCTTGGCCTCCTGCTGACCCAGAGATGTAAGGGAGTTGCTGGGGAATAGGTATCGCTGCTGGACACTGGAGAATCCAGAGGGAGAAATGAGCAACAGGGTCACAGAGCAGCTCAGAGCAGGCACGGGACAGTGAAGAGGAGAGAAGGCGAGAGGAGAAAAAAGGAAGAGAAAAGAAGGACAAAGGAGAAAAGTAAAGAAGAGATTAGAAAAGAAAGAAGAGAAGTAAAGGAGGGTGAAGAGAGAGAATAAAGGAGGATCTAGTGAGTCAGTGAGGGTGGGGCAGAGGGAGGAAGAACTGGAGGGAGCTGATTGCAGGACACTGGGAGACCCACCCACTGATAGACAAGCACTGAGAAAGGAGGGCCTGCTCTGACTGCCTGCCTTATCCCTGCCAGATAAGCACATCTGACTTCTGCTTCTCGTTTGTTTGCCTGTGGCAGTTGCTCTCACCATGCTGGTGGTCATTCACACATGGTTCCCAAAGCATGAGTAAGCCCGTTCTGCTCTGTAGCCTTCCTAGCGATGCCTTCTTTCCACTCTCCTTCCTTCCTTCTCACTTTCTGATTTCTCAATTTTGATACCAAGATATCTTTTTTTCTCCTACAGATTGACAAGAAATGTCCTCTCCCTTCATGCCCCCACGTCTGTCTTTGTCACAGTGGTTAGCAGCCCCAGCCTCAGGAGTTCAGAACATCATCCATATGGGACACAGCCACTGAAGGTCAAGAACGGGTTCTTGGAGAAATGCAAAGAAAAATCTTGCACCAACTTTGGTGAGGTTAGTTTAAAATTCTCCTTCCATTTACAGTAGCTGTAAAGCATGTCCAGGCCAGACAGCTTGTGCTCATAAAGATCCCATCTCTTTTGTTCTCGCCATCCCCCACCCGGTACCCCTCAACCTGGGCCTTCACTGTGTTTGATGGTGAACAAATAGAGTGGAAACAATCAAATGTGAGTTTGGAAAAGAAAATGGAAAGATATCGGTTGATAAACTTCCCTGGGAATGATGTTGCTTATTGGAAGGGGCCTGAAAACCCAAATATCAGTCACACTTGGCTTGTTGGCCATCCAGGCCAGGGCCATCCAACACCTGGCAGTTAATTCAAGAATATGGTGACAGGGGAAAACTGAGCTAATCAGACAATAGAAAAGGAATAATGACCATACCTCTGAGTGCATCATTTGCAGGTAAGGGAAGTATTTTGACAGCATTGATCTAGAGTTGTTCAAAAAGAACATGCTATGGAAAGCATGGGGAGCTTCTAGTTATTCTCAGAAGAAACTTTCTTCTAAGGAATTATGAACTAGTTCATAATTCTTAATAATAGGACTGATATTTAAAACAATTCTGTTTGTAACATATAGTTTATATTATTACTTTGTCAATTCCACATAACCTTTGGAATATGGCCTTTGGAAGTTTGATAATCGAAAGTTAGGCCTTGATAGAGTGCTGTTTCCCTTTTTCCACAAGCATGAAGGAACCATTATTTCCTGTCTTATGTACATTATTAAAATAAACTAAAATTACATCCATTAAAAGACAGAAACATCACTTGAAAACAAAAGTACAAACAAAATGAGAATATACCATGGGTGCCCCAAAACACACAGTAGAAAACACCATCATCACTCCTGTGTTCATTGAAGCACTATTCACCATACCCAGAATCTGGAAACAACCTGAGTGCCCAAGAACAGACAAATAGATAAAGAAACTATGGCACATCTACACAGTGGAATACTAAGCAGAAAAAATGAAGTCATGAAATTTGCCAAAAATTAGATGGACAATGGAAAGTATCATGCTGAGTGAAATGAGTCAGAAAGAGAAAGACATATAGAATGACTGCATTCATTTGTGGTATATGCAATATATATATAGTAGAAGACTAATATCCATGTCCAGGGAAAATAAGAGCCAGGAGGACTGGTCAATGATTAGAACTAACCACAGGTGTGTGTGGGGCTGAGGATAGGTAAGATAGAGAAGAGACCTCTATGACAATAATAGCTGGGAATAATCATGCTGGACAAGACCTGAGGGTTAAAAGTAGGTAAGAAATATTTTTGACCGGGGCTGGAGCAATAGCACAGCGGGAAGAGCGTTTGCCTTGCACACGGCTGACCCAGGTTCGATTCCCAGCATCCCATATGGTCCCCTGAGCACTGCCAGGAGTAACTCCTGAGTGCAGAGTCAGGAGTAACCCCTGTGCATTGCTGGGTGTGACACAAAAAGAAAAAAAAAGAAATATTCTTGACCACCACCATCATCATCCCATCGATCGTCAAATTTCTTGAGCAGTCTCAGTAACGTCTCCATTAGACCTAGCCCTGAGATTTTAGAAGCCTCTCTTTGATATTCTTTGATAATCGCCTTTGATATTCTTGATAACCTTTCAATATCAATGTTGCAAGCCACAAGACCCAAAATGAGAGAGAGAAAAAGAGAGAGAGAAGAAACGCATCTGCCATAGAGGCAGGCAGTGGGTGGGGGTTGGGGAGTGATGGGAGGGAACCTGAGGACAATGGTGCTGGGAAATGTACACTGGTGAAGGGATGGGGGTTGGAATACCATATGACTGAAATCCCATCATGAACAGCTTTGTAATGGTCTATCTCACAGTGATTCAATTAAAAAGTTTTAAAAAATAAAATAAAATAAAATAAATATAAATATAATAAAATCAAGAATTACATTTAATATATTAAACTCTAAAGTTTTGGTAATATTAGCTAGTATTTTGTTATTGGATAACCCATCTCGTAGGTATTAGAAATTTGTTCCTTAGTGAATGTTCATTTCAAATCATTTCACCTTTCCCCACCTCCCTTATTTCTACTATTTTACTTTCAAACTGAACATTTGGGTGTCAAGGGAGGGGTTCTTATGACTATTTACCCAACAAATCTAATTGTCTCACATGATTATAACTTCTTTCTTTGTTCATCTTCTTACTAATCATCCGTGTCCATAAACTCAATTTGTTTCTGATATTTTTTCCAGTTTTTATGGAACCATTTAAGTGAATAACTGTTTTGCAGAAGATGCCCCATTTCTTTTGATGCTATTTCTATACCCCACCAGGAGAACAGTTTTGAGTGTTTTTATTATGCTCATTTTGATTACTATGACTTCCCTTTAAAATATATCCTATTTTCTCATTTCTGCCAAGTTGAGCATCAGGCATTAAATAATATAGCATGGAAATTAACGTGTACCTTTCTTGGAATAGAGAAAAGAGTGAGGTAGCAGTGGTCCTAGTTTGGGGACTCATTGCCCACAGAGAGTTTGGATTCAGAGAGAAACTTGTATTTGCTCCTCTCATGGCCTCCCTGTGGGCTCATTTCTTTATGTGACCTTGGTGGCCACAGGCATTCCCAGAACTCTTCTCAGTGCAGTCTTCACCTCCTGGTTTCTCAGACTGTAGACCAGAGGATTAAGCAGGGGAGTGACCACCGTGTAGGTCACTGCCACCAACTGATCCTTATCTGAAGCCGATTTGGATTTGGGCCGAAGGTAGACAATGGAGGCACAGCCATAGTGGACAAAGACAACTGTGAGGTGGGAGGCACAGGTGGCAAAGGCTTTCCTTTTGCCCTCAGCTGAGGGGATCTTCAGGATGGTATTCACAATGAAGCCGTAGGAAATGAGGATCAGCACAAAGGGCACCATGATGACCAGGATGCTGAGGCTGAAGAGAGCCAGCTCTTTCACATGGGTGTCTGTGCACGCCAGCTTGATGACAGGCGCCATGTCACAGAAATAGTGGTTGACCCTATTGGGGCCACAGAAAGGCATCTCACAAATGAGGTTGGTGGCCACCAAAGCAATGAAGAAGCCTGTGACTGCTGACAGAGAAACCAACCCCAAGCCCAAAGACTTATTCATTATGAGTGTGTAGCGCAGTGGGTGGCAAATTGCCACATAGCGATCATAGCCCATCACAGCAATAAGGAAGCAGTTGGTGCAGGCAAAGCCCAGGAAGAAAAAGAGCTGTGTGGCACAGGCAGTGAAGGAGATAGTCTTGGTTGCTGATAACAGGTGCACTAGCAGTTGAGGAATGATGACAAAGGTGTAGCAGGACTCGGAAAAGGAAAGGATGAAGAGGAACCCATACATGGGTGTGTGCAGAGTGCGGCTGAGGCGGATGACTGCCATTATGGTTGCATTGGCCACCAGGATTGTCAAGTACAGTAGCAGAAAGAGGGCAAAAAGTAGCAGCTGGAATTCCTTCAGACTGGAGAAGCCCACCAGAATGAAGTGTGTAACCACAGAGCTCCCATTGAAATTCTGTATCTGGGCAGTCTCCTTCTGTGAGTATGGGAGGGACAGATGATAATGATCAATGCAGCAAAAGAATGTCCATTCACCCTCCATTTAATGTTATTCTTTCAGGCTCAATGTCCTGTGATATTCTGTTTATTTATTAATTCATAGCTATTCCTTTTAATTATTTAATAAGACATTATATATTTATGGTAAGATAACAATTAACTATATTGTAGAAATATAGAAAAAGATTAAAAATGAATAGCCATCTGATGTTTTCAAAGACCATATGTGGACATGAGACAATTCTCTCAGTACAATAAGAGAAAGAGCAAGACGATTTTCCATAGTTATAAGATTATAAAGAATTTTGTTTTTGTTATAAAGAATGTACTTTTCTATTTCCAATAAGCATGCTTTAATTTAATAAACTTAAATGTACTTAATTTTGATGCAATTCACTAAGCATTATCCTTTTTACATTGTTCAACAATAAGACTGGTTTGTTGCTTCCAAAAATGATGCTATCATTTCTCCCAAAATAAAAATTAAAAATTACTTTTGGAATATTTACATATCAGATTTGTGCATACCATTTATATTGTCTTTGGTGAAGATGTTTCTGGAATTCCTGGTATCAATATCTGTCTTCTGATCACTGGGGTTACCGGTGCCTGGTGGCTGAATTGAGGGCAAGATCCATAGGTGGTCAAAGATAGTCACAGATAGCTACATGATAAAAGCAAACATAAACATTAGTTTTAAGTTCCTCTCTGAGGACAGTAAGAGAATCCATCTCCATTTATTGTTCAGCAGTAGAAGGGGTGGGCAAGGTTCAGCATGGTGCTGAGGAAAAAGAGATGTGATGAGTAAGGCTTTTTCATTAATCCTTTTTGAATGGGACTTCAGAGACAGAGCAACTATATACTGAGTCCTGGTTTACCTTGTGTCATGAACCAGCTCTTCAATCCTATTTTCACATCACACCCTTGGGCATTTTTATGCTACTGTTTAGGTCAGTAAAAACAGGTCTGAATGCCTCTTAAAAGAAAATTTCACATAAATAATTTTTAAGCATTTTATTCCCTTAAATTTTGCTCTGTACTCCCTGCCAGTAGTTCTCAGAGAATCAAGGAACCTGTCCCAGAGATACTCAGCCAACTGAATAACCAGATTAAAATGCTCAGACTCAGCAATGCAGTGCTGTTCAGTCCCAGAGAGGCCAGGGCCATCAAGATCACAACTAGCAGTGCTCAAAAAGCCAGGAATGCCTGGGATGAAACTCAGATCCTTTAACTTGCAAGGCATTATCCCAGACCTCTAAACTATGTCCCTAGCCTCATGTTTCCCTTAATTTTATGTAGTAGCATTTTATCTATACTTTCATTTAGAACTTGTTACTGTTTTAAGTCATTTTATTTCGGTACATGTTAAAAACAACATAAATAGCAACTACTTCATAATAACATTCAGATATCTAATTATTTTTGTGTTCAGAAGTAAATTTTGGAATTCAAAACAGGTGGTAATATTCACAATCGTCCAATATGCACACCACTCAACATTCCGAATTTTGCTTCATGAGTGGCCACAATACATGCATCATGATAATGCCACAATAAGGCATTGTTCATGATTGTGGCTCACCATCTGGATCATAGTCCCTTTGCTTAGGTAGCAAGCTCTGAGCTTCAGCCATGAAAACCCTTTTCTTTGTTCTGCATGGAACTGGGTTATTTCATTAGCCACCTCATTTTAACACAACATGGTAAACAGAAAAATCACCTTTGTGTCACAGGTAAGGTGAATACCAGCTCCTGAGCAGGTAATGTTTCCTTGTATTTGCACTAATAGGCCTCCTGTTAATTCACTTACTTCTATATCTCTTTTTTGTTTGCTTTGTTTTATTTGGGGGAATCACATCTGATGGTTCTCAGGGCATACTCCCAGCTTGGGGGTACCACAAGGGATGCTGTGGATTGGACCTGAGCAAGCCACATGAAATGCAAGTGCCCTACCTTTTGTACTATCACTCCAGGCCATACTTTTGTGTATCTTATCTTAGGCTCCTTGTACATTGTTCCCAGGGGTTGGGCCACAGCAAACATATCCAAAATTACCTAGAGTCCTCACTAGAGGGAAGGGGGCATAAAAGAGTCCACACGTAAATGCAACAAATAATGGATTAGTTTAACTCTCCTTTGCTTCTAAATATTTTCATACTACAATTTTTTTCTAAATTATTTTTGCTCTTCAACTATAATGCATATAATTCTTACCATTGTATCTTTTTCAAAAACACCTTAAGAAAGATGAATTTTTGATGGAGAATCTTTCTACCTACCCCTAGTTATTTTTCATTACTTGATTTCTCAGCATTTTTATTTCATAGGAGTCATGATGTGTGTGCATATGCTTTTCTTTACCTGCACACTCAAATAGAATGGAAGCTTCTTTCACTTCAGGGGAAAACAAACAACATTTTACTGACACATTCTCACTATTATACAAATGCTTTTGAGTTTTAAGTCCTTAGTAAAAGAAGAAAGAAACTCAGTACACTCACCCCTTCTGCCCATGTGGTGAGGGAGCTGACAAGAAACTTCCAGGGGCATGTCACAGTCGGCTAGGTGTTTTGAATGTGGCAAGAGGCAGCAGTGTGAGGCCACATGTAAAGACAGTGGCATTTGTCCCAAAAGATTAAATAATCAGGTAGAAATGAAACAGGTATCACAGAAGAGATGTATGGTTAGTTCCCCAAACCTCTTTTATATTTTATTACATTTATTAAAATATCCTGGTCTGCACTAACAAATGGATTCAGGCTCTATAATTAGGCTAGAGGGTTTCTCAGTCTCTTGGGGTTCTCAGGACGAGGGGCCCTTGGAGACAGAAGAGCTGAAGCCCAGTGGAAAACAAATAACTAAGCTTGGACAAGAACATCTCTCTTAATATCAGAAGAGGAAGTCCAGATAGTAAAACACTTTCCATTTTGTTTGACACTAGCGATGGAGAATAGAAATCTTTTAACTAAGGGGAATCTGGTTTCTTTCATACATGGTTACCAAGCACAGATGTCAAGAGAAGCCAAGAGAAACAACCTGAGATTTGCCTGAACACTGATTTGATGGAGTAATAGGAGAAAGGTGGGCATAGGACATACAGAGTTTGTTGGTGGTTTGTGGTGCATTGGGGCTATCAGAGGCCTTGACACCTGAAACAGCTGTATTCATATTTCCCTGGGGAATTATTGTCAGGAATAACTTAATCAGTATGCTTCATCAAAGACTTCCATTTAGAAATCACTGCACTCAGCACAGGGTAGCTCTCATAATAAGAGTTTGACTGTCCACCAGGAGGATTTGACCACACAGCTGCATGTGATAAGAGGCATTCTGAGTCTTACACTAAGGGACAGGAAGTCCACTAGAGAGATGAGAAGCATGAAGAATACTCTTGCAACATAGCAGACATGAGATTCACATTGACTTCATCAACAAAAGTTGGGGGATATAAAGACTTAGAGGATATTAGTAGGTGGTTAGTACCTAGGGCATTCAGAAAACACACCAAGAGATGGAAGATAGCAATCTTCTCTTTCTGGCAGTGACTTTGTTGGCTATTTGAGCAACCACCTTTGTTTTGGTTTGAGGATCTTACCTGGCAATACTACACTTGGCTCCATGCTTAGAGGTCACTCCTGACAGTGCTAAAAATATCATGCTGTACCAATGGTTGAGTGTGAGGTTCCCACAAGCAAAACCTGTGACAAATCTTTCTAAAATCATGAAAACTGGTGAGGACATGCCTTGTAAATTCTCATCATCTGAAAATTCTTAGACCTCAAAATATATCTTTTCTGTAGGTGCCACATAGATTAGTTGTAAAGACATACATTTCTTCACTCTCCCCTTTCGGTGCATGAAGTGATGTCAGTCAGTCGGAGGCGCAGAGATAAGACACATGAGAGGAATGGAGAAGCATGGAGGGCCAAGGCTTGCTTAGGCTCGCGGCAAAGAGCAGACTTCAGTGGTCTCTTTTTATTCTATTTTCTATCAACTGCATCTCAATGACTTCACCATGGCAGAAGAAATCATTAACAGAGAATGTTAGGGCACCGACTAAACATATCTCACAAGGACACCAAAGCACACATTGTCCCGCCATGTCCATGAACCAAATAGCTACAGTCTCTGGAGAGGAATGGCTCCATAGTCATGATTTCCTCGCTGCTGGGGTGATAAGTGGGAGGAGAAAATGTTTGCATGTAAAAGATAAGCTAGATCTAAGATATGTGGGAAGGTGAAGACTGCTTCTTTGTATTGCCAGGAGTTAAAGTAAGGCCAAGGCAGATGAAGGAAGACTTGTTAACCATTTCCAGATCAATCGGACTCACAAGCTTTAGTTTGCCCACATAATTCAAAGTGGGGTCCTGGTTCAGCTTCCTGCTTTCAGGGCAGTGTCCAAGGACTCATCCTAATAATCTGGCTAGGCACCAACACCCTCTTATGACTGAACAGACCAGGTCTTCACCAGGAGGCAAGTGTGAGCACTGTAGGAGCCTTCATAACTCAGTATCAGCAAATTCCTCCACTAGGAGGAATAAGTTTTTAATTCTGAGTGTCTGTGTTACTGACTAGAATACATGGATGACAATATAAATTACTCAGAGATGCTCTAAAGTATAAATACGGAGGCCAGGGTGATAGCTCAGAAGTCTGATATAAAGCATGGGAATCCTAGTTCAAACCCCAGCACCACATGGCCCTCCAATTCTTCTGGATGTAGCCCTACTGGCCCCCAACACCTCAGGGCCCAGTGGCACTGCAACATCAAATTTGAATATTAGCTGTATACAGAACAGTTGGTTATTATTGCCATGAATAGCCCTGGGATGGCAGGGCTTCTGGGTATTTATTATGAATCTCCTGCCCCCCAAAATTACAAATTGAGTAAAATACAGTATTGCAGTAGCATACAATGAAGGTTTGGACAATTAGCATACCAGCCTGATTCATATTGGGATTATCACTCCATTTCTCTTTTATTCAGCAACTTGACTACACTACACTTGATCTTAGCCAAAAGTTCGAGAAGCGAAGATAAGTGAGGAGTAGGAAGGGGGTCACCTCCCTATATGCCACCCGCACAGCAGAGCCTGGCAAGCTACCCATGGAGTATTTTTGGCGTATGCCAAAAACAGTAACAACAATGGGCCTCATTCCCCTGACCCTGGAAGAGCCCCCAATAAGGCTGCATTGAGAAGAAAGAGCAAGGAGAGGCTGCTAAAATCTCGGGGCCGAACTAGGCTGCCCAAATGAAGAAGGACTAAACTAACTGCACTTTTAATGCACAATCACTGGTATTGGAAGCATCTATAGAGGAGATGATGGTGCAAGCACAGAAGATCAAGTATGATGTCATTGGATTGACCAAGACAAGAAGGCACTGAACATATCACGCCATTTTTGACACTGGAGAGAAACTGTTCCTTGGAACATGTGACAGTAGAGGCGTCGGTGGTGTTGGTGTCCTTGTCAACATGAACTTGGCCATGAGCATTGATTCATTCGAATGCCTAACAACCCAAATCGAATGATTATGCTTGAGTAGATGTGGCTCACTGCTGGCAGTTTCTATCTTCGTTGTCTACACACCAACATCCAACTACGACGAAGAAGAAATTGAGAAGTTCTACACGGAGCTGAAGAAGTTCTATAAAGAAGACCACATCTTCTACAAGGTTATTGTCAGTGATTTTAACGCCAAGATAGGACCGAGAAGGTCACCCGAAGAACTCCACATTGGGACCCACGGCCTAGAATGGAACAAACAGGGTGAGAGACTGAGTTCATCATGTTGACCAAGACCATCCACGGTAACTCACAGTTCCAGAAGGCGGGATCTAAACATTGGACATGGGAGTCTTCTGGTGGAAAGTTCCACAATGAAATTAACCACATAATATTCAATAGACAGTTTTGCCTGACCGATGTTGTTGTTGCCCCAAAATTCCAAATGGAGTCAGACCACCATCTCCTTCATGTGAAATTATACTTCACGGAGTGGGGAGAAAGGGCTGCAAAGTTTAAGAAGAGAACTCCCAGAATGACCACCAACTGGAAACTCTTTGGCACTATTGCAGCAATACGGGAAGATGCTGCCGTTGGCAACATCGATGAGGAATACGATTGACTGGTTCAGCACCTCCATGATTGTGTGAGGAATGCTGAGAGAGAGAGAGCCACAAAAAATACACCTGTTTTCAAACTCTCGAGCTCATTTGCCAACGTGGTTTGGCGCAAGCCTCAGGCAATCACAAGCTAATGTCTGAGCTTGCAAAGCTGTTCTGAGAAGCAATAAAGGAAGACCTCAAAGATAGAAGAGCAGCAGTGTTGGACAATAATGTGGCAGAGGCCCAGAAAATATTCGCAATGCCTGCCTGTCCTTCACCAACTATAAGACCAAGATGACTGCCCTCTGATGTCCTGATTTATCACTTCTTCCAGAAGGGCAATGAAAAAGGTTATCCATGACTTCTAGTCAGATCTCTTCAATAGCCACATCTACCTGCCCACATACCAAATTCCACAGGATGGATATGTTGTTCCCAGCGTTCGCCCTTCCAAAATCTGACATGCCATTTCGTCAGTAAAGAAGCATACAGCACCCAGTCCGGACAAGGTCAGACCCAAACACCTGAAGAATCTGCCACCAGTACTTGTCAATACACTGACTCGGCTCTTCACACACTACCTGTCTGAATGCAAGGTTCTGTCCCAATGGAAAACCAGCAGGACTGTCCTATTGTACAATAAAGGAGACATCCACAACATTGGCAACTATAGCCCAATCTACCTGTTGTCCATTATCTACAAGTTGTTCACTCGAGTCATCCTGAATAGGATCGGCAGAACACTAGATGTAGGACAACCATGCAAGCAAGCCGGGTTCCAAAAAGGATTCAACACGATTGACCATATCCACATGGTGACCAAGCTCATTGAGATTTCACGAGACTTCAAGATGCCGCTCTGTCTGACGTTGATTGATTTAAAGAAGGCTTTTGATTCTGTTGAGACTGAAGCGGTCATCGAAGCCCTAGACAAACAGGGCATTCAAACTCAATATATCAGGATTCTCCATGAGATGCATTATGGATTCGCCTCCAGGATCTCACCATTCTACACGGAAGTGATCATCAACATAAAGAGAGGGTTTTGGCAGGGTGACACCCTTTCATGAAAACACTTCAGTGCCACCCTTGAGAATGTCATGTGATGATGGAATGGGAAGGAATGGGAATGAAGATAGACAGTCAGCAACTACACCACCTCCACTTCGTTGATGACATCATTCTAATAACACCAAACATTAGCCAAGCGTCATGAATGCTGGCCGATGTCAACCATGAGTATGGAAAAGTCGGACTATAGCTGAATCTCAGGAAAACAATCTTCATGAGAAATGAACTAGTCCCTGATGTTCCATTTGCTCTCAATGTAACGAACCGAATGCAGCAGTTATGTGTACCTAGGTCAAGAACTCAACATGACGAACAACCTGGCACCTGAGCTGTGCAGGAGGAAGAGAGCAGTGTGGAATGCCTTCAAGAGCATCAAAGAAATATCTAAGAGGACGAGAACCTCCGGCTCTGGGCACATCTTTTCGACTCTACCTTTCTTCCTGCACTAGCATACTGGGGCCCTATGAAAACAGGATAAGAATGCTATTTGGGTCTCCCAAAGAGAAATCAAAAAAACTATGCTTGGAGTATCATGTTCCATTCAAGGGAGAGAAGAAATCTGAAGTTCTGACCTCTGTCAATAATCGAGAATCAGGAACGTTGTCTCATTTGCCAAGGCATCAAAAATCAGATGAGTCAGACATTTAATGCGATTTGGAGATGACTGATGGACTAGAGCTGTTACCGACTGGGTTCCACGGGACATCAAAAGAACGCATGGCTGCTCACCTATGAGATAGTCAGACTTCTTTGTCAAGACCCTGAATGAGCAGTTTGAGGCTCTTCATGTTCCTGGAGCGAGCAGACACCATTGGGGTATACTATCATGCGACAGGGACGAATGGAGACGTTACTGGCCCCCACTCGAGAAAATTGATGAGCAATGGGATTACTTTCTTAGGTCTCAAAATACGTCTTTTCTGTAGATGTCATATGGCTCAACATCTAGTGTGAAGAGGAGAATTTCTGCATCTCCCCTTTTAAGGCTGGAAAGTCTTCACCAGGAGGTAAACTCACCAAGCCCCAGACCTCAAAATACAGACAAATATGGTCTGTAGCTTTGGTAGAGAAGCAGCACACAGTGAAAGCAGAATCTCCTCCCCTCAGGCCATAGCCTACAGATGTACACACACACCCCATTGGTGTGAGATCAGAGGAAGACCAGAGCAGTGTTCAGAAGTGAGGCAGTTCAAAGGGCAGAGAAGGAAAGGGGAAGCTCCTTGGGTGAGAATCAGGGCTCAGTGCTGCAGGCACAAGAGACAGTTCTGGTCAGGGCACACGAGCAGAGCCAGGTTGGCCTGCAGACAGGCTCCTGCTCCTTACAGAGAACTCTGTTTGGTGGATGTTGATGAAATGCGGTCAAGCTTAGCCTGCTTTTCTTGGCCACGCTGTATGATTTAGTCTTCCAGGCTTATATCTGCAAGGCATGTCATTGGCTTAACACCAGTTAAAATTGATACTGACTAAAATTTACCAGTGATACAAAAATCAGTTTCAATCCATTGAAACAATAGGAATTGACATGAGAAGCTTTTCTTGCTTAAACATTAGCTGGGTGTGCCTATTGTAAAAGACACTAGGAGATGTATTTTATAAAAAATTTTGCCACACTCAAAAAATTATGGTCACAGTCAGTGGGAAGCTCAAGATGGAAAAAAATCCAGAAAGGAAGCCCAAACACCTATGGTCTCTTTTGTCCCTCCACAGAGTTAGGGTGTGCATCTCCCACAGGGTACTGACTCATCTGGCCGAGACAGACCTGGTCTCTCTTGGATTCTGAATAACTGAATCTATATGAAAACCATACATTATGTCTCCCCTAGATGACAGACCCTCAATGGACAATGATTCACATAATCAAGACAAAAGCTAAGTTTTCTGAATTTTATTTGTAAATAGAGGAGAGATAGTTTAAAAAATAGAGTTCAATTGTCTCATCATTTGTACCCTGGGAGTTTTTCTCTCTACTCCTTGTATTCCACTGCTTGGGACATAGCAGCATTTAGATCAGTGTTGTGGGAGGAAAAATTTTCTCCCCACAACCCTATGTAGAGCTGATTTAAATTCTTTATTCCTTAAGGTATAAATCATTGGATTAAACAATGGAGTGAGGATAGTGTAGGATACTGATATGAGAGCATCCTGACTTGAGGAGTAGCCAGACTTGGGCCTCAGGTAGATAAAGGAAGCACAGCCGTAATGGACGGTAACAACAATGAGGTGAGATGCACAGGTGGAGAAAGCTTTGTACCTGCCACCCGTGGAAGAAAACTGCAGTACGGCAGAGATGATGTGAATATAGGAAACCAATATCAATAAGAGGGGGATAACCAGGACCAATGCACAAAGCAAGAATATGACTATTTGACTGAGGTGGGTATGGTGAGAGGCCAGTTTGAGCACAGGAGAGATGTCACAGAAGAAGTGATGGAGTTCATTAGAGGAATGGAAGGGCAGGCGAAATACCAAGGAAGTGATCACCTGTGCAACTGTGAAGCCACAAGCACAGGCAGAGGCCACCAGCCCCCCACAAACCCCAGGCCCCATGATCACAGTGTAGCGTAGAGGGTTGCAGATGGCCACATAGCGGTCATAGCCCATGACTGCAAGTAGGAATGAGTGGGAGCAGCCGAGGAAGAGGAAGGTGAACATCTGGACAGCACAGCCCAAAAATGAGATGGTCTTCTTCTGGGCCAGCAGGTCAACCAGCATCTTGGGCACAATGACAAAGGTGTAGCAAGTCTCAGAGCAGGAGAGAATGGCTAGGAAGAAGTACATGGGAGTGTGGAGGGCTCTGTCCAGCACGATGGTGGAAATGATGATGGCATTGGTGCTCAGTGTGAACAGGTAGAGGAGCAGGAAAACCAAGAAGAGCAGCCGCTGCAGCCCAGCCAGAGAGGAGAAGCCAAGGAAAATAAACTCCGTCACTGCTGTCTCGTTGACTTGGCCCATGAGAGGTGCATCACAAGCAGAGCCTGGGAGAGGAAAGCCCAACTCTCAGAAGAATTGCAGAAAATCCAGTATCCTGGAGCAGCAGTTTTGGTTTTGAGTCTAAATGCTTTATTCCTCTTTCCTCTACTCTAAGATTGGAAGTCATCTAAAGGCAGGCAAAGTTTGCCTCCAACTTTGAGACAGTTTTTAATGTCAGTAATTCAAGTGCTTAAGGAAAATATTCTTGACATTTGTCTGATTCAGCTAGTCTCTTTACTTCCAAGATAAGGCTATTTTCAAACCTCAATTTCTTTATCTTAGTTCATTTTTGGCCCTCTGAACCCTCTGTCATCATATTTTTCCCACACCTTCAGGCACAAAGTCAACCATCTGCATTCACTCCATTTATGGTCTTTCACATGATTCTATATACATGCTTCCATGGCTTCTAGTCACTACACATCTAGACCAATTCTCCTACTCTGTTTGCTAGGCACCTGCATAGACTCTCTCTCTCTGCCTTCTGACACTCTCACCACACTTACCCTACTTCTACATCTATATCCTGGGGCCAGATCTGCAAGAAGTCTTCCAGGATAAACCACACTGTTGATCCTCTAGACTTTATTCAGCACTTTTCTCCTGCACAGAGAACATTTATCTTCCCCAGACCCCCGTCCACGTTATTCCTCCTCCATTTCTGCTAAGATCGCATGTGGCCCCATCACACCTCAGGTCTCCCCTGTCCCACTAAAGAAATCCACTGATTCCACCTTCAGAAATGTAAAATGAGTGATAGTGTATTATTCTACGTTCTGGTATACTGGTAAGACTCTTTATAGCTTTTTAGGTCTATCAGGGTCAAAACTGTATTTTCTGCCCACCGGAGCCTTCATGATGCGTCATTTTGTACAAATATATTGGCAGTTTCCTTGCCTTCATTTCTTGCTTAGTTTGTCACCAAACTAAGCAAAACTAAAAATGTTATATTTTTTCAAATAGTTTATTTTTATTCAGAGGCCTCAAATACATCTCCCTCTGGGGAAATCTCAAGTGTTTCCTCCTAAAAATTTGCATAAAGTATTGATTATCAATGTGATGCATATTTATGTAATTTTGAAAAGTTTCATTAAGTTTTTCTCAATTTTCTACTGGATTTTTTTATGTTTAAGGGGTGGGGTTGTATCAAATATGTCTTCACTTTAATTCTCTTTGTCTAGAGACATATTAGGCATCCAATATCTTCTAATAAACGCTGATCACATACAGGAAGATACAAACACATCCCTAGTTTTTTCTATTGTAATCTGAAGCTTCTCTTTTTGGATTGAAAAGGTGAGACCTGGTTTCATGTCATGCAGAAATCCTTAAATATTCTTAGTCTCAACCAGCCCTCATGCTCATCATGAGGCAACACTGAGACTCTCTCACTATGGTTCTGATGGAGGCTACAAGCCCATGAACGACCATAGAAACTCTATTTTATTTGTATAACCAGTGTTTATTACCAGTTGCCGGAATTTCTGCAGATATCAGTGAAAACTAAAATATAGACAAATGGAGGGCATATTACAACATAACTCAGTGCTATCACCTTTAAAAAGACAAGTTATCATGTACACCCATTTACCAACTTTCAACATTCAGTTTTAGTTGAGTTATTATTTCCAGTTGGTGTTGTCATAATGGACCCTACTCTATCTTAACTATAATGAAAGAGAGAAAGAGAAAGAGAGAGACAGAGAGATAGAGAGAGAGAGAAGAGAGGTGTCTGCCAAAGAGGCAGGCTAGGGTGGGGGTGGTTTGGAGGGTAGGAGGGAAATGGGGGGGACATTGGTGCTGGGAAATTACACTGGTGGAGGGATAGGTGTTCAAACACTGTATGACTGAAACCCAATCACGAACATCTTTGTAATGCTCTATCTCACAGTGACTCAATAAAAATAAATATTAAAAATGAAAAAAGACTATTATTCAAAATTATTACCTTAGTTCATATTATTTTTGTGTGTTTTTTATTAAATTATTCTTTTATTGAATCACCATGTGGAAAGTTACAAAGCTTTCAGGTTTAAGTCTCAGTCATACAATGCTCGAACATGCATCCATTCACCAGTGCACATATTCCACCACCAAGAGTCACAGTATACCCCCTCCCCCCACCTGCCCAGCCCCCTACCCCGCCTGTGTAACTGATAAATTTCACTTTCTTAGTTCATATTATTAATAATTAATGGGAATTACCTTAGTCCACAGTCACTGAATCAAGAATATCAGGTGCTATGCAGATTGATCCAAAAGCCAGGTGCTGGACTGGGTGTTAGGGAAACATGTGCAGATGGCTGTAAATTGTTCAGAGATCAAGAATGAAATGCTTCCTGATGAAGATATTATTCTCTAATTGTGTGGCAACTGAAATGATAGAAATATTGATGCAACTCTGAGAGCACTGAGGAGACAAACCTTCAATTTGAATATATGTTTATGTGTCTGTATATATATATGCAACATTTCTAAAACAATATAAAGGAATGCAGAAAAATATCTATATTTACATTTCTTTCTGGGTTTCTTTACATTGTTCTAGAAATGGTGTCTTAAAGCATTCTTGGAAGACATCCTAAGAGTGAGCAAGAGTGAATCTCCCCCATGTTAGTCCTGATAATGTAACCACTCAGGAACCACAGCTGCAATCAGGGTTTGGAGGAGTCCTGCCGAAGTTTGTGTAGGACTCTAACCCACAGAAAACACATTTCCGAGGCCCCACTCAGACTATAAAAGGGATGTTTGTGCTCAACCCCACTTCACTGTCTCATTTTTTATTAAATGTCTAAGAGAACTCTTACTGCCTAGAAGCTAGTCATTTAGCTGAGACTGACACTGTTTTCTTTCTAACCCCAGGTCCTACATTCTAAGGACTAAAATAGATTTTTCTATATATAATATCTAACTTTACCTTTACAAGTACTTCACATGTAAATTGAAAAAAATACAAATAAAGTGATTTTTCAACTGCCACCATGCTCGTGACCACTCTCCACAAGCTCAGAAGAGCCTCACCCATGAATAAATCTGCGGAAAAACCCAGGTATGCAGGACTTGTGACTGAACACTCCAGGCCTCCAGGCTCAACAGAACCTGGATCTCCCCGCACACGTCCCCCTATTTCCAGTAGCTTGGCAGTCAAACCCACAAGCCACCACTAGCGCCATATGATCTCATTAATGGCCATAATCCAGAGACATGGCCTATAATCAATACAAATCTCTCAGAAGAGAGCATAGAACGATATGCCATAGTTTTGCCATGAGACCTCACACTAGGCTGTTTCTGTCGTGGCAACCTGGACGGGGGCAGGTGAGGCCCCTCCCCGCCCCAATGGAGCCAGCCCCAGCAGCCAAAAACCTCCAGAACTTGACCGCCTCCATGCTCACGGCCACTCTCCACATGCTTGGATGAGTCTCACCCATGAGTGAATATAACTTCTGGACATCTTGTACTTGTACACCACCAATATGCCAAGAGTAGCACAACACATTTGATTTGGTTTAGAGTAGAAGACAACCAACTTTAGGGGAAAATACATGTATGCAGATATATATAAAGCACACAAATCCCAACCTTTAACAACATGTTACTACTCTCTTATAGGAGGGCTTAATAGCTCCTGGGTGAAATACAACATTCTTTACACACTTTCCTCTAAAAAACCTTTTTGTCTCATTTTTAGTAGATTATTCATAACAAGCAATACAAAATGAATTATTTTGGTTCTGCTTTGGGGGCAGGGTTTGGGATTCAGGGTGGAAATATGGCAGTAGGAAGGTGTAATGATGGTGGTATTGGCTTTTGAATATTAAATGTAATCAAATATTGTGAACAACTTTATAAAAATAAAAAACTTTAAATTAAAGAAATTTAAAAAGATAAATCTAAAGACAAAACAAAAAATTAAATAAAGTGATTTTGAACTTAGTGATTTTAATTCTAACTTGTTCTAGAAGATCATTAATCCTCTAAAACCTGATTTCGCATTTGTGTGGTGAGAAAAGTTAGAGTGAACATTAATTGAAATTACATAAATGAAAAGAAGGGTGTGATAAATAGTAAATGTCCAACTCTTCAGTGTCATGTGCTTTGGGGTCAGAATTGTACATGGAAGTTAGCTACAGAGGGCAGGAAGTAAAAGGGGTTTCCTGAATTTTCTATTTTAGGGAATATTTATGATAAGGTTAGAAGACAAAACTGTAGTTAATCTTTTACAAAAATGAATATAGAGTTGAGTTTCTCACTATGTAAGCTTAATAATTATCAGTGACACATAATTTATGCAATGTGTTAACTACCAAACTATTTTGTTAACTATTTGTACTTACATCAACTATCTTTTGAATATAAAAGTCTGTAAAAGATTAATCCAAATTCCCAGACTTTACAGTTTTTATATTGCTATCATGTCCAAGCATTGTGGCATAAGTAGGATGATGAACTATTCCCTCTTCAGAGAAAAAGAAACAATTAGTCATTATTCATGCACTTTGACGACAGGAAACAGAGACTTTCCCTTCTCAGGACTGGGGAAGGCATTGAACCTTTAGCTTGTCTCTCTTTTTTTTTCTTTTTTTTTTAAGTATGAAAAATATTTTTTATTATCAGTAAATATACTTCTACCAAAAAAATTGTACACAAATATTCATAGTAGTGTTATTTATAATATACAAAGATGGAAACAACTCAAATGTCCATAAACTGATAAATAACTAATACAGCCATATAGTGGAATGTATTTTGGGTTTTATTGTTGTTATTATTGTTGTTGTCATTGTTTTAGTGAATGTATTTTGAAAATAGAAAAGAATGAATTATTGGATATGTAGAAAATATTTTCTAAGTGAAAGCAGCTAGTCACAAAAGATCACATGTGATATAATTCCATTTATATGACATTGTTAAAGCTTGTCTCTCTTAACTGCAATTTAAAATGCTAGAACATAGGGGCTTGTGGTTGTCAGACATATTAAAAACGAGACGCTCTGGTTATCTGGGATCTTACATACCCACCTGGCTTCTCTTAGACAGATGGAGACTTTGATTTTCAGAAAGTTCAGAATAGTAGTGGATGTGTGGGCAACAGAGGTCCTTGCCTTTTGATGGATGTGACTGTCTGGTGCTGTGTGACTCTGGGATCCTATTCTGCAGAGTAATTTCCTGTCTGTGGCAGAGATGTCTCATACTTTTTTTCTGAGTGAACCTGATCTATAAGCTTGTCTCCGACACTGCTTCCAGAGGGCAGAGAGCTGATGTCTCATCTCTTACTGATACAACCTTTCCAGGTGACTATATGATAGATGCAGAATGTTACTTAGCCTGAGAAATAAAAACTGCCAGATTTAGCGATATAGAAGAACAGGAGGGCTTCACACAGTGGCATCAGACATCCACAGAATGGTAACACAACCTAAGACAGGTGCTAAAATAGGCAAACTCAGAGGAGCAGAGAGTAAAGGAGATTGAGAGGTGGGAGTGCTCAGTCTGCATCAATTTTTTGTTCAATGAGATTAGAGTTCTCTAGCGCCCCGGTGTTCAGTGCTGGTCCTGAGTTTAACCATCTATACTAAGGGCTTGAACTTGAATTAGGAGGGTAGAGTTCATGGGGAGTGTTCTTAGAACAATGACACAAGGTTTTTGTGATTAAAATGTTACTGAGTGCCCTATTGAACGGAACCAGAGCTAGAAAGATGTCTGTGGAAACCGAGAAAGAGCAGCAAGTCACTGAGGGTATGAGTGAAATGTATGTATAAAGCTTTGCAGGGATTCACTTCAAAGATGACACTATGGTGGTGAACATATTTTACTGTCCACATGCTTACCTGAGATATCCCTGCCCTACCTGCCGCTTCACCAGCATGGGTCACTGTCCTTCTCACCAGGTCCCTTAAGAGAAGAGTCTCACTGGCTGCACCATCCTGTATCCCAGCCTGGTCTGAACTGATGAGACAGACATCTGCTCTTCACATGTGTACTCCCATTTCCTCTCCAATCCCAAAGTGGAGAGTCCTGGAGGTGAAGGAGACAGAATACAGGCTAACTTGAAAGCAAATGCTGGAAGGAGTCTAAGCTCCAAGTCCCACTCAGAGCAGAGGCACTGGGCAGTTTGGGCACTTAGACCCAACCAGAAATGTCTTGTCTCCCACTGCTACTATATGCCAGCTGACCGCACCATAGTCACAGCTCCTAGTGGCCACAGAATAACTGGAATTTTCTGTGTTTATGGATGGTGGGTGGCTCCTATGTGTCTCCTGGTGCTGATCATTGCCATGGAGACATCACCATGGGCTTAATTAACAGATGAGTTGATTGTGGGAAATAGAGTCAAGTCACCAAATGCCAAATTACCCAAATTGGGCCTAGGCACCAGGGCTTGGGGAGCAGCCACTCTCAGATGCTGCAATTTTAGAAAACTTGGCTAATTTTAGTCAGTTTCTCAGTTTCACATGCTATCACAGGGCAAAAGGGAAATGTATACATAAAACTCATGATAGATATATTACAAATAGCGTTCCTTTAACAAGTTTCAGCTTAATAATTGGGGAGGAAGTTTCCTATTCCAGGAGGAGGAGAGCAAGTCACCATGTGAAGTGAAGACTTGGTCAGAAGGAGCGGAAGGACACTATTCTCACCCAAATCCCTTTTTCTTCTTCTTTCCATGACCCAAAGATAAGAACAGTTGATTTCTGTGTGTCAGAGACTTCACGTTTCACAAAACCTGTGGTATCTCAGCCAAATATATATAAAGCATCTAGAGAGGTGACCCATATGTGGTTCTTTTTATGTGTAATAAGGAAGAAGGTCATGAAAGGGCCTTTTCACCTAGAACTGCTGCATATTGATGCCAACTGTATGATATATCTCTCCAGTGGATGCCCCTTCACACAGCTTCAACAGTGAACAGAACCCCACTGAGAAAAAGAGAAAGGAAACTAAAGGGGGAGAGAGAACTATCACTCTCCATGTTACTATCATATGGCAGGGAGCTACCTCTGTCCACTCACTCATTTAGTTTTCATAAGTGACGGGACTTGGATACATGGTAATAATGGCTGAGAGACAAGTCAAACTTGGGCCATAGCATTTAGCTAAAAAGGATTCTAATAAAATTTAAACCTGAATTTTGTGACTCAAAAATTTTTTAAATTTTCATCAGCATATTAGACCTTGAAGTTCCTTCTCATTTACTCATCATCATCATCGCCATCATCATAATCATCATCATCATCATCCCGTTGATCATCGAATTTCTTGAGCCATCTCAGTAACGTCTCCATTCGTCCTAGCCCTGAGATTTTATTTTATTTTTTTTATTAGTTTATTTTAAATTAGAGAGTCATCGTGAGGGTACAGTTACAGATCCATACATCTTTGTGCTCATGCTTCCCCCATACAAAGTTCAATAACCCATCCCTTCACCAGTGCCCATTCTCCACCACTAGTAAACCCAACATCCCTCCCCCCCTCCCCAGACCCGTCTCCCCCCACCCCACCCTGCCACTATGGCAGGGAAAGCCCTGAGATTTTAGAAACCTCTCTTTACTTGTCCTTTCCAATGGTGCCACATTGAAGGCTCTTTCAGGGTCAGGGGAATGAGCCCCATCATTGTTACTGGTTTTGGCATAGGAATACGCCACAGGGAGCTTGCCAGGCTCTCCCGTGAGGGCAGGAAACTCTTGGTAGCTTTCGAGGTTCTCTCAGAGGGAGCACTAGGTTACAAGATGACACTCGGCTGCAAAGCGGCAGCGTGCTTCCAGGATCTGGGTCTTATAGTCTCTGGATGTTGGCCGTTGGTGGGATTACACGGCGCCGGGGGCAGTCACTGGGTGTGACTGCCTAGCTACTCGGAAATGGGGAATCTGGGTGGAAGAGGCCCAGTCCTGATTTGAGCAGGCTTGGAAGTCTCAGCCCCGGGTCCCACACACCTGGGTTCCTCTGCTGGTTCCTTCATGCATGAGGCTCATCCGAACATATGGAGAGGGGCCTTGAGCACAACTGTGGCTAGACTCTGGAGGTTTTAGGCCGCTGGAGCTCTGCTCGGGGTGGGGAGGTAAACTGAAGCCCACTCCCTCTAAGGGGCCCTGGGGAAGACAGCCAGGCATGGGGTCTTATAAACTCAAATTCCTCAGAAATATATTATTTTGTATTTGTTAAATGAAATACTGTTTTTCTCCTTCTCTTCTCTGCACAGTTTATTTAAGAACAATGTCCTTTCTATAGACACAGGAAGACAGCGAATGCTATGCTTCTGGAACTTGCAAGTTAATGGACTCCAAAGAATATTCACTCCTGGGCAACTGTTTTCTTAACTTAAGCCTCAGTTGCCATTAGTTTTTAGCACCTCAAAAGCAGGGTCCCGACGAGAAACTGGATAGACCTAAGGCAAGCTGTGAGCTACCCTGGCATCGAAACGGGCCAGGACAAAAGCCATAATCCTTAACTATGAGAGCACAATCCTGTACAAATTCTGTCACGATCCAAAGAGTAACAACTGGATGACAATCCTGCTAGGGTTAGGAAAGACTAAACTGGGATCTACAGCAAGATATCCCCAGGAGAACACCCTACAAGATTAATGTGTCTTTGTGTCCATACAAACTGATGAGAAAGATTATATAGCAAGTAAATCTAAAATGGTTGTTGGACTAAGAAGAGGAGAAACACACCCCAAGGTGGTATTCTGCCCTTGAGAGGATCTCCTGACTGTAGAAGATCTTTGTCTTAACTTAGAAGAGTTCCCTGGGAAGGAAGGACCTTCTTATGTTGATTGTGCGACCTCACCTGGGTGTAGTTGCTACCAGGAATGCTTGTAGGATGGGCACAGACCTAGGCTGCAAGTGTAGAGAGACTATCATGGGGGGTAGAGGAGACAGGAATGAGGGGCAGGGTGAGACTGGAATGGGGAGTTTAGTGATACTAGAATATGCACGTGGGGAGAATGGAATAAACGGCAACTGATCACCAACCAGCCTGGTGGCCCTGTTCCCTCCATTGTGCGTCTGTTGTTTGTGGCTGCAGGCAAGGATGGGAAAAGCAGCCCATGGCCACCAAAAGCATGTGGCAGGCAAGAGACCAAGCCACTGCCACTGCAGCTCACTTACAGTATACTTACACAACTTACAGCTGTGAACTTACACAACTCACCAGCACCCACTCCTCTCTTCCCTGGCCTCAGTGGTCCTCCTTCCAGTGAGATCACCGCAGGTTTCACCCCAGAATGCCCGAAGCCCCACAGGCACATCTGCATGAGCCTACATCCACATTCACTCCTGTTGTGAAGGAATGTATTTGAAAACTTCGCAGTGTGCTGTATAGGAAAACTACCCTAAAATCCAGGTGTTTGCTATACATTAGCATGTGAACTGTGTCTCACAGTTGGAGCTTCTGGAGTGAGTGTACTTTTTAAAGATGAGTATTATACCTTGTGGGCCAAGGTGGTGACAGAGTAGAAAAGGTGCTCACCTTGCACTTCGCTGACCCAGGTTTGATACCCGAGCACCCGAGATGGGCTCCTGACCCTTGGGAGAACTGATTCCTGAGCTCAGAGCCAGGAGTCAGCCACAAACCCCGCAGGGTGGGGCCCCCAAATACTGCAACAACAAATGGTAACTAATGAAGAAATCAAAACCAAAAATAAATTCATGTGCAAAGACAAATTCTACAATGAAACATGTAAAGGATTGAACAGTGGGTCCTTAAATCCTGGGGTTTTTTTTTTTTGGATTTTTTATATGCTGCAGAAGCCCATGTTTTATCCTGAATACTTATTCTTTTTTTCTCTGCTCTCAAATCATGGGGTTGTGTGTCTGTGTTTATGTGTGCGTGCGTGTTTCGTTTTTGGGCAACAACCAGCAGTGTTCAGGGATTATTCCTAGCTCTGGGATGAAGGATGAGTCCTGGTAGGGATCGAGGACCATATGAGATGCCAGATGTATAGAGAACCTGTTTGGCCACTTGAAAGGCAAGTGCCCTACTTGTTGTACTCTTTTTCTGACCCTTTCTAATAAATTATTTTCAGCACGCCAGGAGCGAGCCCTAGTCAAAGCTCCTATCCACTCACCAACACCTCCAAAACAAATATATTCCTTCAAATATTTTACTTTACCATTTACATTTACTCATAAATAAATTTATTTCTGGATGTGCGTGTGGGGATGGGGGGAAGATGGCCCTTGGCTTCCCACACAGTGCTCAGGGCACCCAGGGGCCAACAAGGAGATACTTGGTTATCCAGACTGGATGATTCAATTCTCAAGATTTGAGCTTCTGTGCGACAAAACAATCAGGTACCTCGAGGTCAGCTTAACTAAGGAGGTAAAGAACTTGTTCAAAGAAAACTACAAAACGCAACTTCAGGAAATAAAAGAGGACACGAGGAAATGGAAAGATATCTCCTGCTCATGAATTGGAAGAATTAACATTGTCAAAATGGCAATACTCCCTAAAGCGTTATACAGATTCAATGCTATCCCTATAAGAATACCCATGACATTCTTCAAAGAAATGAAGCAAACACTCCTGAAATTCATATGGAACAATAAGCTCCCATGAATAGCTAAAGCAATTCTTGGGAAAAAGAAAATGGGAGGAATCAAACTCCCCAACTTGAAACTCTACTACAAAGCGGTAATAATTAAAACAGCATGATACTGGAACAAAGGCAGAGCCACAGACAAATGGAACAGGGTTAAATATTCTGACACCCCTCCCCAAATATATGATCATCTAATCTTTGATAAGGGAGGAAGAAATGTGAAGTGGAGCAAGGAAAGCCTTTTCAACAAATGGTGCTGGCAAAACTGGACAGATACATGCAAAAAAAAAAAAAACAGACTCAGACCTCTACCTAACACCATGCACAAAAGTCAAATCAAAATGGATTAAAGACCTCACATCAGACCAGAATCTGCAAAGTGCATTGAAGAAAAGGTCGGCAAAACTCCCCATGATATTGAAGCTAACAGAATCTCAAAGATGACATGCCATTGACCATGCAAGTGAAAACAGAGATAAACAAATCTAAGAAGCTTCTGCACCTCAAAAGAAACAGGGATCAAAATACAAAGACAGTCTACAGAATGGGAAAGGATATTCACCCAATACCCATCTGATAAGGGGTTGATATCAAGGATATATAAGGCACTGGTTGAACTGCACAAGAAGAAAACACCCCATCAAAAATGGGGTGCTGAAATGAACAAAAACTTTCTCAAAGAAGAAATCTGAATGGCTAAAAGGCACATGAGAAAATGCTCTTCATCACTAATCACCGGGCAGATGGAGATCAAAACCACAAAGAGGTAACATCTCACACCATTGTGTAAACACAAAAAAGGGGCAGCAGTGCTCTATCTTT